>NW_025999853.1:11238421-11250874 GCF_001458135.2 Marmota marmota marmota | reverse complement strand
GGTAGAGAGGGAAGATGGGAGGGGAGGGGAGGGGGGATAGTAGGGGATAGGAAAGGTAGCAGAATACAACAGTCACTAATATGGCATTATGTAAAAATGTGGATGTGTAACCAATGTGATTCTGCAAATTGTATTTGGGGTAAAAATGGGAGTTCACAACCCACTTGAATCAAATGTATGAAAGATGATATGTCATGACCTTTGTAATGTTTTGAACAACCAATAAAAAAAAAAAGAAAAAAAATGGAGACAGTCTTAGGAAAAAAAAAAAAAAGAATACCAATCAATACACACATGCTTTTCCACTGACAACAAACCAGAATTTCTTGAGGCAGAATCTATCTGGATTTGTATTTTCTCACAGAATGTGAACTGAGAAGTACAAAATTCATTTTTTAACCAATATTTGACCAATGACACAAGGTTTTATTATAATCCTAAATTGTATTTTACCTCCCATTAATCATTAATCATGTCTGACTCAATACCATTAAACTTTTTTCCATATTTTTATTGGTGCATTATGGTTGTACATATTGATGGGATTTGCTTTTACATATTTGTACATACACATGATATAACAATATAATTTGGCTAATACCACTCTCCAGCATTCCCTTCCCCCTCACTCCCTTCCATTCCTTGGGGGTCCCTTTTCTTGATCTCCCCTTGATTTTTTTTTTTTTTTTTTTTTTAGTTGTCTATGGCTTTATTTATTTATATGTGGCGCTGAGAATTGAACCCAGTGCTTCATACCACTGGGCCACAACCCCAGCACTCCCCTTGATTTTTAGGAGATCCAAGCCCAACTTTGTTTTCCTTTTCCTCTCTAGCATCTGCATATGAGAGAAAATATAGAACCCTTAACCTTCTGAGTTTGACTTATTTTGCTTAACATGATGGTCTCTAGTTTCATCCATTTTCCTGCAAATGACATAATTTCATTCTTCTTTAATGGCTGAATAAAACACAATCATTGTATATACACATACCATATTTTCTTTATCCATTCATCCATTGATGGACACCCAGGTTCCATAGTTTATTGTGAATTGTGTTGCTATAAACATGGGTACACGGGGGTAGGATAGTGGTTCACTGGTAGAGTGCTTGCCTAGCATGTGAGGCACTGGGTTCAATTCTCAGCACTGCACATAAATAAATAAAATAAAAATTAAAAAATGGGTATGCATATATAATAAGATACTTAATTCTTCAGGGTAAATACAAAGAAGTGGTATATTTGGGTCATGTGGTGGTTCCATGCCTACTCTTTTGAGGAGCCTCCATACTGATTTCCATAGCATTTGTACTAATGTATAATCCCACCAACAGTGTAAAAGTGTTCCTTTTTTCTCTACATGCTCTCCAGAATTTCTTGATGAATGCTAATCTGACTAACCTAATCTCAGTGTACTTTTCATTTACATTTCCCTAATTGTTAATGTTGAACATTTTTTCATGCATTTGTTGCTGTTTGTATTTTTTTTTTTTGAGATGTGTCTGTTTACTTCATTTGCTCATTACATAACACAATAAAGACCTAGAGCATGCTTAGAACTCATAAGTGCTCCATAAAGAATGAGGACTGTCTGCATAGAACACAATGTTCCCTATCTCCAAGTCCAAGAGTCCAAAGGCTGGGCATAAAGTCCTTATAGATTAGTTTTCCTGGTTGTGTTTAGAAAGCTAAATTCAAGAAATGTCAGTTCTTTAAGTGGAGCTGCTAATAGGAAGTCTCTAGAGTTCTCTCCATTTTAAAAATAGGAAGAGAGAAGAGACAGGGAGAAACATTTCCACTTGAAGCAGTTTTGTCACTTTGGGTAACAAAATGTTTCGCCTTATACCTGGAGTACAAGTATTTCCAAGAAATAAATATTTTACTACTTTCTATCATTTGTCCGACAATATCTTGCATAGTTCTAGAACACAGTAAATTCTCAATCTGTAACTTAGAAACTTAATTGTTTAATTTCAGATATACTTAGGTCTCCAAGTTCATAATCATCAACCCCCACAGTATACCCAGAACTAAAAAAAATTTCCTATATGGGGACTTCTACCACGCGGCCTGCGCAATGGTTTCATTAATGAGGTTCTAGGCATAAAGTTAGTTAGAAGAGATCGAAATAAAACACACAGACTCAGTTACCTTATTTCTATTGCCAGGTCCGGGACGGCTCCCCTCTCTGGCTCCGACCTCTAACCGCCCAGCAGGGCAGCAAGGATTACTCAGGGCTAGCAGGAGAGAGAGAGAGTGAACACGCCAGGGAGTAGCCTTTTATTGGGGAACAAGAAATTCAGGGGATAATTCCATCCAATGAAGGTTGAGGGGGGACTGCACTCCAAGGTCAGGGTCAGTGATGGGCCCCCGGGGTCAGTGGTCAGTCACACCCCCACACGGATGGGTTCTCTCATCAGGAAAGGGCCGGGAAAATTCCGACACAGCCAGAAGCCTCAGACCCTTAACGGGAGTCGCCCAGTCACGTGTCAGGATGGCTTCCCACAGGGACTTCTATGGATTTGCATACATATTTAGATATATTTCAACTCTAACCACTTATTTTGTCAATCAGGCTAATGTGCTCCTTAATTCAAGAAGTCCCTTTAATTTTTCAAATATGCCTCTATTAGAAGCTATTCACCTTACTACATCCTTCTATCCTTCACCGGTAAGATCCAGTTTAGAATTTATATCCAAAAACCAGTCTTTATAATTAACTCCTTGAAGATGACCAAGAAGGGCACATGGACCATAAATTTTCAAAGAACTAAAATAAAATTTAAAGAATTTAAATTTTAGTTAAAAACTATCCATAATTCACTTATTACTCAGAAAACTACAACTTTTTCTAATTTATCACTAGGAACATCCATATAATCTGTAAATATAGCCACAGAGAATTAAATTTAAAAAATATTTAATGCCTACATGGCAATATTCAAAAAGGTTTTGTTTGTTTTATATTTATGTTGGCTCAGAATGTAACTCAGTGGTAGAGCACATGCCTAGAAAACTTGAGGCCCTGGGTTTCATTCCCAGCACTAGAAACAAAAAATTTATTTCAGTGTTACAGTTAACTACCAACCTGTTTATTTGTACATTTCTTTAAAAAAAAAAAAAAAAAAGGAAAGGAAAAAGGAGAAGGAACAAAGAATAGAAAAAAATGAATCTCTAAAAATTAAATGTATCAATGACATTTGGGCTATCTGACACTTAAATGTGCTTTATTTTGTCAGCTGTATTTGGCTTACTAAACTGTGAGCAGTGGTGCACACTTGTAGTCCCAGCTAATCAGGGAGGAATATTTGAGCCTAGGAGTTACAGGCTGGCCTGGGCAACAAAGCAAGACCATATATCCCCGCCAACCCACCCCCCCACCAAAAAAAAAAAAACTAACTAGGCTGCTTTATTTCTAGTATAAAAATACCTTTTCATAAAGTTTTACATTAATTTTTAATTTTTTTTGCACCGAATAAAAGTAGATAAATAGCCGGGCCTACTGGCACACAGCTGTAATACTGAGCCAGGAGGCTCGAAAGTTCCAGGTTAGCCTCACAAACTTAGTATCTACTTGTCATTATAAAAGAAAATGAAAAATAAACCAGTAGACAATGAAGTTGGCTACTTAACTAAGGGTGGGAGAGAGATGTGAAACTAATAACAAATTTGAAGCTAATGGACAAATTAATAATGGAGTATGACTGAGAAAAAAGGTAATGAAGAAACTGAAAAAAGTAACAAAAAGATTCTTCTGTATCATTTTCCATTCTCTCACAACTACACCCAATCAAACTATACCCAATCAAACCCTTACGGTGAACTAGTATAATTGAAAACTGGCTAGTATCTCAAGATTCTGTGCCCCTAACAAGTATTAATTCTCATTACATATTAAGAGATATTATAAGAACCAAAATCTTTAGGCTGGGGTTGTGGCTCAGTGGTAGAACGTTCGCCTAGCACATGCAAGGCCCTGGGTTCGATCCTCAGCACCACATAAAAATAAATAAGCACATATAGATGTTTAAAAAAAAATAGAACCAATATCTTTATGTAAGCAAAATTACTTTAATATCTTCTGCTTGACTATGTTCAAAAAATATTTGTAGGAGGAGAAAAAAAACCTTAAAACATTTAAAAATTGTACAAGAGAGAATGTTTCTGGAAAGACTTCTCAGACTCTGATAGACTGCCAAATTCTCCGGCTAGGAACATTAAGTTATTAAGTTGCAATTAATCACATCTTTTCACAATCCAGACTTTATCATGCAGCCATAAAGATCCTGCCAATCAGAACTTAAAACCAGATAAGGCTTTTTTACACGAACCACCATTTCCTCATTTTCTCCTTTACCCAACACCATCCTTTCATCCCAGTTATACATATTTTAATCTGACACTCCCCTCTCAGGGTTAGTGCTTTCTTGACCTACAGGCTTGAAAGTGAATTAGTTAAAAGATTTAAAGATTAAAGACTGACACAACCTAGGGCAAGAGTCATGAGATTTAATAAATATACACATAAGCAAAACAAAAATTTCACTAAATAATAGTGTAATGCAGTCTGATGTGTTCTATTTCAATTGATAAAAGTCAAATAGAAAAATAACTCTAAATAAACTAGAAACAGAAGAAAACTTACCCTAAACTATAAGGAACATCTATTTAAAAAAAAAAAATACCTACAGCTAAAATCATACTTAAATAATAAGAGACTAAATTACTTTTCTGCAAGATAGGGTCAAAGCAAGGTCGCTTGCTCTCATCACTTTTATTGGATGTTCTGGTCAACAAAATAAGGCAAGAAAAATAAGTAAAAGGCATCCAGTTTGGAAAAGAAGTGAAATCTCTCTTTTTCCCCTAGACAACACGATCATTTATATAGAAAATCCTAAAGAATTTTTAGAAACATTATGAGAACCAATAAATGACTTTAGCAGGGTTGCAGGATCTAAGGACAATATGTTGAAAATTAAGTGAAAGGTATAAAGGAGTCAAATGAAAGAGCTCCCAGGTCTGGGGTTGTGGCTCAGTAGTAGAGTGCTCGCCAGCATGCACGGGGCACTGGGTTCCATCCTCAGCACCACATAAATGTAAAATAAAGATATTGTGTCCACCTAAAACTTAAAAAATATTAAAAAAAAAAAGAAAGAGCTCCCAAACATGGAATAATTTGAGCAACAAAATAAATACAAGAGTACTAATAATAACCTAAACTATAAAATAAGTATGCATGGGTTAATGATGACAGAAATACACAACTGAATAAATAAATAACTGGGAGGGAATAGACAAATCTTCTATTGCTGAAAAGTTCCAAATCTTACTCCTGTATTGTGGGCTACATATTGAACTTCCTTTTAAAGTACACTCTATGAAAGTGGGGAAAAAGAGTAAGTTCATTATACAGACCTAATAAATACGACATCAGCCAAATGATCAAGGTCAACATCAACAATGAAAAAAAAACACATGTTGCAATAGGTACCCTTCATATGATGACAATATATGAAAAAGTGTTCAACATGTCTAGCAGTTAGAGAAATACAAATTAAAACTACACTGAGATTTCATCTCACTCAGTCAGAATAGCAATTATTAAGAATACAAGTAATAATAAATGTTGTCAAAGTTGTGGGGGAAAAGGTACACTCATACATTGCTGATGGGACTGTAAAGTGGTACAACCACTCTGGTAAACAGTATGAAGATTCCTCAGAAAATCTGAAATGGAACCACCATTTGATCCCATTATCCCACTCCACAGTTGTATACCCAAAGGACTTAAAATGAGCATACTATAATAATGCAGCCACATCAATATTCATAAGAGCTCAAATCACAATAGCTAAGCTATGGAACCAACCTAGGTGCCCTTCAACAGTTGAATGGATAAAGAAAATGTGGTATCTATACACAATGTAATGTTACTCAGCCATAAAGAAGAATGAAATGATGGCATTTGTCAGTAAATGAATGGAACTGGAGACTTATCATGCTAAGTGAAATAAGTCAATCCCCCAAAACCAAAGGTCAAATGTTCTCTCTGATATGTGGATATTAACACACAATAAAGGAGGGAGGGGAGAGAAGACTAGAAGTTCACTGGATTAGACAAAGAGGAATGAAGGGAAGGTTAGGGGGATGTAATTAGGAAAGACAGTAGAACGAATTGGGCATAACTTTCTTATATTCATACATGAATACACCACCAGTGAAACTCTACATCATGTAAAACAAGAAGACTAGGATCCTAATTAGAGGATCCATGTATGTACAATATCTTAAAATATACTCTAATGTCATGCATATCTAAAAAAATTTATTTTTATATTACGCTGAGGATCAAACCAGTGCCTCATACATGTGAGCCAAGGGTTCTACTACCTGAGCTACAACCTGAGTCCCCAGAGCTATTTATGGAAGTTTTATCCAGTTATATCATGTACATTTCATTCAATAAAGTTATTGTAATAAAAATATCAACTGAGTTTCTATATGCTAGCAACACAAGCAGATGCTAAAAATTTTAAAGTGTTGTTCATGCAAAAAAAAAAACTTTTAAGGATAAATATAAAAAAAGGTATATAACATGTATAAAAAAGAAAATGACAAGATGTTACTGAAATTAAAGACCTAAATAAATGAAGAAATAAAACATATTAGTAGATTTGAAGACTTAATATTTTTGAGAAGCCAATTCTGCCCAAATAGAGTTACAGATTCAGGGCAATCCCAAGCAAAATTCCAGCAGGCTTTCTAGTAGAAATGATATGCAATTCTAAAACTTATATGGAAATGCAAAAGACCAAAAATAAGTTGGAAAAAGATGAACAAAAGTATGGCATTTTACTACCGATTTCAATATTTATCAAAGCTACAATGATCAAGATAGTTTTATTTGTGTGTAAGTACAGAAATGATCAATGGAGCAAAATGATGAGTCTAGTAATAGAGTCATACAGAGAAAGGTGATATCCAACAAAACAACAAAAACAATTCAATGTGAAAAAGATAATATTTTCTTTTTAAAATATTTTTAGTTGTAAATGGACACAATATCTTTATTTTTATATGATCCTGAGGATCAAACCCAGGGCCTCACATGTACTAGGCAAGCCCTCTTCCACTGAACTATGATCCCAGCCCAAAAAACTTTCAACAAATGGTGTTGGAACAATTGTATAGCCATATTTAAAACTCTGCCCTTCAAAAGACACTGTTACTAAAAGATAAGCCAAAGACCTGTGTATATAATATGTAAAGAACTCTTACAACTAAAAAAACATACCTATTAATAAAAACAGGCAAAAAGTTTAAACAGACCCTCAAATTTTAAAAGATACACAGATGGGAGACAAGTATTTGAAAAGATGAACAATGTAATCAATCTTAGGGAACTGCAAATTAAAATACACAAGTTACCATTTCTTACTAAAAGAGCCAAAATTTTAAAGTCTAACCATATTGAGTACTGGCAAAGATAAGGAGCTAGTGGAACTTTTATACACTAGCTACTTAAAAGAAGTGAAGGCCTATGTCTTCACA
This sequence comes from Marmota marmota marmota, assembly GCF_001458135.2. NCBI lineage: Eukaryota > Metazoa > Chordata > Mammalia > Rodentia > Sciuridae > Marmota > Marmota marmota. Next base: position 11,243,322 of record NW_025999853.1, on the reverse strand, counting down.
AACACTTATTTATGAATGTTCACAGCAGTTTTATTCATAATAGGCAACAACTAGAAACAACCTATATACTCATTAACAGATAAATGGGTAAACAGTCTAATTACTAATTAATAGGTAAATTGATAAACACATAGAATATACACAATTGAATACTACTCAGCAATAAGAAGGTACGCATACAACAAAACAAGTTCATTGCAAAATAATTAAGCTGAGAGAAAAAATAAACACTACATGAATCTTTTACCTAAAATGCAAATTAACACTACAAAATTCAAACTAATTAAGTGAATAGTAGACTAGGAGTTGCCAGGGATAAGGCAAAAGCAAAGGAAGAGGACTACAAAGGGGCACAAAGAAATTTTTCAGGTGATGAGTGAATATGTTCATTTTCTTAATGTAGTGATGGTGTCCCAAATCCATACATGTTGAATTTTCATCAAATTGTATACTTTAGGCATCTGCAATTTATTACATATAAGTTAAATTTCAATAAAGTGATTTAAATCAGATATATATTACATACACATGTGTGTGTGTGTGTGTGTGTGTGTGTATATATATATATATATATATACATATACATACACACACATACATACATTCTTAATGTAACTGAAAGGACTTTAATAAGATACCAGGGAATAAGTAAGGTATCTGAACTATGGCTTTTTGAAAATACTGCACTGATTTTGCGACCTAATAAATACACTAAAAACATTTATAAATTAAGTAAAAAAAAAATGAATAGGACCATAGGCAACCTTCATACTAGCAAAGAATATCATATGATTTTAGAATTTAGAACTTGAAATGTTCTTTTGATCCAACTATCTCATTTTATTGTAGAGAATGTGAAGGCTAGAGAGATTAAGTCAACTGCTCAAGGTCACCCAAAGGCACATCCAAGACTATAACCAAACCTATAATTTCAATTTAAAAGGTATCTTAGAATCAATTACCACTCTATTATTACATTGACAAATTTTCAATTCAACATTTAGTGAAAGCATTTGTAGAAATGTTCTACAAATATAGAAAGGCATTGTAGGAATATATGGAAATTCTTACCCTCAAGGAGTTCTCAATGTCAATGTGAATCTTATTACATACAAGATGACTTTATATTAAAAATAAATAAAACCTACAATGTTAGTGGAATAAAGGATCAAGCATGCTCACAATAATTTAAAATTTACCTATTTTTATTGTTTGTTTTTAGTGTTCTCAATTTTCATGGTGTTCGGCTTGGTTGTTTTTGTGAAAGCGTGTAAGGAAAATCAATCAACTGTATAACCAGTTTTTCAACATAAACATTTAAAGAACAGAAAAGTTCTTTAAACTGGCAGACTATGAGCTATGTTCTGCCTGCAGATATGTTTTTGTCTGGCCTGTATGTTTTTGTTTTTTTGTTTTTTAAAAAAAGTAGCAGCCTCAGATGTGGATACAGGTCAAGTCTAAGTCAAACCCATCCTCTTTTTTTTTTAATATTTATTTTTTTATTTTTATTTTTTTTAAGGTGGACACAATATCTTTATTTTACATTTATGTGGTGCTGAGAATCGAACCCAGTGCCTGACGCATGCTAGGCAAGCATGCTACCACTTGAGCCACATCCCCAGCCCCTGGCCTGTATGTTTTAAAAAACTTCTAAATTTGTTACTAACACTAAAAATAAATGAGTAAAACCTACATCAAAATCTGGATACATAGATTTTGTTGAAATGTTAGAAGACCTGACAAAACTAAACATATATCCTTCATGACAAAAAAAAAGCATTAGGCTCTTCAGAAACTTAGAATATTAAGACAGAGTTTCTGCTTTTCAAAGATCACACAGTAATAAAGACAAGTATATAAACAAATCATTGCAGTATATTACAATCTTACTCTGTGCCAGGAACCAAATGATTGATGTTACAATAAAAATGAGAACAGGACAAAATGGAGGCACAAGGAATGGGTGATCAATTCTGTTAATAGTAAAGAAGACTGCTTTTCGAAGGCTTTATAGAGGAGGCAGCATTTGAGCTATTTTTAAGAGTAAGGCAGAGAAAAGAGCATTTCAGACAGAAGCAATAGCATGTTCAAGGTTATACAGTAACATACAGTGGGCCCAGATATAATATAAGGAACTGGGTAGTTTGGAAACAAACTATATGCCTTGAGAAATGAACAAGAAAGACTCTTGTTTTCCATAACAAAGAATACGGGTTTAATCCTATGTATCAATGTTGCTCTCATAATGCCCCTAAGGAGATTCATGGTTCATCCCAGGTGGGAAAAGAAATATAAAAGGAAAGGATAAGCCAGATAACCTCCCCTGACACTGGTTCAACTAGAAGTCTATATTTTTTAATATTTATTTTTTAGTTGTAGTTGGACACAACACGTTTATTTTATTTATTTATTTTTATGTGGTGCTGAGGATCAAACCCAGTGTCTCGCAGGAGCTAGGCGAGCGCTCTACCACTGAGCCACAACCTCAGCCCCTAAAACTCTATTTTTGTAAATTTTATGTACTCAAGTTCAATCTTTAGAAATCTCTGGAACAACAACAACAAAAAAAATTCTTTTACAAATAAAATTAAAGATAAGCTGAAACAGGAGTCATTAAAAGATTTTTAGCAAGAAATTAAATAAGATTCACATTTTTGAACATTTATTTGATAAGAGTGACAAATATGAACAGCAAAGTATGAGACCAGAAGGAAATAAGAACATTTAATTGCAACAACTGATAAAGAAATAAGAAATTAAATCTAGGTAGTGACAAGTGAGATTCAAATCTGTGCCAAGTAGTCTGGTACAGGAGATCCAAGATAAGAGCATAAATTTAGGAGTTATTTAAATAAAAAAGAATCATGACTAATTAAAATGATAAGTAAAGAAAAAGCAGTTAAATTTAGTAGGCAACTTGAAAAAACACCTAGATAGCTGTGGTTCTGGGGTAGGATAGAAGAAATTAAAAATAGGTAGGAAGGAGACATAAAAGAAAGACAAGAAAGTATAATTTTAATCTGAGTTTCTGCATACTTTTCTAGGTCTGTCATTCCTAAGCCAGTCTTTCTCCCAGGCCTGTCACTCTCAAATTTCTGGAAAATCTGTAAATCTTAAAGTTACCATAAATACTCCCATTTTTAAAAATTACTTCGTATACTATTTGCCCCCCAATAAGTAGATTAAGAAAGATACAAGATTTAAAAAATCTATAATTCAGGGGATTTTCCAATGTTATCTACTGAATAAAATAATGGAGAACACGTCAGCTTGAGAATCCTAAGAAAGATCAGACTGATGTCATCCTCACATATTTTCCCATATCACTCATCAAGTTTCCTTTTGAAAAGCCTGAGAACCCTCAAATCATCATTCCCACATCCTCCTTTTATTTATTTATTTTTGGTACCAGGGATTGAACCCAGGGGCACTTAACTACTGAGCCTCATTCCCCATTCCTTTTCATTTTTTATTCTGAGATAGGGTCTCACCAAATTGCTTAGGACCTTGCTAAATTGCTGAGGCTGGCTTTGAACTTGCAATCCTCCTTTCTCAGCCTCCCAAGCCACTGGGATTACAGGCATGTGCCACTGTGCCCAGTCCACATTCTACTTTTAATGTATATCTCTTTACTTACATAAATTTGTGTCTATGACTCATGCATACTGAAATTCTTTTCTGTCACATATGTTAAGGACCCCACTTGTCCTGAGTTGAGTTCCCCCTTCTCCAAGAACTTCTTGGGACCCTCTTCCAGTGAGAGCTTAAACTTGGAATACAATCATAACTCATTTTCAATAAATGCAGTACTAATATGGCCAAAAAAGATATGTTAAGGAGGTGTTATCTAGAAAAAGCAAGAATTACAGTTGTTACTATACTTCATGAACAACTGTCCCAGAGGATTTGCTAGAGGTATATACAAAACAAGAACTATCTCTCAGTGTCATTATAAGCAACAAGACTTTAATTATCAATAAAAAATGAATCTGCCTGGCATCTTTCCTTTGGCAATTTTGGTTGAGATCCTGATTCCTAAATGATAGCATGGAATAAAGGCACACAAGAATGGAAAACAATGCTTAGGTCATTGTACTACTTCTAGTTAGCATATGGCAACAAGTTTATCAACCATTCCATTACCCCTAGGATAAGTATATAATGAGTTGCATTATTTCACTCATGATTACTTTTATTTTACAGTGCTGGGGGTCAAACTTAGGGCCTCATATATGCTATACAAGTGTTCTGCCTCTGAGCTGCACCACAGCCAGTTAGTTTTTAATTAACAATTTATTTACAAGACTTTCAGAAAAGGTTCAAAGTATTTATGTAGATTAATATCCTAAGGATTATAAGTGTTCAATGATACAAGTTTCGAATTTTTCTTTGAATCCCATGTTAAAAGAAATTCAGCAACATAAAAATTGCTTTCCCTGGAAATGAATTTTTAAAGGGGTCAGGGAAGGGGAGAAGAAAAAAATGATGGGAAACCCTTACATTCCACAAAAATGAATCCCATTTGCACTACTGTTGTCTTATTTCAACCTCTGTGATAAAGATTATAATTAATATTAAACACACAAAATAAACTCTTGAGTCCTTCAATGATGAATGAGAGAATTGCTTTAAACATCCTCATTACTAAAAAAGCCTTCAGATCTCACTAATTATATTAGACCATGAAACCTTACCTATTATAGTAGATCAAATACTAATTACTATTTCCAAATAGCTGGCTGTAAATTATAAAATTCTCCCTTGCAACATCAGAAAGAACTGGTTACAACTTTAAGTGCTCACCAAACCTAGAGAAGTCATTTTTCTAAAAGATTACATGAGCTTAGAGCTACCTAGTAAAGAAAGTGAAATCAGAAAAATTCTCAAAGTATCATTATGGG
>NW_025999853.1:11189922-11237822 GCF_001458135.2 Marmota marmota marmota | reverse complement strand
AAAAAAAAAAAAAAAAAGCCAGAGATCCTTTTCTTTCTTTTTTGAAAAATAAGTCAATCTCTATCAAAATCTTCAGTGTTAATACATAACTATTCTTGTTACAATAACAAGAATTGTTTCTTGGGCTGGGGATGTGGCTCAAGCGGTAGCGCGCTTGCCTGGCATGCGTGCGGCCCGGGTTCGATCCTCAGCACCACATACAAAGAAAGATGTTGTGTCCGCCGAAAATTTAAAATAAATAAATAAATATTTAAAAAAAAAAAAAAAAAAAAAGAATTGTTTCTTTCTACTACTGGGGATCGAACCCATGGATGCCCAGATACATCCTAAGCTCCTTTTAAAATTTTGAGACAGGGTCTTTCTTGTTAAGTAGCCCAGACTGGTCTCAAACTTGATATCCTCCTACCTCAGTCTCCCAAGTAGCTGAGATTATAGGTGTGGGCCACCATGCCTGGCATAATAAATGTGCTTTTAAGAATTTTAAATTTGAATTCATTTGCTCATTAGGGTGCATAAAAATTAAAACAGTGGGCTGGGGTTGTGGTTCAGCAGTAGAGTACTTGCCTAGCACACACATGTGAGGCCCTGGGTGTGATCCTCAGCACCACATATAAATAAACAAAATAAAAGTATTGTGTCCACCTACAACTAACTAACTAAATAAATAAATATTTTAAAAAATTTTAATTAAAACTGGATGAATTTACAACTAATTGAACTGGCCCAGGATGGATTCCTTTGTATTTAATTGTAAGTTGAATGTTGAGGCAAGAAATGCTTTTTACACCTTAAGACAATGCCAATTTAAGCTTTAAATAACTACCAAGAGAATGGTGTAAAAAAACAGCATTTTAAAAAATCATTAAAACAAAAAAAAAGGGAGAGAGAACCATTTGTTATTCTATCATACCGATGAGCCTCCTTGGGGCCTCTCCTCAAAGTGGCCATCATAACAACACTGCTGGAAGCACAAAACAATTGGTTTCAGATTTGGCACATCTACTCTAGTTGGCACTAGTGGTCACTAGGACCACAAGCACAGCCCTGCTGAGGGAGGCAACTGTCAGACACATTAGTCTGGAAGCACACTAGCCTGGAAAAGTGCATTGGTGTTCCCTGAACCTAGGTGGGACGCTCCTCTGAGAGATCTCTTTCTTAATAGTATTTTTAGATAGAAAGAGTATATAAACATAATAGAGATGTGGCTCCTGAGAGATCTTTCTTTTTAAAAAATTTTTATTTGTTCTTTTTAGACATCTCTTTCTTAATAGTATTTTTAAGTAGAAAAAGGGTACATACATATAAAGATAAAATCAAGCCTCAAAAGATTAATATAGAGATTTGAAAATTATATACAACATTCACCTTGGTGACAAGACATCTCAAAATAGGTCAATGAGTTCTCAGATGAACTATCGGTAAATATAAGGTCTGAAAAATCAAATAAACAATAAATTATTATATCCTGAATCATACTGGCTTCAGTTCTCAATTTTATTTTAATAACTTGGGTGTTGGCTCCTCAGTATTTATCCTGAAGAATTACAGTCATCATACTGTAGTAATACATGCATACCCATGTTTATAGCAGTACAACTTACAATAGCCAAACTATGGAACCAGCCAAGGCATTCATAAGGATGACTAGATAAAGAAAATGTGGCACATATTCACAATGGAATTTTATTGAGCCATAAAGAAAAAATGAAATTAAATTGCATTATGTTAAGCCAAAATCAGCAGGTCAAGGATTATGTTTTGGGAAGCTGGAGAAGAAAAAGGGAAAGAAAGGTTAGGAGAATCTCATGAAAATCAAAAGGACATCAGTAGAGTACAAGAAAGGGACCATGAGGAGGGAAAGGAAAAATACTTGGAAATGATACTGACCAAAATATACTATTATATTGTGTGCACATACGAATATGTAACAAATTCCACCATTATGGACAAGTAAAATGCACCAATAAAAAATGAAAAACAAAAGCTTGGTGTCAATGTAACTCCTTATTTTTCACTCACAGAAACAAAGTCTTCTACTTGTATTTACAGCAAACTGAACTTCAATTACCAGTACCCACTGCTAAATACCAATGCATAATACTAAGTCTATGTAATATGCATAACTGTAAGCATATAAAATTGATAAAAGATTAGCTTATTAAATAAGAGCTTAGACTGGAAACTGCAGTACTAAGGCAAAGTGTAATACTGCAAAAAATAAAATTATCCAAGTAAAAAGAAATGAAGAAATTATGTTTCTGAACTTCAAGGAATTGCTGAGTCAAAATATTATGGTCCTCTAACTTCAAAAGGTTACAGAGCTTAAGGACTATAATCATCTTGTAAAGGATATGCAGCGGAGGATGGTAAAACACCATACAGGAGTAATAGGAGAGTGCTGAAAATTCAGTACAAGAAAAGCAAACTGAGCCGGGTGCAGTTGCGCACGCCAATAATCCCAGATGCTTAGGAGGATCATGAGTTCAAAGCCTGCCTCAGCGATGGTGAGGCACTAAGCAACTCAGTGAGACCCTGTCTCTAAACAAAATACAAAATAGGGCTGGGGATATGGCTCAGTGGTTCAGTGCCCCTGAGTTCAATCCCAGGTACCAAAAAGAAAAGAAAAGTAAACTGTTAGGTGGATACAATAACCTAAACCAGCAGAAGAGAAAAATCAAATAAAATGATAGTGGACCAGTAGCTTTACCACCCAGCATTATCTGTCAGACCTCAGGTAAAAGACAAATCTTAACATTTTAATAATCTCCTTCACTGATAGAGAAATAGATCCCTTCTGATTCTAAGAGGTAATATTACAACATGTACTAGAGCAAGTATTCAATTCTCATTTCACTTGAAGTTTTCAAATCAATATGAAAATAACTTTTATAAGAATCAAAATCTGGTTCTAGTTGGAAATTAATGTGAAAGAAACAGAGTCCTGTTCTATTTCAGATATTTGTATATACTATTCTTCAGAGCATCCCTCAACTCACAATTCACTGTAGTAATTACTTACTGTACAATGCAAGGGATGACCACACAAAAACACTGCCATTGTTGTTGCCAAACTAAAACCTTTATTCTAAATCACATCACAAATAAAAAGGGAGAACGTCTCCATTTAGATAACCTAATATTCACCCAAATTAATGTATCCAAAATTGAACTCGAGTTTTCCCATAAGCCTGGTCCTTCTGCAGTCTTCTCTAGTTTAGTAAATTGCAATTTCATCTTATCAGTTGCTTAATGTGAAAATCTTTGAAGTCATTAACTATTGTTCTCTCAATTCACCTCTGTAGGTCAATCCTGGCTCTATCTTCAAAGTGTATCTAAGAACTATTTCAACATGTTACTGGTATCATCTACCTTGGTACCAGTAACTTGATTAGTTAATAATCTCATCTTTGGCCTACTGTTTTTGCTCTTGTCCTATTTCCCACACTGCTGCAACAGTGATCTTCGGCTGACAGGCTTCCAGTAGCTTCCAATTTCACTCAGAGTCAAAGTCAAAGTCATTATGAATTCCCACATTATCTGGCCTTCGTATTCTCTTTGATCTCTTCTTTATCCCTCTTCACTCCACCTATAGTAGAGGCTCTCCCACCTCAAGACCCTTTGCATTTGCTCCCACCACCTCTTTCAGTTCTCTTCCCAAATAATACCTTCTCAATTCAGCATTCCCAAATCACCAAATTTAAAACCGCAAACTCTAAATAAGAACAAATCCCACCACTATGTACAACTATAATGCACCAATAAAAAATGTAAAAAACACCACAAACTCCATTTCTACCTTCCTGAACTTCCTATCCACTTTCCCTTTGTTATTTTTTCCAAAAGTACTTAACACAAATTGATATATTATGATTTCACTTATTGACTTACTGTCTTCCTCCTCTAATTAAAATGTAAACACTTACAAGAGTAGAGATTTTTTACTATTTTGTTAACTGCTATATCCATAGCACTCTGGAGCAGTATTGCATAAAGCAGGCACTGAGTAAATTATGTGTTAAACAACTAATATATCTAGTGTAAAATCCATGTTATTAGAAATTCTGGAAAATGAATACTGTCAATTTAAAGAAACCAAAATTTACTCTAAAACAAACCCCAAACTGCCCAACATAGTAGGACTCACCTGTAATCATAGCAGCTAGGGAGGCTGAGGCAGGAGGATCCCAAGTTCAAAGCTAGCCTCAGCAACTTAGCAACCTAAAGAGACCCTGTCTCAATAAAAACAATTTAAAAAAGGACTGGGGATGTGGCTAAGTGGTTAAGAACTTCTGGGTTAAATTCTTTTTTTTTTTTTTTTTAATATTTATTTATTTATTTTTCGGTGGACACAACATCTTTGTTTGTATGTGGTGCTGAGGATCGAACCCGGGCCGCACGCATGCCAGGCGAGCGCGCTACCACTTGAGCCACATCCCCAGCCCCTGGGTTAAATTCTTGGAACCAAAAAACAAAACAACCATGACCAATTTACTTATAATCCAAAAAGCAATACTTAACTCATTTTTTTCCCCAGTTGCCTACTCTAAGTAAACCCATCTCACAAATTTCATATGGCAGGACAGTTTAGAAATAGCTATAGTTAGTGATCCTACTCATGCCTCTCATATCAAAATAGAATTACTGAAATTTCCCAAGAGCTGAGACTTACCCATCCTTGTATCCCTAATTCCCAATATTTGGCACATGCAAGTGCTTAAAAACCCGAAATAGATACATTCTCAAAAATTATTTATTTATTAAGTTTTACCATAAAAGTGAAGCATGTGAATAATCAGCCTTTAAATAATGACATGAAATTATTATTTGACAGTATAAGCAACAGACGACTCTATGTCACAATGATATTTATAGACCTCGCAATATTCATTTCCGATTACATGCACCCAAACTTCTCTTTAGCAACTTACTTCCATGGCCATGTCTGAGCAAACTAGGCTGATCTTGGCCTCTAAAATCTTAAAGCTTCAAGATGACACTTTTAGACAAAAACTCCAATCCCTGCAAACTCTCATTTCTTTTTGCTACTGCTCTTCTACCTGGATAGCATTTGCAATTCTCTGAGGTTCTTTCCTTTTTCTCCAGATGGTATCTTCTCTCCTCTTTCCTTTAGAGGCCCATCCTACCAACACCTTGTGAGGTACTCTATACTTGAATCACACTGCCATTCAGTCACAAAATCCTGCAACCCTTCCTTGTCTCCACAAGAATATTCTGAACATTCAGTGGTCTTCTCAGCCACCTGCTCCTTCTATTTGTTCCTTCCCCCTAGTTTACAGAACAAGTCATATCAAGACCATCTTTGGAACAGGTCTGGATCCAATCCTTTCCAACTCTCATTCTCTGACTTTCCTATGAACTCTGAAAGACATCAATATCCTACCAATACATTAGTTTTCTACTTGAGTTACTTGAAGGCTCTATATTTTCACCTGATGTTGCTCCTGAACCCTATATTCCAAAAACCAGACTTCTATACTGATCATATCATTCTTTTATCTGGAATTCTTTTAATTAGCAGTCACTCTCCAACTCAGGGAGTAAGTTCAATTTCCTTAACATAGCAAACGAGGATCCTGGAAATCTAATTTACTTCACTATTACACACACAAGCAAAGCAGCAACCTTGACTCAAAATAATTCTGACCATAACCATACCTTTGTTGTACATCCCTTTGCCATTGTTAATTGATCTAGGAATAGACAGAACTGGGTCACATAGAATTCCTGTCCCAGGAATCTGATATTTGACAGGAGAGATCAGAGACTAGGAATTTTGAGAGATGGGTCAGCATCTCTCAATTGTGGTTCTCAATCAGGAGCAATTTTGTCCTCCAGTGGATGTTTGGCAATGTCTAGAAGCATTAAACATCCTATAAGAGACAGAACAGCCCTCCACAACAAAGAATTATCTAGACCAAATGCCAATAATACTGAGATTCAGAAACCCTGCTCCAAGAGGAAGGTTCAGGAATTCTTTCAATGAGTTTTTAGGAGTTGGATGGTTCCTGCCCTTCTCTTGATTTGCCATTGAGATCTTCCTTTGATTCTGTGACCTACCACAATAACTTTTTAAATATTTCAGGTTTCTGTTGTTTACAGACAATATAAGCTTAACTAGAAAAATTCCCTAGCTCAATCATTTGATACACATCAGTATACTTTAAACCAGTTTTTCAACCATCTAGATTATACTGACATTTGAGCCAAAAATTTGTTATTGTAGGGAACTGTGCTATGCATTATAGGATATTTAGCAGCATCCCTGGCCTCTACCAATAGTAGATGCCAATAATACCACCCCTCTAAGTCATGACAATAAAAAAAAGTCTCCAAGCTGGGCCTGGTGGCACATGTCTATAATCACAATGGCTCAGGAAGCTGAGGCAGGAGGAACACAGTTCAAAGCCAGCCTCAGCAAAAGCAATATGCTAAAGCAACTCAGTGAGACCCTGTCTCTAAATAAAATATAAAATAGGGCTGGGGATGTGGCTCAGTGGTCCAGTGCCCTGAGTTCAATCCGCCATTACCTCCCCCAAAACCATTGACAAATGTCCCCTGAGGGGCAAAACTGCCTGTGGTTGACAATCACTGCTTTAAACTATACAGATTCCATCCATGCACTTGAATTTATGTCCTAGCAGCCAATTCCCAGTCCCCAGAAAACCTTATGTATAGATAGCACAGAATGCCCTGAGGCCAAGGGAATGAGAAGAAGATTTGTATCTGAATCTTCCCTACCGCTTTCACGTTCCTGCTTAACATATGACCTGAAAACATACCTATACACACATGTATAAACACATACCAAGTAACAGATATGAAGATCTTGACCTGAAATGTCGCTCCCACTCCTATTTCCTTTCTTACATTTGCTATAACTTTTCTTTTTTAAAGAGAGAGAGAGAGAGAGAGAGAGAGGGAATTTTTTTTTAATACTTATTTTTCAGTTTTTGGCAGACACAACATCTTTGTTTGTATGTGGTGCTGAAGATCGAACCCGGGCCGAACGGATGCCAGACAAGCGCGCTACCACTTGAGCCACATCCCCAGCCCCAACTTTTTTATTTAAAAAAAAAAAAAAAAACTTTCTACTCTTTTGTGGGGGGAAAAAAAAAAAAAATTCTCTTAGAAAAGCCTCCAACAGGGCTGGGGTTGTAGTTCAGTAGTAGAGTCCCTGTCTAGCATGTTGAGGCATTGGGTTTGATTCTTAGAACTGCAAAATAAATAAATAAATAAATAAATTATAAAGGTCCACTGACAACTAAAAAAAAATTTTTTTTTAAACAAAGAAAACCTCAAACACATACCCTCTGCTGATCTAGTATAAAGGATCTGGGTAATTTCTCCTTCAAAGTATTTTCCTGTTCCACTTCTCTTAAAAATGTAATTTCTCAGGCTGGGGTTGTAACAGTGGTAGAGCACTTGCCTAGCACAGGTGAGGCACTGGGTTCAACTTTCAGCCTCACATAAAAATAAATCAATAAAGGTATTGTGTCCATCTATAACTAAAAATATTTTTTAAATGTAACTTCTGTAACCTTCTTCTCCCTCAAACACACTCCCTGTCCTCCAATTAGATTATTCAAGCACATAAACTTTTGATTCATGTAAAAGATGCTAGGAATACATACTAAAGAACAATTAGGCAAGGAACAGTATTATATAAATTTATACTTCTCAACTAGTTCAGCATTTACTCAGCGCATTTGTCAATCTCTCAAGTACAATTATCTTTCATATTTTTCCAATAAATCAGCTTCTCAAATCCCTACATCTGCTCAACAATGTTAGTTTTAATCTCATAATTTTACTATACCTCAATATCAAGGCTCAGAGTGAGCATTCTCTTCTCTCCTATTGTTTTCTAAATAATGTTCTTCCTTACTGGATGAATCCCTACATAAGATCCTACAGAACCAGGTCATTTTTTTATTTCTTTTCCAGGACTCAAAACTCATTAATGATTTAATTGCCCATTGCTTCTTAAAAAAACAAGAAAACTGGTCATCTTCAAATCTGTGATAATATGGGTAGCATATAGTCTTGCCTCAATGTGAGGGAAAGTCAGCTCAACCACACTATTCATTCAACATAAATAGTTACTGAGTGTCTAGTTATGCTAACCTCAAGAGAAAAATCTCTTCCTTCATGCAGTTTACATTCATTTAAGTAGTGCCAAATAGCAAATAAATATGTATTAGGACAGATAAGGATGAGTGCTACAGGAAAAAATAAAAGTAAGCAAAACAGATGAAGCATGGGGCCCACAATTTTCAACTGTGTGGTCAGGAAAAGACTCCTTTGACGGAGTGCCATGGGTTGTGCCCACAGGCCACACTAGATGTCTATTATTAGAAAATTATTTATTTTGAGTATTTCCTGTTAAACTGTATTCCAGATCACCAGATCAATATAGTGACATCTTCATGACAATGGATAATCTATACAATTAAACTTGATGCAGACAATTTCAAAAGTTCATTCCTATTAGAATAAATATAATTTATCACAACACTTACCTTTTTTGTCTATTATAAATAGCCTTTAGATTAATCAATAACTATTTTTTTCTTAGAAAGTTAACAACAATATCACTAAATACAATGTTAACCAAAAATATGGATGCAACATTCTTCAGTCATCTAAGGCTGTTCTGAAGTATAAAATAAAATAACTGAAAATACAAGTATTCAAAAAACTCATTTCTGGAAAAAAAAATCATCTTTACTATCTACCATAAAGCTATACAAATTATAAAGCAAGGACTTTCATGTGTAACTAATTAAAACAAATAAAAAAAATAATAATAAAGTAAGGACTTAATTCTAAATACATAGGTATTTTATGAAGTAAGCCATTACTCTTCGGTTCAAGAGTCCTTCTCAAATGGACTACAGGAGAATTAAACGCTAAGACACTTATTGATTGATATAAATTTTTGTCTAGGCATCTAGAGCGGTATTAGCTATATACCATAACCCGTGGAAAAACGAGACGGCATTCAAATCATTTTCTCAGGTCTGAATTTTCTTACGGAAATAGATAGGAGAAGGGGAGTGGGGCATCTGATAAAAGTATCTAAATAATTAAAGAAAAGAAAACCTTCTTCCAAAATAAGAGAGATCAACACTTTACTATATATATGCAATTTTAAAAGAAACTTTCCAGTTAGTGAAAATATTAAGAAATACATATTCAAAAACGTTGTTAATTTGCTACATTAAAACAACTATATCATATTTAATGTTACAAGACAGGAAAATATTTGCTGAATCACAGAAGTACTGTTTTTGTTTCCCAACATATCACCTGTGGTATAAAATAATCTGGAAAATCAAGAATTATGTTTACTATAAAAAGCTATGGTTACACCGGAGTCTCTTCCTAAAATCAGTTTCAAGTAATCATTAGCTAACAAATTACAGAGGGATCCTAACCAAGTGCTATGACTTCCTTGTTACCAACTTGGAACAAGATCCTACATTTAGCTTGTCTTGAGACAAATATGGAGAAGCCCAGAGCAGTAACAAACTGCCAGTTTACTGAGTCATGTTTCTGACTAAAACTGTGTTATGAAATGGAAAGAATGACATGTCTAGGGTTTAATCACACAGTTGTTAACGCCCTAAATTTAAGGGTCTCAAATGCAAAAGAAAGCAAAAACGCTCTTTAGGTAAGAATGATGTGGGACTAAAATGACTTTGGAAAGAACTTGCCAAATCTGGGAACTCTGTGTTTAGACCTAAAACAAATCCTAACTGTGCAAACAGGCACACCCTGTAATGCACCAGAACGGGTACGCCAGGTAAGGGGAATGGAGAACAATCAATCACAAGGTTAACGTTTCACTGGGAAGACAGCCTCAGCCCCAAGAGTCCACACAGCACCAGACGCCCTCGGTTAACGGAACCGCTCTGCTCAGAGACGGGCAAGCACCGAACCCTAGTTGGAACCTACCACATCAACCCGGTACCTGGCGACGCTTAGGTCAAATCCACCCAGGGCGCAGGCGTCCCCCAACCCCCGCAGCACGCCGCTCCCCGCCGCCCTCGGCGCTTCTCTACGAGCTCGCCGGGGACAGAACCCACCCACGGCGGACTCCGAAGCCAGTCCCGGGCTCCGCAGGCGACTGGAGATCCGGCACGGCGACCTCTGCCCGGACTGGAGCGGGACAGCCCCAGGGTCGCCTCCCGCAAGCTGCAAGCCCCCACGGCCCCCGAAGCCGCAGGTTGCCTCGAGTGCAGGATGGGGCGCAGGCAGACTGGCCCCCACGCCCGCGGCGCTCACTGACCTGGAGAGGTGCTTCAAGATCTGTTTCTTGATGATCCCAGCCATGGTGCCCAGGCAGGAGGCGCCGCGCTCTTGCTGAACCTCACAGCCCCCTCACGCCGTGGCCGTCTCCTCTCTGCCCGGGCTAACCCGGCCGGAGGAGAGGCGCTTGAGCGCTCACCCCAGGAGAGACTCGAGGCCCCGGCTGACGCCAACAGCCGCCGCCGCTGCCGCCGCCGAGAACCCCGAGCATGACGCTCAGGCCGCCGCAGCCGCCGCCGGCGCCATCTTGGCTGCAGCATCACCGAAGAGACCGGGGGAGGGTGAGGGTGGCGCGGCAGGCGCGGGCTAGGCGGGCGCGGGGCAGGGCCAACGCGACGTGTGGTGGGAGGGGAAAGCCTCAGGCCACGCCCCACCGCCTGGACCTGCCGGCGGACTCTGGGCTGCCCTTATCTTACAGGGTCTTCAGACTCCAACCCCGTAACCTACTTAGACTTTACTCCTTCCTCTGCTCTCTCTGGTCTCTGTTCCTGCCTCCATCAATGAGTTGCCCTTCCACATACTACTTCTGTCTTCATTTCCTCAGAAATTGACCCACAAATTGCTCTACTTGCTTTTTTCTTTTGAGCTACTCGGCTTTGTTCATATGCCTCTTCGGGTTTTTGTTTTGTTTTGTTTTTTCTCTTTTGCTAAGATCTTTCCTTAGCTAAATACTGCAATTTATTATTTGCCCTGAATATGCCAGTCCTAAGAGAAGTAAAAGTTTTCAACGTAGACTCAGGTGAGAAGCCCCAAATTCAAGTCTCGACTTTGGAATTTTCTAGTAGTGTTAACCTGGAGAAAATTAGTTTTGTCCTCACTTTAATCATGTCAGAGATATGATAAATTGTGGTATAAAGATGCATTAAGAATTGTAATACAATAATAATAATAATTATTGTAATAGAGCTCAAAAAATAAATAAAGAGATTAAAAAAGAAATAGGTTAGTGTACTCACTGAAAGATGGCCGAGCTGGGGGGATTGTGCTGTTCATGCATCTAGGTAACTTTTGCTGGTCACCTATTGTGCAGGCAGTTTTCAGAAAATTGCAGCGGAACAAAACAGTTACAATGTAGCCTCTTACGTGTATGATGGGGAACCCCCCTTACCCACTAATGAGAAGAGAGTTGCATGAAGTATACATCCTTCCCATAAATCTTACCAGTGGTTTACCAAAGAGTTTGCCACTTTCAATTATATACTGTTTATGAATGAAAGCAATCTGAGAGATTTGGGTTTTGAAAAAAAAAAAAGTAATCTTTAAAAACCGCAAAAGTAAAATTGAACTACTTGGAAGCTCTGATCCACAAAAACAACTCATTGCTGAAAATCCCTATTATGGGGAACAACTCCTTTGAGCTTGTATAGCGGCCATGTCACAGGTGCTGGAGTCTTCCTAGAAAAGACTCACTAAAGCTGGCCATGCCCTGTGGAATATCAGGCCAGGCCACATGGAACTCAGTCCCTATGCTCAAGTGTGATGCTGTTTTTTAGCCCCAGACCTCACCTGTTGCTTCAGTCAACTTCCTGTTTCTTACCTTGAAAATAATTTTAATGGAGATCACTTGTATCTGTAGAGGAATAAACAAAATATCTTTGATTCAGTTTATGGGGTACAGTAAGCATTTTCAGACTAGCTGAACCTTTCATTTTGTCCTACAAAATGGTGAAACAAAATAGAACACAATAAAGTAAAAATGACCTGAGGGTCCAGGTGATAACTGGATAGACTGGTCTACCTACAGTTTTATGGACAATCAACACAGGACAGGAGCTTTCTGCTTGCCTGTAAACCACTCTCTGCCCCCAGGCTCTTAGTTGTCACAATAACCTGGTCCATAGCAGCTCTCTGTATACATTAGAAGTGTTTTAGTTTACACACACACAGTGAGCACTTGTATATTTTAAAAGATAAAGAAGAGAGATTGGTGGAACTAATCTTCTCTTTTTAAAATTTATTTATTTTAAAAGTTTTTTATTTATTTATCTTTTAGTAGTTGTAGATGGACAGCATGCCTTTATATCATTTGTTTATTTTTATGTGGTGCTAAGGATCAAACTCAGTGCCTCACATGTGCCAGACAAGTGCTTTACTCTTTGTCTACCTCAGTTATTTCATCTAGTGGAGATAATATTAATAGTATCCAATCATTTAACAAAGTGCTTCATATATAGTAAACTTATTAAATGCTAGATTACTATTCATTATCATTACTAAAATCAGAAGCAAGTGCATGACCATTTAGAGACAGATGTACAATGGAGGTAGTATTTCAAAGATAAGAATGAGTCACTTTAATTTGTTAAAAATAATTTACCCTGAAATCAAAGAGCTGAATTTTTAAAAATATTTTTAAATTTATTTTTTAGTTTTAGGTGGACACCATGTCTATTTTATTTTTATTTGGTGCTGAGGATAGAACCCAGTGTCCCATGCGTGCTAGACAAGCACGCTACCACTGAGTCATAACTCCAGCCCCCAAAAGATCTGAATTTGAAACTCCATATGCCTATTTTTTTTAGTTATGTGATTACAGGAAGTGTGTGGAACCTCTTTGAGCCCTGTAAGGTAATATGCTTCCATGAGATTGTGAGGATTAGCCAAGATAATAAAGCAAAACTACTTAGAAGAGTGCATAACACAATAGAATGATAGCTATTGGTATCCATTCACTAGGAAGAAGAGAGTATTTTGGCAAATGGAATACAATTATGAAAAAGGATAACAGTGTGAAAGTTCAAGGCTATACATGGTAGGTCATTAGAACAACATACAGATTCCTTTTCAAAATAATTTCAAAGAATCTCACAAGTTAATAATGATAATACTTTTTCATTGTGAAAAATGGTAATAATTTCACTTTTATTCTCTCTGGATTGATAGAATAAACAATACCACAAAACCAGCATGAAATCAGCAATGTTTCTAAATTAATTTACACATTTATTAATTGCTACTCAATTATCAAAGTATAATTTTGAAAAAAATAAAAGAATAACTATCATACAAATATGCAATGATTATACATCAATATTTATTAACCAGGCTGGGTACAGTGGTGCATGCCCGTAATCCCAGCGGCTAGGGAGGCTGAGGCAGGAGGATCACAAGTTCAGAGTCAGCCTCAGTAATTTAGCTAGGCCCTAAGCAATTCAGTGAGACCCTGTCTCTAAATAAAATATAAAAAGGGGCTGAGGATATGGCTCAGTGTATAAGCGCCACTGGGTTCAATCCCTGGTACAAAAAAAAAAAATACACACACACACACACACACACACACATATATATAATAATCCATTAATGCAGGAGCCAACAAGATAAGGTATAAGTCTGATCCAAGCATTAAGATGACTTAATGCATGTAAATCAGTTAACACATATTCATTATTATGTATATGAAATTACATTTTTTAATGCTCTTAAAATTATACACTGTCAAAATATACATATATTTGAAGAGTGGAATCTACATGCTTGAGATTCTTTGTGCCAAAATCTGCAAGAGGAGAGTGCATGGTGTGAAGGTGAAGAGAGTCAGAACTTTTACTGAAGGGTTTGTGCCAGAGCTAGTTCGACTGGCTCATAAAAACCAATCATGTGCATCACTTATGTACTCTGAGTTCAGTGTTTGGTGACTTCACAGTAGTTTGAAATCAACCATGATGATAGTATTCATGGCATAGAAACAAAAGAACACTATAATCCAGGGCTTATTTTCTCCTAGAGATCTAGTTGTTAAACTTTACTAGTACACTGATATAATATGGGTTGGAGGGAGATGAGATTTCATAAATGTGATAGCTGAACATTATTTCATAGGCAGTAGCAAGCCATGAAGACTTCTGGGAGGGCTGGGGATGTGGCTCAAGCGGTAGCGCGCTTACCTGGCATGCGTGCGTCCCAGGTTCGATCCTCAGCACCACATACAAAACAAAGATGTTGTGTCCGCCAACTAAAAAATATATATTAAAAAATTCTCTCTCTCTCTCTCTTTAAAAAAAAAAAAGACTTCTGGGAGGGTGAGTTGGGGAAAACAATTGTATTTCTTATTTAGCAAAATATTTACTGACAATTATTCTTTCAGTACAGAGGATGAAGTAGATTGGAAACAGAAAGTTCATAGAGTAGGTGGTGGCATTATTTCATGTGAGAGATAAGACAGTATAAGTAGAGATGGAGGAAGGTCAATGACAGATTCTAGAGATCCAGTTAAGGATAAGCAATCAAGGCAATTGAGGTTTCTAGCTTGGAGCAATGGGTGGATCTTGGGGAACCCAATAATTGAGGTAAGTGGTATATATGGAACAAGCAGTTTTGGAGAAAATGTGGTGCAAATTTGTTGTCTCTAAGGATTCCTCAGGATTTGTGGGTGGAAACTTTATAAGGTTATATTTAAGAGTAGAAATTCTGTTTTAAGTTTCATGTAGTATTTGATAATAGCTAAAGCCAAAAACGGGAATAATCTTGATTAAAAAGCAGGTAAGTGGTGAGAAAAGCCAAAAAAAAAAAAAAAAAAATGAAAAACGATGCAAAAGAAATTTCCCTATGGGTGAGTGGATTTATGTGATTGTGCGCGTGCACACACACACAAATAATAGTAAACATCTATTCATGTTAAATATAGCAGAAATATACATCCAATCTTCAAAGANCAAAAAAAAAAAAAAAAAAGTGCTGATGAAAAGGAGAGACAGAATTGAAAGAGTATATTTTAAAAGATGAAAAAAAACAAGACAAATGAAATGACTGCTCTATAAGATTTATAAAGTACATTTGTTTGAAGAGATCTTATTACATTAATAATTAGTTGGAGAAAACAGAATAACTAAATTTGAATGTAATTAAGCATTCAATGAACTCTTTTTTAACAAAATGTTTTTATTTTGTTTATTTTATTTTATGTGGTGCTAAGGATCAAACCCAGTGTCTCACACGTGCTAGGCAAGGACTCTGCCACTGAGTTACAGCCCTAGCACTCAATGAACTTTTTTATATAAAGGGATATAGATGCCAATAGAATAGAGTGCCCAACTTCAAGGAATTTACCACTAAAGTTAATAGAGAATGATCAATGGTCAAAGGCAATGATAATAGTAATAACTACTTCTAGGTACTTCTAGGTACTTGACTTTTATAATGTTCTCTTCCTGAAACAATTCTTCAAGGGGATGTTAATATTATTTCATTTTATATGAGGTAACTGAGGCACAGTGCGGTTAGTAACTTGTCTAGGTCATCTA
This sequence comes from Marmota marmota marmota, assembly GCF_001458135.2. Taxonomy (NCBI): domain Eukaryota; kingdom Metazoa; phylum Chordata; class Mammalia; order Rodentia; family Sciuridae; genus Marmota; species Marmota marmota. The sequence continues at coordinate 11,222,250 of NW_025999853.1, read as the reverse complement.
GTGGCAGATCCAGGATTTGATTCAGCAGCTTAAATTTAGAGGGTGTGTTCTCAACCACTTCTGCTCTTTTGTTTCAATATAGTAATAATAATAATAATAATAATACCTAAACATAAAATTGTAAAGATTACTTAACATATGTAAAGATTTGGGGAAAACTGCCCAGTGGCACAGGCCTGTAATCCCAGCAGTTCAGGAGGCTGAGGCAGGAGGATTGAAAGTTCAAAGCCAGCCTCATCAATTTATTCAGGCCCTAAGCAACCTAGGGAGACCCTACTTTAAAATAAAAAATAAAAGGGCTGGAGTAAAAGATGTTGAAACAGTATACACTCGGTAAGTGTTGTATAAGTTTTAATCTTTATTGTCTTCATCACCCAAGGCTACAGACTCAATTTGTGGTAGAATCTGGATTCTAATCCAAAATAAATTCTCTTAACGATTATGAAATATAGGCCTGGGGTATTACAGGAACACATAGGAGGGAAACCTAATTCCAGGAATGAGAACTGAGTGTGACAGGAATACTTTTTGTTTGTTTGGTACCGCGGATTGAACCCAGGGGCGCTTAACCAGTGAGCCACATCCCCAGCCCATTTTTGTATTTTATTTAGAGACAGGGTTTCACTGAGTATCTTAGGGCCTCGCTAAATTGCTAAGGCTGGCTTTGAACTCGGTATCCTGCCTCAGCCTCCAGAGTCACTGGAATTACCGGGGTGCGCCACCGCACCCCGCAGGAAGCGTTTTTTAGACAAGACACAATAAACTAAGTCCTAGGGAACAAGTAGGCAGAAGAGAGGACTGTGTATGTGAGTTAAAAAGAAAGACGGTTGACAGGCGCCATCGGGCCTCTCCCAACGACTCAGATTTAGGCAGGAGGATCGCAAATTCGAGGTCAATATCAGCAATTTAGCGAGGTCTTCAGCAAATGAGTGAGACCCTGTCTCATAATAAAAACTTTAAAAAAGGGATGGGGATGTAGTTCAGTGGTAGAGCGTCCTGGATTCAATCCCCAGTACAAAAAAAAAAAAAAAATGTAGATTGAACAAAGCATATGTAATTCGTGGTTGGATCCCACAATCGGGTGGGAATGAGGCTGAAGAGACCTCATATCCAATTCTATGCTACATATGATTTTGCACTTTGTTCTCCAAGAAATGTCATTGTTTGAACAATTCTGTTCAAAGACGGGCACACACTAAGAAAAAAATCCCGGTTCGCTACAGGGGTTAGAAGACACTTGCAGGCGCAACTCAATGGACTTTGCATTTTTCTACTCTTGTAGAATCTCGCCACCACCTAAACAGGTTAGGCTTGGAAACGATGGATGCCTGCTAACAAGCGGTCTCGCTCACTTCCGGCATCCTCCGTTGCTAAGGTAACCGGAAGTGCGGTCTATCGCTCCGCCCACCAAACCATAGAGAGCCGGAAAAGCCCGAGCAGAAGGGTCAGAAAGGAAAGAAAAGGGTTGCGTAGGTGTGGTTAGTTGTAAAATGACGACTTTAGTGTTGGATAATGGAGCCTACAATGCCAAAATCGGTTACAGCCATGAAAATGTCTCGTAAGTATTGGCTTTCTCCGAGGGACAAGACTATGCTCAGTAGTTTCGCATGCTAAGCTTCAATGCCTAACGTCAGTGAAACGCCCTCACGCGGCTCTAACCTGAGACTGGGGATGCGCTGGTTGGAGCTGGGTTGGCGGTTGTCATGCTTTGAACTGGAATTGATTTTGGTTTTAGTTTTGGGATGCGCAGCTCCGGAAGTGGGATGTATGTTTCGTTTTCTAACAGGCTTCAAGACATGAGTTACTGACTGAGGGGTAGGTCTACAAAATTCATGAACCTTCAAAAATTGTGGGCAACGTTTTTGGTATAGCTACATTTTCTGAAAATGTGATTATAGGTTTCATCAGATCCCCAAAGGGTTCTATGACCCCCCCAAAAAAGTTAAAAAATCACCGTCTAGGATCTAGAGACATTGAAGACTTTGAAGTCCACTGGCTAACCTGGTCGGTCACTTATACAGTAATACTACAATGACATTCAGAAGATGTGTATTCATAAAATGTGTTTGTGTAGAAGATGTGTATTCATAAAATGTGTTTGTGTTGAAGCCGACATGTAAAGTCCTGATCAAATTCACGAAGGATTCTTTTTCTTATCATTTTTCCCTCTCTTTTTGGGGATTGAATCTATTGAATCTGCTGATTTGCTGTTCTTGATTTTTTTTTTTTTTTTTTTTTTTTGGTACCAGGGATGGAACCCAGGGGTGCTTAACCACTGAGCCACATTTTTATTTTTTTCTTTTGAGACAGGGTCATACTAAGTCCCTTAGGGCCCTGCTAAGTTGTAGTGGCACCCCCTTCTCCACAAAAAAATTTTAACTAGGCTTCTCCAGAAATCCAGAAATCAGCAAATGCACATTTGAGGCAAGTGCTCTACCACTGAATTCTATCTCCTGTGTTGTACGTAACTTTTATGTGTGTGTGGCGGGAGAGAAAGAGGGTACTGGGGATTGAACTTAGGGGTACTCAACCACTGAGCCACGTCCCCAGTCCTATTTTGTATTTTATTTAGAGACAGGGTCTGAGTTGCTTAGCACCTTGCTTTTGCTGAGGCTGGCTTTGAAATCGTGATCCTCCTGCCTCAGCCTCCAGAGCCGCTGGGATTGCAGGTGTGCCCTGTGCCTGGCACTTTAACTTTTTTAATTGTCTTTTTTCCCCTGCCTTTTTGTTTTGTTTTTGTTTTTGTAAGAGAATTGAACCCAGGGGCACTTTGTTACCGAGCTGCCTTTTTATTTTTAAAAAAATTTTCCCCAGCCCCTTTATTTATTTTTTATTTTGAGGGAGACTTGCTGATTTGCTGAGGCTGTCCTCAAACTTGCAATCCTCCTTTCTCAGCCTCCTAATTTGCTGAGATCACAGGTGTGCACAGCCATGTCTGGCTTGTTTTTTCTTTTGAGACAGGTTCGCACTTTGTTCCTTAGCCTGGCCTCAAGCTCTTGTACTTGAGTGATCCTCCTGCATTAGCCTCTCAAGTAGCTGGGACTACAGATGCCTGCCACCATGCCTGACTTATTTCTTTATAAAGAGGGAAATCAGACTGAGTAGAAATGTATATTATTACATTCTTTCTGGAAAACATTTTGGCAGTGTGCTTACTGTTCATATCCTTGATCTCAATTCTATTATTACTTAGAGAATTAACTAGAGGTTCTCCATAATTACAGAAAAATTTTAAAGTTATTTATAGACACTATGCACAGTTAGAAAACAAAAGAAAAAAGCAAAGCATGCTAAGTAATCAAGAACAGTCCTTGCGCAGTGGTGCATGCCTGTAATCCTGAAAGGCTGAGGCAGCAGGATCCTAAAGTTCAAAGCCAGCCTCAGTGACTTAGTGACCTTGTTGTAGGGACAGACAAGACAAGGCACCAAAGATAGAGGGAAACAGTTTTATTTGGCTGCAGCCAGGTTCAGAGAGCACAGCTTTTGCTGTAATCAATTAATCCCCTGAACCCCGAGTTCAGGTAGTTTCAGAATTTTATACCCAGCATGTAAGGGGAGGGTCTCAGAAGTTCATTCTGCAGAAGTTTACAGAAAAGCAGCTTTTTCTTTCACTGTTGTGGACAAGTTAACCCTTCAAGGACAACACCTGAGAAGGGGAGAGCTTCTTCTCCCCTTTCTTCCTCCCCCTGCCAGCTGTTACCATGGAGCCGAATTGGTAACTTCTCTTATCTTAGAAATGTAGACATCTCTGTGAAGCTCCAGCTCAAGGCCAGAGGCCTTGTTTACATGTATACAAACTACTATTCTGGATAGGTGTTTGTGAAAAACTAGTAAGCTGGTGTCCAGCAGCTGGAGGTGTCCAGCAGCTGGAGTTCCGATAGGGCAGCATGAAAATAGGAAGTTTATCTACATTGAACTCTTTTGCAGAGACTCTTTTACTGACAGTCCTAAAATCAGCCATGGTGAAGATTTCTGGAGAAGCCTAGTTAAGATTTTTTTTGTGGAGGACGGGGTGCCACTACAACTTAGCAAGGCCCTAAGGAACTTAATATGACCCTGTCTCAAAAGAAAAAAATTAAAATGTAGCTCAGTGGTTAAGCACCCCTGGGTTCCATCCCTGGTACAAAAAAAAAAAAAAAAATCAAGAACAGCAAATCAGCTAAAATTATGTCCTCCAAGCATATTTAAACATGTAGAGAAAGTGCTGACAGTACAGAAATTGAAATAAGCTGGTACTGCAGCATTATCCTAACATCATTGTGCCTGTGTGTCTATGCATACAAATGTGTTTGATAATGGCTCTTGTTTGCTTTCCTACCCACATTGTAAACTTATGGTGAGCAGCAACCAATTTAAATGTAGTTTCTACTTATACCCTATAGCATCCTATTGATTAAAAATAGGATCTTTGGTTTCTTTTGACTGCACTTACGGTGTGATGCTACATTCCTGTACAACCAGAGAAACGAAAAGTTGTGTTGCAGTTGGGTACAATGAATCAAATTGCTGTCATATATACCTAATTAAAATAAATAAATAAATTTAAAAAATCTTTGGTTTCAGGAAAACACAATTTTATGGCCAGAATTTTGAACTTCTGTATCTTTTACCAGAATTGTATTAAAGAGTTTTCACATTAAAGACAGAAAGACTAGGACCTTTACTAAAGCCCTGATTGTTATCGTGCAGTGGCAGAACTAATATCGACCCATAATGGTTTCTGGAAGATAATTTGAGAAAGATAAAGGGTCCAGTATAGAACCTGTTACATACTACAATCATTTTTTTTAAGCATTTTCAAATTATTTAAAGACAGAATGAATAAAACTTGCTTTGGGTATTTTGACCTTCAGGTTGGTGGTTAAATAAAGGCATTTTAAAAATTACATATGTAGGGATAAGAACTAAATATTTAGGAGATAATTATATCATTTGTTTCTTTGTTTCTAGGGTTATTCCTAATTGTCAGTTTAGGTCAAAAACAGCACGTCTTAAAACTTTTACTGCTAACCAGATAGATGAAATAAAAGACCCTTCTGGACTCTTCTATATCCTTCCTTTTCAAAAGGTAATCCAGGGCTGGGGTTGTGGCTTATTGGTAGAGCGCTCGCTTAGCTTGTGCCAGGCCCTGGGTTCAATCCTCAGCACACATAAAAATAAATAAATAAAATAAAGGTATTGTGTTCAACTATTACTAAAAAATAAATATTAAAAAAAAGTAATCTAGGGGCTGGGGTTGTGGCTCAGAGGTAGAGAGCGCTCACCTACCATGCGTGAGATACCAGGTTCGATCCTCAGCACCATGTAAAAATAAAATGAAAGGTATTGTGTCCACCTATAACTAGAAAATAAAATATTAAAAAAAATAGTCTAATTATTGTTTCTAGTGTTATTGACTCAAGGTGTATATACTATGTTGTGCATATGTATAAAAATTTTTGTTGTTTTACTTAATTTTTTTGTGGTACTATGCTAGGGACCAAATTAAAAATATTTTTACATTTCTGAGAAAAGTTAACCTAAATTTTAACTGATATTTAATTAAAACCCAAAATTGAAATTGTCTTAGTAAAAATAAGTGACCATGATTTAGTTATTGGTTGTGAATACTGAATTTTACTTAAATTAAATCTAAATTCATGTGCACATATGAATTTAAGAAAAAAGTATAGAAAAGCATCCTATATATTGGTGTGTCCTCTGAACCCTTGATATTATGGTTTCATTAATTTACAAATTTTTAAACTTTGCGTGTGTGTACATGGTACTAGGGATTGAACCTAAGACCACTCTACCACTGAGTGACATTCCCAACCCTTTTTTTATATTTTATTTCAAGCTGGAATCTCACTAAATTTCCAAGGCTGGCCTCAAACTGGCAATCCTTCTGCCTCAGCTTTTTAAGTTGGTGAGATTACAAGCATGTGCCACCATGCCTACAGTTTTTTTGTTTTGTTTTGTTTTGTTTTAAAAAAAGAGAAAAACAGGGGCTGGGATGATTGTGGCTCAGTGGCAGAGCACTTGCCTCACACATGTAAGGTACTGGATTTGATCCTCAGCACCACATAAAAATAAATAAAGATATTTTTTAAAAATTAAAAAAAATCGATATAATTAGTTTGAAACTCATACAGCATTAGACTGAAAAGGTAACCATAAAGAGATAAAACTCAATGATTTAGAATATATTAATCTGATTTTTAAAAATTGCTCAAATATTTTTGATAATTAAATTTATTAAAAAATTTTTTAGGGCTACTTGGTGAATTGGGATGTTCAAAGACAAGTTTGGGATTACCTTTTTGGAAAAGAAATGTATCAGGTAACAAATTAAGAGTATGTATTCAAATTCTATTTCCATGTCTTATTCTAATGAAAAATTCAATCTTACACTTTAAGATTTACAGATTTATGAATGTTTTGGTTACATATTTCAATCTTTTAAAGATAGCTTTGATTTTCTAAGTATTTAATAAACGCAAATGAGTAGAATGTAGTCTGAGTAGAGATTTAAAAACAATGTATAAAATTTTATTACCTCTGAAGAATGGGTGGGAGAGCACTTTCCTTCAGACACCTAAGATGCCAAAGGAAAGAAGAACAAGGGGAAAGCAAGTGGCCCTGGCCCTGCTGTCAAGAAGAAGCAAGAGATCAAGATGGTAGAGCTGGGGATGTGGCTGGGCTGGGGATGTGGCTCAAGCGGTAGCGCGCTCGCCTGGCATGCGTGCGGCCCGGGTTGGATCCTCAGCACCACATACAAACAACGATGTTGTGTCCGCCTAAAAAATAAATATTAAAATTCTTTCTCTCTTTAAAAAAAAATTTTAAAAAAACTAACTTAAAAAAAAAATGGTAGAACCCCTGTATGAGAAAGGGCCTAATAATTTTGGCATTGGATAAGACATACTGCCTTTCCTCCACTTGTTAAATGGCCCCACTATATCTGTCTGCAGCTGCAAAGGGCCTTCCAGCTATAGATGGCTGAAAGTGCTTCCTGTGATTGACCAGTTCATACAGGCTGTGGACTGCCACACACGTTTAGACTGTTTAAGCTGATGCACAAGTGCAGACAAGAAGCAAAGCAAGAAACAAAATAAGGACTACTGGCCTGAGCTGAGAAGAAAGCTGTCAGCAAAGGGAATGTTCCCACTAAGAGAATACCTATCTTTTGAGCAGGGGTTAATATTGTTACCACCTTGGTAGAAAACAGGAATGCTCAGCTGGTGGTGATTGCACAAGATATGAATCCCATCAAGCTGAATGTCTTCCTGCCCATCTGTGTCTTTAGATGGGATTTCCCTGCAACATTATATTAGCAGGGAGAAGGGAGACCAGACTAGGACATCTTGCTCACAGGAAGACCTGCACCATCCTCACCTTCACACAGGTTAACTCAGAAGACAAAGGGGGTCTAGATAAGCTAATTGAAGCTGTCAAGACCAGTCACAAAGACAGATATAATGAGACCCACCATCATTGGAGAGGCAGTGTTCTGGGTCCAAAATCCGTGGCTTGAATTGTCCAGCTGGAAAAGAAAAAAGTTAAAGAAATGGCCACTATAAAATGGGTTAAACATACACTGTGTTTTTAGATGGGGATTCCCTGATTTTTCTGTACATAAAATTCTGCAAAAAACAACAACAACAAACTTGTAGGGAGATTTATGTAATCTTTAAATTCATACCTTGAAGCTTCTTTTCTAATTTTTTTTTTTAGCTGTAGGTCAACACAATACCTTTATTTTATTTTTATGTGGTACTGAGGACGGAACTCAGTGCCTCACACATCCTAGGCGAGCACCCTACCACTGAGCCACAACCCCAGCCCCATCTTGAAGCTTCTTGCTTTTTTCCTTTTAAAAACAACATAGCAGTGGCCCTGCTACTTGTAGTTTTTATCATTCATTATTATTTCATAATTATTTTTAACAGTTTGATAACATTTTATTAATGCTACCATTAAGAAAAGTAGGATTGTACAATAGTTAAGTGCATAGATTCTCTAATCAGACTCCCTGAGGTTAAATCCTAGCTTTGTCTCTAAGTAGCTATATGAAGCTTGGTAACTTATTCAACTTTACTGTTTCAGTTTTCTCATCTATTAAGTGGGAAAAATAATGAGTTGGGTTTTGGGTGATTAAATCATTTTGTTTTCATATTTAAAACAAATGTTGATGATAGTCACTACAAATTATAAAACTTTGGGGGATTTTTTTTTCCTCCCATAGGTTGATTTTTTAGATACTAATATTATTATCACAGAACCATATTTTAACTTCACTTCAATTCAAGAATCAATGAATGAAATTCTATTTGAAGAATATCAGTTCCAAGCAGTATTAAGAGTAAATGGTAAGTTAAAGAGTTTTCATTAAAATTGAACTACGTGAGCCTGGTGCAATAGTGCACACCTGTTATCCTACTTACTCTGGAGGGTGAGGCAGGAGGATCACAAGTTTGAAGCTAGCCTTGGCAATTTAGCAAGACCCTGTCTCAAAATAAAAATTAAAAAAGGACTAGACATGTGGCTCTGTGGGAGAGCTCCCCTGAGTTCATTCCCCTATGCCACACACACAAAAAAAGTAAATAGAAATAGGGTAAAGAAACTCTGAAAATACTGGGTGGCATTCTTTAGGACCTTTAGTTTATATAATTGTACCTCTCAGTACATTTGTGCTAATATGATATTTCTCCCTAATGAAATTATTAGCCACATATTCTGGTCTTCAAAAGATTATTGGGTTCATTTTTTGTCATTGCTATTTGCTGTTAATATTATTGAAATTATATAGCTTACACTGTTAGTTAATATGAAGAAAAATGACCTAAAAGCAAGTTTATTAAAGGATATGATAATATCATCTAATTGTGTACATGAAAGCATTTAAACTTTTAAGTCTGTGTAAGCAACAATATGCTCTAATGGTTAAGAGCAGAATCTCTAGAAATAGTCTCAACCAATGGGTGATTTTTGTTTCCCAGGGGACATTTGGCAGTATTCAGAGACACTTTTAGTTGTTGCAACTAGGAGGATGCTCATGGCATCTAGTGGGTATATGTCACAAATGCTGCTGTGCATCCTGTGATGCACAGGAAAGTCCCCAACAAAGGACTTATCTGACTCAGAATGTCAGTGGTTCTGAGGTTAAGAGATCCTAGAGCACATCCTAGAGTGCTGGTTCTGCTACTTTCTAATTGTATGCCCTAGGAAAAATTATTTAAATCCCTGTATTTCAGGTTCCTCATCTGTAAGTTGGGATTCTTCTGTATATTAAAACCCACACTCATTATATAGAGTTTAGAATAAAGTCTGGCATATAAATCCTCAGTAAAAATTAGCTGCTGTTGCACTAATTTTTAGAAACTGTGAACTTTACTTTTGAAAACTGATCACAAATTTCTTTTTATATTTACCTTGTATGATTTTCTAAAAAATTTAAACATTACAAACATTTTGTGACAGTTGTGAATATTATTATAAATTAACATTTTTCTTATAGTTAAAGGGAAATTTTCATCTTTGTGTTTGCTTTAGTCTGCTATCTTTATTGCTTTAAACTAATGGTATACTTTTATTTAACACATTCATTTTTTCTTTATAGCTGGGGCTCTCAGTGCACATAGGTATTTCCGAGATAATCCTTCTGAATTATGCTGTATCATTGTTGATAGTGGATATTCCTTTACACATATAGTTCCTTATTGTAGAAGTAAAAAGAAAAAAGAAGCAATTATTCGGTGAGTTTCATTTAGTTTTCATGCTATTTCATCTTATTTGCATATTATTTCTTGGATGGAATATGTGATAACTGAACCAAAGTTTAATTCTTCTCTTTTAGGATAAATGTGGGAGGAAAACTTTTAACCAACCATCTAAAGGAAATCATATCTTACAGGTAATACTTGGATTTGATTCTTTCAGAGGATATGAGGTACTGGGAATGAACTTTCTAGAATAATTTAAAATTATTTCTCACTTTTAGTTGTAGTTTCAGGCAGCAATTCAAATCATGCTTAAAAATATATACTAATGACGTTTGAATTGGAAAGCTTTTGAGGATATATAATGATAGTGCCTACCAAAAATACATTTCCGAATTCTAGGGAATTTAACATTGATTATGTATTAAAAATTATAATGTACGTAAACATGGTAAAACAAATTTCAAATGCATACAAAGGAAAGGGAACTAAAAAGGAAAACAGATCTCCCCTCTTTGTCTCTCAGGTCAGACCCACTTTCACACAAATTATAACATTTGAATTGTGTCTTTATGTTTTTAATCTCTGTAGGCATTACTATTGATATTTCTGTTTCTTTCTTTCTTTTAACTTTTAATTTTGAGACAGAGTCTCACTAAATTGCTGAGGCTGGCCTTGAACTAGTGACCCTCCTGCCTTAAGCCTCCTGAGTCAGTGGAATTATAGGAATGTGTCACTGCACCCACTTAACCTTAGTCCATTAAAACTTTTTCCTTTTTATTTTGAAATAATCACAGACTTGGAAAGTTATAAAAATGATAGTCTGGTGTTACTTTAATAAACTATAATACAGTATCAACCCAATGAAATTAACATTGATACAATGTTATTAACTAGACCACAGACCATATTCAGGTTTTACCAGTTTTTATGTGCATTAATTTGTATAAATGCATGCACAGTTATTCCATGTGTAAAGCTGTATAATCACCACAAAGGAACTTTTTGTATTGCCTCCTTTTTTAAAAAAAATATTTTTTTAGTTGTAGTCAGACACAATACCTTTATTTTATTTATTTATTTTCATGCGATGCTGAGGATCAAACCTGGTGCCTCGCACATGCTAGGCCAGCAGTCTGTCATTGAGCCACAACCCCTGCCCCTGTATTACCACTTTATATTTTTTCCACTAGTGTTTTAGTTAACTTTTGCATTGCTGGGACCAAAAGACCTAACAAGAACAACATAGAGCAGGGAAAGTTTAGTTGGGGCTTATAGTTTCCATGATCTCATTCCATAGACACCAACTCCATATCTCTGGGCCTAAGGTGAGGCAGAACATCAGAGATTGATTCTTTTCATTAAGCATAATGCTATACCATTTCCTGTTCTCCCCACCTCCATACTGGGGATAGAACCCAGTGCCTCACATGCTCTAACACTGAGCTATATTCCCAGCCCTTTATATTTTATTTTGAGATGGAGTCTCACTAAGTCGCCTAGGCTGGCCTCAAAGTTCATATTCTTCTGCCTCAGTCTACTGAGTAGCTGGGCCTTCTTAATTATTGAGTTTATAACAGTTATATGCTACTTTTTAAAAAATATTCATTTATTTTAGTTGGACACAATATCTTTATTTTATTTATTTATTTTTATGTGGTGCTGAGGATCCAACCCAGGGCCTCACACATGCTAGACGAGCACTCTGCCTCTGAGCCACAACTCCAGCCCTTATATGCTACTTTTTATAGTTCAATCTGTCTTGCCTTATTTAAATATTCTAAAAAATAGAAAACTCATGAATAACATTTACATTTTGTTTATGTCAGTGTTATTCAATACAAAACCAAAAAATAATTGGGCTCAGTTTCAGTAAGTTTGGATATTTAATTCCCCACCCCAGTCACATTAGAAGCAACAAGCTGGAAAGGGAGACAATGCTGAGGCAGATAAGGATTTTTAGACATATACAAACACACACATACACACACACACACACACACACACACACAAAGAGGGCAGGAGAAATAGCTCAGTGGTGGAGCTCTTGCCTAATATGTGCAAAGCCCTGAGTTCAATCCCTAGCACTGCAAAGATAAACAAAAAACACAGCAATAAAATATTAACTGAGTGGTAAGCATAAAAACAGTGGAAGAAATAGTACCTGATATATTTTCCTCCATGCAACTTTATTGAAAATTTATTGAAATAAGACATATGTACAGAAGAGGATGCACACCATGAGTCTAAAACTGAATTTTCAAAAAGTGAACGTACCCATAAAACCACAGCACAATTCAAGCAGAAGATGACTGCATCCAAACTCCCTTGTGTCCTCCTCAGGTCTGGAAAACCACCAGCTCCTAACAGGATAAGATTTATGTGTGTACAAATGTACATACACACACACACACAAACACACACATATTTATATTATTTTTAATTCACACATAGTATTTGTACATACTTATGGTGTATATGGTGTGATTTCAGTACTCATATATACCAGTGTGTAATATCAGATCAGTATAGTAGGCATACGTATCACTTCAGACATTTATTATTTGTTTATATTGGGAATGTTCAAAATCCCCTCTGCTAGCTATTTTGAAATATTTAAATAGCTGTTGTCAACCATCATTGTCTTACTTTACATAGAAATTTTCCTCCTTTTCAGCTGTACCCCTGTACCTGTGAACCATTGTATCTTCTCCTTTACCTCCAACTTATCCTTCCCAGGCTCTGGGAACCACACTATCAGGACAGGTTTTGACAGCTTTTGTGTTTTAACTTATATCACAGTTTTAAACCTTATAAATGGTCAAAAAGCCTTTGTAATCAAAACTAAGGTAAACATAAGTCTAAGAAGTAAATTGACATGAATAGGATACTGTGTTAGTCAACTTTGTGTTACTATAACAAAATACCTGAGATAATCGACTTAATAATGGAAAAAGTTTATTTTGGCTCACAGTTTCAGAGGCTTCAGTCTGTGGTTGCTTAACACTGTTGCTTTGGGTCGGTGGCAGAACATTTCATCATGGTGGGAGTGTGTGGTAGAAGAGGCCTGTTTACCTCCCTTGTGGGAAGCATAGAGAAAACCAGGAAGGGCTGGGATCCCAATATTCCTTAAAGGCATTCCCCCAGTGACCTTACTTCTTTCCACTGGGCATTATCTCTTGAAGGTTCCACCATCTCCTAATAGCACCAAGCTGAGGACCAAGCCTTTAACACCTGGTTCTTTAGGGGTACATTCCAGATCCAAATTATAGCATATGAGTTTTATCTTTATATATTAGGAGTGAGAAAACATTACCCTGTAGAAAACTTGTAAATGATTCTCAGGAAAAAACAAAAAGGGTCAGTGGCATAAATAGATAATTCTTAGGAAGTTGTATACAGGCAAAACATAACATGGATAATTCTCAGATATGAAAAATGTTACATTCCTAGCCTGTCATGGTGGCACATGCCTATAATCCCAGTGACTCAGTGTAGAAGCTGGCCCAGCAGGTGGGGCTGGTGGTGACTTGTGTCAGAATGATCACAAATTCAAGGCCATCCTGGATAACTTAGCCAGACCTTGTCTCAAACAATAAAAAGAGCTGGGGATATAGCTCAGTGGTAGGATGTCCCTGGGATCAATCCCCAGTACCATTTCAAAAAGAAAAAAAAGTTACATTTCCTATAATAATATCACAGATGCAATTCAGCAAATATTATTACTTAGGATCTTGGGATACTTAGATAAAACAAATAATAGAATTCCTCTTCTCTTGGCATTTACTTCTCAGTAGAGAAAAATAACAAAATGCTGTTTTTACAACATAATTTTTTTTTCAAATGATGTTGCAGACTTTTTATATGGACATTTATTGATTGCTGATAAGAACACAACTTGAAATAACCTTTCTGGTAAACAATTTTGAAATATGCTAAGAGACTAAAATTATTTGATATTCTGTGTCCTAGAATATGACTAAGTAATGAGGTAATTAGCTATATAGATAAAAATGCCGATATTTCATGGATTCTGAGTTGTGTTTTCCCCACACATTTTAATCTTCGAAATGGTGAATTTTCCAATAGTCGATACCTCAGAATTGTCACAGTTTAATTGGCAGTTTTTGGTACATGAGAAAAGGTGAAATGTGGTATGTAAAGATGTTTAGTATACAAAATCAAAAAGAAAATTTTTTATTAAGTACACAGACTATGTTAAACACTTCATATGTATTATCATAATCATTTACTTCTTATAATTCTGTTTAGTAATTGTTAGCATTTATGGGATTAATCCCAACAAAGTAAAGTAACTTGGCTGCTACAGCTGTATTTCATACCTAGGTCTCTGACTCCAAAATCCATGTTAATGAACATAAACATCTTCTTCTCTGATCTAAACTTCCAACATTAGGGACATCGTTAGTACATATTACAGATTCATCTGATTTTGATAACAAAAAATAAAACTATATAATAAAATCTGTGTGCACAGAAAAATATTCAAAGGTTATCATACCACTTTTTATTGTTTTTTATTTACTACACTAAATTCATATCTTCTTAGGTTCACATATCAAATATTAAGCATCTTTTATATGCTAGATTCTGTGTGCTAATGGGTAAAACTTCTACAATTAGAAAAAAAAGAGCAAAATGTTAAGGCATAATGGCAATATTGTATTCAGAATTGTTGGGAGAAAAGTTTGCTCTTTAGTTGGGAAATCCTTAATACTAAACACCGCTGTTTATCTACAAACTGGATTAAAAACCTGTCCATAGAGGAATAATATAGAGATTAAATAGGATATGGAAATGAGAGTATTCCATAAAGTTTAAAATATTTTACACATTCAAGAGTTTAATATTTTAAAAAATCGGTGATCCCAAATTTAATTTCAGGAAAAAGTTTTAAATGATAATTGTAAGTTATATTCAAATTTTCTCCATTTCAAATTTTACAATATATTTCTGTTAGGCAGCTACACGTTATGGATGAAACACACGTGATTAATCAAGTGAAAGAAGATGTATGCTATGTGTCTCAGGACTTTTACAAAGACATGGATATTGCAAAGTATGTATACATCCAAAGTATGTATACTAGTAATCTAAGAATTGAAAAATTGGTTTTTGGATGTTGTTACATATAATTAAAATATTTCACAAATTGTTTCTTTTTACAGGTTGAAAGGAGAAGAAAATACAGTAATGATAGACTATGTTTTGCCTGACTTCAGTACAATTAAGAAGGGCTTTTGTAAGGTAATTTAAAAAATTGTGCCAGGCATGTGGCACACACCTGTAAACTCAGCAGCTCAGGAAGCTGAGGCAGGAGGATTGCAAGTTCTAGGCTAGCCTCAGCAACTTAGCGAGGCCCTGTCTTAAAAAGGGTTGGGGATGTAGCTCAGTGGTAAAGCACCCTGAGTTCAATCCTCAGTCCAAAAAAAGGGATTGTGTNCCCCCCCCCCCCAAAAAAAAATTCTCAGTGTTGTTTCTTCAAGTGACCCACTTCAGTCAGGTTTGAAAAGCCTTTCACATCTAGCTGGGATTGACAGAGCTTAACACAGTTGTTGATGACAGCTTTTCTGGTTGCCATTTCTCCAGGCATGAGTATAAAGATTGGATTAGTAAATTTCTCACTAAATAAGAAAAAGAACTGGGGTTGGGGTTGTGGCTCAGCGGTAGCGTGCTCGCCTAGCATATGTGAGGCCCTGGGTTCAATCCTCAGCACCACATAAAAATAAATAAATAAAATAAAGGTATTGTGTACAACTACAACTAAAAAATAAATAATAAAAAAAAGGAAAGAACTATCAGCCAAATGATAGCATATGGGACAAATCTATAGATCATTACCTATATTATGGTTAATCTTTCTCTGCATTATGGTACATGCCTATATTCCCAGCTACTCAGGGACTGAAGAAGAAGGATTCCAAGTTTGAGGCCAGCCTGGACAACTTAGCAAGACCCTGTCTTGAAATAAACAATTTTTAAAAAGTGGGCTCTGGGGATGTGTCTTAGTAGTGGAGTGCTTGCCTAGCATGTGTAAGGCCATAGGGTTCAATCCCCAGTAAAGACCAACACCCTCCAAAAATAATTAAATTACTTAGAAACTGGTAATTTTCATGTTGTAAAGTTAATTAATTAATTAATTTGGTAATGCTGGGGATTGAACCCTGGGCCTTGTGCATGCTAGACAAGCCCTCTACCACTGAGCCACATCCTCAACCCCTATTGTAAAAATTATTGACATAGTTTACCCAGTGCTGAATTTTATTAATGTTTATCCAATAGGATCAGATTGAAAAGGGCAAAATACAATGCACTTTCAAAGTTTTGAGAAGCAGTTTGCCTTAGCTGTCAAAATCAAGTAATTTTTCCTTACCTTTAATCCGCTTAGGTAATGTCAGGTCTGTATTCAGTTAAATGTGAAGTTTGCCCTTCTAGTTGCTTGCTTGATAAGGACTGTTGGAAAGTTAAAAATTCTTAGGAAAGAAATGAGAACTGATAACAGCAAAAAAAAAAAAAAAAAAAAAGGAAGAAAGAAAGAGAAATGTCTGCATATTTTTTTAGCTTAGTGGTTGAGTGCTCACTTAGTATACATGAGACCCTGATTTTAATTCCCTGTACTGAAAAAAAAAAAAAGAAAGAAAAGGAGACATTTATAATGATATGCATATAACATATTTTAGTGAAAAACTGGGATCAGCCTTAATATCTATTAACAGGAGAATAAATTTTTTATATATTTTATAAAATAATAAGCATTAGTGAAAATGAAGTAGAGCTACATGATCAGCATGGACAAATCTCAGAAACTGATGTTTAATAGAAAACAAGTTTTAGAAAGCAGTATGTACTTAGCCAATACAGAATAATAATTTATGTTGTTTAGGTACACATAAATAAGAAGTAAAAGATTATGTATGTGAATGATAAATTTCAAAAAAGGGAAGTATTAACTTATTGTCATTGGGTTGGTTGATGGACACTTGGATTTTATGTAATTATTAGTACTTAGCATACCTGAAACTTTTGTGTATATGTGTGTGTGTGTGTGTGTGTGTGTATTTTTTGGCCAGATTATTGAGGCGAAACACAAGTCAGAAATCAGCAAGGAAAACTGGCCTCATATAATGTTGGCATTATAATTTCAAGGATAAAAACCATGTATTTACTTAAATCAGTTGGAAACTTTTTTTTTTAATTATTTAGTTGTAGGTGGATACAATGCCTTTATTTTTAATTTATTTATTTTTATGTGGTACTGAGGATCGAACCCAGTGTCTCACCTGCGCTAGTCGAGCACCCTACCACTGAGCCACAACCCCAGCCCTGGAAACTGATTTTTGATAGAGCGAATAAATAGTAAAGAAATGTAAAGATTTAGGGTGGTGTTTTTTTGTTGTTGTTGTTTGGTTGGTTTTTTTTTTTTTTGCGTAAGGAAAAGAAGAAATCCTAATAGAATGGAACCACATGTCTAATAAATGTCAAATCTAAAGTAGGGTAATGAAAGTAGATGGTGGGCTGGGGTTGTGGCTCAGTGGTAGAATGCTTGCCTAGCATGCGTGAGGCACTGGGTTTGATCCCTGGCACCACATAAAAACAAACAAAAAATAAAGGCATTGTGTCCATCTACAACTAAAACAAAAATATATTTAAGAAAAAAAAAGAAAGTAGAGGTAATAGGAACACAAGACATAGTAAAGTCTTTATGTTCCTTCTTCTCTAGAAATTTGGATCAGTGTAGGTAGATTATGAAGTTTCTTCTATGCTCTTCTTTCTTTTTTAGAATGTAGGGAATAAAACTGCTAGATTATCATTGGGGGAATAGGCATATTAGAGTCAGTAACGTTTTATTTATATAGTTTGGGCCACAGGATGTAAGGCTAGATTTTTATAGTTTTTGAGAATTCTGAAACTTCCAAGAACACAGTTAATATATTCATATACCTATTATTATTTTTAGTCATATGAACTAGGTAATATAACTTAAACTTTTTATCTTACTTTTCTTTAAGCCAAGGGAAGAGATGGTGTTGAGTGGAAAATATAAATCTGGAGAACAAATTCTTCGTCTGGCCAATGAGAGATTTGCTGTTCCAGAAATACTCTTTAATCCTTCTGATATAGGCATCCAAGAAATGGGAATTCCAGAAGCTATTGTCTATTCAATTCAAAACTTACCTGAAGGTACATCGGAAATTACAGTAAAATATTGAAGAATAATGATAATTTTCAAAACAATAAGCTATATATGATCACTGTTTTTTCTAAATAATTTTAAGTAAATGGCATCTGTTTTATTTATATAGACTTCCAGATCCCATAATGTGCTTAAATAATTCTTAACTGATTTGTTTTGGATTATTATTATTTTTTTTTTTTTTTGGTAAAGTCATGGTCTATTTAATTTAGCCCTAATCAACACAGAATAGAAATTTATATTTTCACAATTTAGTGGTTTTCAGCTATTGATGGAACTGACTTATTCTATTATATTTGGACTAACATGTAAGATTGATTTTAATGAGATTGGATTATTGTACTTTGCTGTGATTTGTGGGTTCTCCTAAAGCATGATTTAAGTAAATAATGTTCCAGAGTTTGAGTACTTTTCTATCTTATCTTTCTATTTCATAAGGAACCACCTAGGCATTAGAGAAAATTTAGCACATGTAGTATGCTTTCCTTGCATTAAAAAGAAAGAAAGAAAAAGTCATAAAGCTATCACCTTTGCATTTATTTCATGTTTTTTTTATTAATTTCACATTTTGTATAAAAATACTGTCATGCCAAATACAACATTTTGTTCTATACTGCTTTAATGTTATGTCATGAAATTCTGTTTGTTAATATAAGGAAACTCCTTTTTTTGATAAATAGAAACATTGGATGGGATTTCCCAGTGATACTTTTGTAGACTTTTAATACTGACTAACCTTATGGCGATTAATGTTTGCCATGGTACAACTAATGAGCACTCACACTTAGATCCTTTCTTTAAATGTTGTCATAGATTATGGGTTTTTTTTTTTTTTTTTCAAAAGAATAAATATATCTTACTTTGGAAATTTGGGCTTCAAGTTCAAAATTTCATGAAAAGGGCTGGGGATATGGCTCAGTGGTTGAGTGCCCCCGAATTTAATCCCTGGGATACCCCCCCCCCCAAAAAAAAATAAAATTTCATGAAAGACCTTTTCATTCTACAGTGGAGGAAGGATTATGGGGAGGAAGAATTATAATTATCAAATGTCTGTGGTAGGATGATACTCATTTGTATAGCTTGCATGTGAATTAGTAGCCAGTAGTTACCCTCCTAACTTTAGCCTTTTCTTTTGTAAATCTGTGAGTTTATACTGTTTGTATAAACTGAAAAATTGTATAGTTCTCAATTAATAACTCTAAACCTTAATCACATCTTACCTAAACCCTCATCCCTGTCTTTCCAGAAAGTTAAGTGAACAGATTTTCTAATGCATTTTTTTCCTTCTTTCTTTTTTCCTTTAAAGAAATGCAGCCACATTTTTTTAAGAACATTGTCTTGACAGGAGGAAATTCCCTCTTCCCAGGATTTAGGGATCGAGTTTATTCAGAAGTTCGATGTCTCACTCCCACAGATTATGATGTTTCTGTTGTGCTGCCTGAAAAGTAAGTGTTGGTTTATATAGAAATAAAGCATGGATGTCATCTGGTAGGTAAGGTGGTATATAGGAGACTTGAGTTTAAAATCTGGTTTTACCACCTTGGCATTTCACTTGTTGGATCTTCATTTTCTTATCTCAAAAATTAAAATGATAAACCATTTTAGTGAATTAAATGAAATGAAGGGCTGGGGTTGTGGCTCAGCAGTAAAGCGTTCGCCTAGCACGTGCAAGGCCCTGGTTTGATCCTCAGCACCACATATAAAATAAATAAATAAAAGTTATTGTTGGGCTGCGGATGTGGCTCAAGCGGTAGCGCGCTCGCCTGGCATGCGTGCGGCCCGGGTTTGATCCTCAGCACCACATACAAACAAAGATGTTGTGTCCGCCAAAAACTAAAAAAAAATAAATAAATATTTAAAAACTCTCTCTCTCTCTCTCAAAAAAAAAAAAAAGTTATTGTATCCGACTGCAACTAAAAAATAAATATAAAAAAATGAAATGAAGTATAAAATATCAGCCATCATGTTTGTACATAACAGGTGCACGACTAACATTAGACCAATTCATATGGTAAATCAGTCCTTATTCCTAAGAGATTTTTATAGGCAAAGAAATTGAATTATCATTTATTGGATTACCTGAGATGTCATTTCTTTTTTTTTTCCTTTTTTTAAAAAAATATTTATTTTTTAGTTGTAGTTGGATACAATATCATTAATCAATTAATTAATTAATTAATTTTAAATTTGTTTTTTAGTTGTAGTTGGACACAATACCTTTATTTCACTTATTTATTTTTATGTGGTGCTGAGGATCGAACCCAGGGCCTTGTCTGTGCCAGGTGAGCGCTGTACCACTGAGCCACAACCCCAGCCTGAGATGTCATTTCTTGACAGTTTCTATCAAGAATAGAAATTGTCAGTGGCACTTGCCTGTAATCCCAGTGGCTCAGAAGGCTGAGGCAGGGGGATTATGGTTTCAAAGCCAACGTCAGCAATGGCGAGGTGCTAAGCAACACAGTGAGACCCTGTCTCTAAATAAAATACAAAAAAGGGCTGAGGATGTAGCTCAGTGGTTCAGTGCCCCTGAGTTCAATCTCCAGTATACTGCCCCCCAAAAAAGAAATTATAAGAATTGAACCATTAAGGTATATCAATTTGTAAGTTTTATGGAATTTTTAAAAATTCTAAATGTTTTCAATGAACTTTTATAATTTGAACTAGTCTTTTTTTTAATTTAAAATTGTTTTATATTACCTCCTACTCTGTTTATGAGAAAGAGAGATACTGTCATTTCCACTTGAGCAGTAAAAAAATTAAGGTAGAATTTTAGAGCCATAGCGTGGGTTTACAGGCTATCTTGTTCACTGTTCTTATATTATAAATAAACAAAGGCATTTTACTCAAAAATAGCGGTAACTAGGAGTTACTTACCAAAGATATGTCTAAATAATCCACCGTTAGTGTTAGTAGCAGAGTTGCAAACAAAACCCCACATCCCTAACTCTAGTTGATTTTAGAATTTTGTTTTAAATCTAAAGAAAAACTTTTCAAAGTTGATGGCAGTTAACAGAAGACCCTCATTAGATCATTTTCTTTTATAGATAATAAATAAAGGAATAAACAGTTGTTAAATACTGGAATGATTTTTTTCAATAATAATGTTTGTATACTCTTTAGAATGTGAACCATATTGCATTTGTGTGTGTGGGTGGGAGGTACTGGAGATTAAACCCAGGGGTACTTACCACTGAGCCACTTCCCCAGTCATTTTTGTATTTTGAGACAGAGTCGTACTAAGTTACTAAGGTTGGTTCTGCTCAGCCTTCCAAATTGCTGATATTATAAGCATGTGCCACCATGCCCCACAGAATATTATTTTTTCATCCTACATAAACACATCACAGGCCAGGGGATTCACAGAAATAGCTTTTATTCTTTTTTTTAAATATTTTTTTAAGTTGTATTTGGACACAATGCCTTTATTTTAATTATTTATTTTTATGTTATGCTGAGGCTCGAACCTAGCACCTCACACATACTAGGTGAGTGCTCTACCACAGAGCCACAACCCCAGCCCCAGCTTTTATTCTTTCATTCAATAAATCTTGATTGTGCATCTATTATATATGTATACACATATATCTCTTTCATAAAAATATAAATAAAAGAGATATATGTAAATCTGTTTTTATAAAAGGTTAGGAAATATAATAAATAGAATACAGAGAATATTTTTTTCTTAGCTTTTTTCTTTACCATTTTCAGATTTGAAACTTCTTAAATTGGGAGAGAAGAAAAGTAGAAATAGTATTGAGTCATAACACAGAGTGTAACTTTTGTTGCAGATAGCAAAGTCAAACTTAATTATCTTATCTGCTCTAATTTTGACCTATTGTGTATGTCCTGGCATGTAATTGTTTATCATGCAGTGTTTTTAAATGTATTGTTTATTATTGCTGCAACAAAATATGGCAGCAAAAGAACAGACTGTGAAAATTCTGAGTTAAATCCTAGATCCAGGCTAAATCCTAATTCCAGATTTAACCTTTCTAAATAAAGTGGAGTTATAATAGCTTTCATGAGTTGCTATGAGAATTAATTAGGTGACATATCTTTGTCACAAACAGAACTTAGACTCAATTATGACATTGTTTTTCCTTTTAGTTATCTTTTAGCTTATATTTTTATCAAAGTAGAGAGTTGATAAATCAGGGGAATTGGAGAACTCGCCCTCCTATTTTTTAAAAAATATTTTTAAAATTGTCAATGGAACTTTATTTTATTTATTAATGTATTCATATGTGGTGCTGAGAATCAAACCCAGTGCCTACACAGGCTAGGCAAGTGCTCTACCACTGACCCACAACCTCAGTCCATCCCCCCTGGGTGTGTGTGGTGTTACTGGGGATTGAACCATGGAGCGCTTTACTACTGAGCCACATTCCTAGCCCTTTTAAAAATTTATTTTATTTTTTGTTTTGTTTTTTGAACTTGAGATCTTCTTGCCTCTGCTGCCTGAGTTTCTGAGATTACAGGCATGTACCACAGCACTGAGGGGCAGAAACCTCACTATTTTACAGTGGTTTGTAACCAAGATTCCTTGCCTTTTGAATTAACTGATGTGAAACTTTTGCTTATTTCTACACCATGAGTGATTTTCCTTTTAAGTTCATTTGGCTAGAACTTGAAATATTTTAGTTGGTAGTTAGTGTCTGAAGCATTCAGTTGTTCATGTCCGTAAATGATCAGTTGATTTCTGTAAAATCATCTGGGTTCATTTTTTTTTAACCTTTATTTTCAGCCCTATTACTTATGCCTGGGAAGGTGGAAAATTGATATCAGAAAATGACGATTTTGAAGATATGGTGGTTACAAGAGAAGATTATGAAGAAAACGGACACAGTGTCTGTGAAGAGAAATTTGATATTTAAGAAACATTTTTGATTGGTTGAAACTGAAAAGTTTGTTATTTTTAAAGGCGCTTAAGGACCTGTGTTAATGTTTCATTGTTGAACAAAGTCTTGAACTTATGTAAATATTTCAATCTGTGGCTAATTTTCAAAGAGTCTTAGGTGGGTCATTGTAGTAAGTTGTAACTCAGCCCATGTTTTCACTTTGGAGCTAGACTGCCATAACAATGTTTATGCTGTTTCTGAAAATATCCTTAGGAGATGAAAGAGTGAATGCAGTTGAGTTCTTCATAGGTGAAAACACAGTCATAACTGTCTCCCCACTCTGTTTTCATTAGAAGGTAGTTTTATGTGACTTTGACTTGGCATTAGCCAAAATGTTTACATATTTTAGTTCTCTGGTTCTTAGAACTAAGCATTTTATTTAAAAGTTGTAATCTTATTTATACAGAATAAAGAGGACTAATATATGTATGTATAATCATTTTTTATTTAAAGTATGTTTGAAAAAGTGGAGACTAAAGCCAATTACTGAAGGTTTTTTGGTCACTATTATTCTGGAAGAAATGTGTTTTGTTTTAAAAATTTCTTTAGTATCATTCACAGTAAACATTAACATGTTAAGGCTATAGCTTTTCTAGGACTGGGAGTATAGCTCAGTAGTAGACCACTTGCCCAGCATGCCTAAGCCCCTGCATTTGAGCTCACCACCACCAGAGTAAAAGTACAGCTTTCCAGTTTAAGGAAACAGCTGACTCAGTAGTGAATGGATCACACAGGCTTTTTGGACTACAAGCAGAAGAAACTTCCTTGGGTTATCTTCAGCAAGACAAAAGTTATCAGGACAGAAGATAGTTTGTAAAATCTAAGCAAAAGCTGGGCCAACAGCCTTAGGAAGGCTAAAACTAGGATAACTTTAGGAATCTAGGTTATAGAAGCTGAGAGTCAGACCGTCTAGAGTCCTACCATCAAAATATCTCAGCTCTCTTATTTTTTTAATATTATGCCATTGTGCTCATGAGTCAAATGCCTAGCAGTCTGTTTACCCTTACCTGGGATTATATGTCAGTCCTATGGTTTGAGGGGCTTTGATGGAGAGGCCTACTCAGATGTTTAAAAACAGTTCTTTCCTGAAATATCATTGAGGTGAAAACATGGATGTTGGGTAGGGTGAAAGAGATGTCTACTCCAGTCATATTTTGGATTCTATTGGGTTAGGGTCTGGTCCCAGTAATTCCTAGACTGAGTCTGGTTATTATTACAGAGTTGCAAAGTGACTATGTTTGTGTGATGCTGGTTATTAGCATATAATTTATAGATAATGTAACAAGAAGATGCTGTCAGCAAAATACTTTCTTAAACCAAATAATATAACTGTTAGAATTTCTAGATGATATGATTGGAGATTAAAAAGGTAAGCCCCCATTGAAAGTAGTTCTCTTGATTTGCCACAACCTCATCCTGAACAGGCAGAAACTATCATTACCAATTGAGATGTTTTTCCTGTGAGGAACTGGGTTATTCTTCAAGCCACATTCTCCAAACATACCCCAGCCCAACATCTCCTGTTATACTCTGCTGAGAATATGGAATAACCTTATCAAAATAGCTTTTTTTTTTTTTTGCAGCAACAGGGATCAAATTCAGGACCTTGGGTATGTTAGTCAAGTGCTGTACCACTGAGCTACACGTCAGCCCCCAAATACCTTTTAAAATTATCAATTCTAGCCCAGTGACTTAGGAGGCTGAGACAGGATTGCAAGTTCAGAGCCAGCCTTAGAAACTTAGCAAAGCCCTCAGAAACTTAGTGAGACTGTCTCAAAATAAAAAGTAAAAAGGAATATAGTTCAGTGGTAAAGTGCCTCTGGTTCAATCACCAGTACCAAAAAAAAAAAAAAAATGGAATTCGCCCCTACATGCAGATTCTCTTGCCCTTCTGCCTGCTGCCATTGGTTGATGCAACATGAAGGCCCTGACCAGATATGGGCCCCTCAACCTTGAATCTCTTAGCCTCCAGAACTCTAATAAATAAATCCATTCTTTATAAATTACAGTCTCAGGCATTCTGTTATAACACAAAATGGACTAAGACAGGGTCAATGGATGGAAAGTTACTGTGAAGAAACTTCAGAAGTAAAAGAGTCTGCTAACAGACTAACAGGATTTTTGCTGAAGACAAGCCAGGGTGATGAGAGGGGGTGATGGACGATGAGAAACCTGATCAGATGTAGAGGGTGAGAAGTTCTCCTGTTAAACTGACTTAGCGTTCTTTGTTAAAACTATTTTACAAGAAAGTACATAGGTGGGCTGAAGAAGTTTAGGAGCCTGACTTAAGTTTGGTCAAGCAAAGAATCTGTCATACCTGAACTTTTGAAGCATCGAAGATAAAGTTTAAGTCTCAAGCATTATGAATCAGACTTGTCATGGAAATGTACTGAATGTTCTATAAAAGGTAAACTGTTCAAGTAATTGGACTGGAAAGGGAAAAATAATGCTTTGTGTATAAGTTTCCCCCAAAATGTTTAACCTAAAATTAAATGGCCAGTATCCTTAGGAATTGAATTCTTTTTAAGTCTAATAACTGTAATTTATGGAGCTGTCACTAGGTGGCAAGTAGTTGCTGGGTTAGGAATTTCTCCTTAGAAATTAATGCCTGAGAATCTTCAAAAACATTTAATAGAAGTTAATTATCCTTTCTATAACGGAGTCATGTGTCAGCCAATGATGGCTGTGTGGGATGAGCGGAGTAAAGGTTGTACCTTAAGCCCTGGTGGGTTAGAGGAAGAACTAGAGAGGCACTGGTTGTTGGGAAGAGAGCAACAGGGTCAAGATGGAAAATCACAAACCGCCTTATACTATCAAGGAAAACTCAGTTTTTTATATCATAGCTAGAAAAATTGAACAATAACCAGAAGCAGAAAGGAATCTACTTGAACATGGATCCACACATTATTCTCTGTGGCCTAATACCAAAACAGTCTTGGGGCGTCTTGCATGTGACACAAGCCCAAATAGCTGTTGGCTTATCAATGGCAGTGTTCCGATTTTTGACAGTGAATGCATCCTCCAAAGATTTTGAAAGTTTACCTTTGAGTACAGATGATTTGAATTGTGAAACCTGTAGCATGACATGGAATGGATTCCATTTTGTTTTAGAAGTCTGTACCCTGTTTTTATGGCTATGCCTATAAGCAGTGACCTAGCAGCCAGGTATCAATCAGCCCAGCTACCACTGAAAGGAAACACCTAAACTTACTGTATTCGAATTTCTAAGCCTTTCTTCAGAAAGATGTTATCTCCCATTTCAGACTATGTTTGCAACATACCTTGGATCTAGACAATATACTTCCTCTAGTTACCAGAACCTGGCCTAGAAATTCACTGATTTTATGCAAATATGTATACAAAAATAAAAGTCAATTATCCTTTGTAAACAAGTTTAATAGTATATCTTTATATGTATCTATAGATAAAGACACATCTATCTCAAAATAAGCTCCATTAGAGAGTGTTGCAGGAATTGTCATTCAACTTAATAATAAAATATTTACACATGCTGAAAAACTTGTAGTAATTATACTGTTTTTAGATTTTATTTTACCGTAATTTATAGCACTCACCTGATAATTATTTCCCTTTAAACCCAAATAATTAGTAGATCCAGGTCTATAACAGTTACTCTCATCACAACATCATATACTTTCCTCAATTAGCCTACCATTCACAGACAGACTGATATGCAATAGGGTATTGGAAGACCCCTTTGATATTGTCTGGTCTAATATTATAAATACAAATATATGCATGTATATTTTTATTTTAGAAATTAAAAAAACAGACTCAAAGGATAGATACTTGCCAAGGTTTTAATCTTTTGAGCAGCAGATCCAAGGACATGTTAATATCCTTAAAGCTTTTGTCAACGTGGCCATCGTTCATAGTGATTCCCTAGCAATTCCCCATTTGATTCATGCTGCACATTAAGATGATGGCAACTATCCTAATAAGGAGACTTCTCACTGTTCTACTGAAGATAGTCTACTGCATGTTTCCAGTGTTTTTCTTGTCTCTTGAGTCACTCAGTTCTTCCACTGGAAATATATGAATATCCTCCCCAGCTCCAGAAAAAACCTTACACAGATAAGGGCAATTCTTTTCTAGTGTCATAGAATTGTTCTGCTTTTTTAAATTTCTTTTTTTAAATGGGAAGAAACAGAAGTAATCTAGCTTAATGCTCTCATTTTAAAATGTAAATATTTAAGCTGGGCATGGTGGCATACACCTGTAATCCCGGTAGCACAGGAGGCTGAGGCAGGAGGATTGCAAGTTCAAAGCCAGCCTCAGCAAATTAGTAAGACCCTGTCTCAAAATACAAAATAAAAAGTTGGGGGTGTAGCTCAGTGTAAAAAAAAATCTGAATATTATGTCTTAATTGTTTATCCATAAGGTTTGGAAAATAGCTGGGCATGGTGGCTTATATCTTTAATCCCAGTGATTCCAGAAGCTGAGGCAGGAGGATCTCAAATTTGAGGCCAGCCTCAGTAATTTGGCAAGGCCCTAAGCAACTTAGCAAAACACTGTCTCAAAATTAACAATGAAAAGACTGTGTACTAGGCAAGTGCTCTACTACTGTGCTACACACCCACCTATTTTAAGTATTTTGGGGTTTTAAATTTGTAGTCTCTTTAATCTTCTTTATACATCTTTTCCCTATTTCTATTGGATTTCAAATGACTTAAGTTATATAGCAACCTAACACAGTAGCTTAAAATTAATATCTTAATGAAAGTTAAGAGTGCAGGTTTTCTTTAGAAGGCTCATGTATGAAATGTTCTCCTGTGAGAAAAAAATTCTAAGGAAATTAACTATACTAAATCCCTAATAATAGCACTTAAAAAAACTGGGATTAAATCCAGAGCCACTCTACCACTGAGCTACATCACGTCACCAGTCCTTTTTAAAAATATATATATATTTTTAGTTATAGATGGACACAATACCTTTATTTTGTTTATTTTTTTATATGGTGCTGAGGATTGAACCCAGTGCTTCACGTATGCTAGGAAAGTGTTCTACCACTGAGCCACAACCCCAGCCCTCACCTTCCCTTTTTATCTTTTATTTAGAGACAGGGTCTCCCTAAGTTACCAAGACTGGCCTTGAACTTGCAGTCCTCCTGCCTTAGCCTCCTGAGTCACTGAGATTACAGGTGTGTGCCACAGCACACTGCTAATAGTACCTTTAGCAAGCAATTTTAGCAACATAATAATTAAGTGAAAGAGCATACATGAAGACTAACTTGTATTCCTTTTAAAAGTTAAAAATTAACATTAATAACGTTTTATAATGTTAAAATTATTGACATTTTAAACATGTAATCATGTTTAAATACTCAGAGCTATCCTTTGTCTGCAATGTAAGTATGGCAATTTGAAAAAAACCACCAGAGAACTGTTGATATTTACAAATTACTTGTAGTTTGTTGAACCAGAAATGTTAATTTAAAGCTTCTGGATGGCGTTTTTTTTTTTTTTTTTTTTTTTTTTTTTTGCAGGGAGTGGGTACTGGGGATTGAATCCAGAGGCGCTTTACCACTGAGCCACATCCCCAGCCTGTAACATATATATATATATATATATATATATATATATATATACACACACACACACATATATATACATTATAGATGGACACAATAACTTTATCTTATTTATTTTCATGTGGTGCTGAGAGTCAAACCCAGTGCCTCACACATGCTAGGCAAGTGCTCTACCACTGAGCTATAACTTCAGCCCCATCCCCAGCCCTTTTTATTTTTTTTATTTTTGAGTCAAGGTCTTGGTAAGGTGCTTAGGGCCTAAGTTGCAAGGCTGGCTTTGAACTTGTGGTCCTCTTGTTTCAGCCTCCTGAGCTGCTAAGATTACAGGTGTGAGCCACCGTGCTGGCTATTTGTATTTTTTAAAATATCTTTATTTATTTATTTTATGTGGTGCTGAGGATTGAACCCAGTACCTCATGCTTGTGAGGCAAGCAGTCTATCACTGAGCTACAACCCCAGCCCTGGATGGTGTTTTTAATTAATTTGTTTGTTTGTTTCAAAGAGATGCTGGAGTTACTATTAAGTTCAAGAGCCATCTGGTGAAGCTATTGAATTGTTCTTCCCTTTAGTTTTTCAAACTCCTTGTTTGTCATGGGCTGACAAAATGTGAAACCTTAAGAAAAAAGTTAAAATTGGAGAAGTGGGTTTAAAAAATGACAACTAAAATGTACTTATCCAAATTGGCCTTAGACTGCACTTAATTTTTTTTCAAAGTGTAGTAATAATACCTATGCTCATACTTTCTTTGCTCCAAAATGATAGTACTGTTTCCTTACAAAATGGTCTATACTTAAGCAAAACATACTCTTTCTTTTTTTAAAAATTTCATCTTGAAAATAACTCCAAGTAGGGGAGAAGAATCTACAGTTCTACTTGAAAGAGGTACACATAAAGAATTAAAGTGACATGGTTAATAAACTGAGGCATGTTCAAACCACAAAGAATCTGAATTCTTTTGCACTGTTCTCTGAGCTGTGTTGACCCATGGTCAACAGTCACTCTCCCTATGCTGATAAAGAAAATTCAGCCTCCTCACACACCAAAGCAATTCTCAACTAGGCATCCTAAAGCCTGTTAATACCAGTTTTTTGTTTTGTTTTGTTTACCATATTTATTTTCACCATAACAGCCTTTACCTAAACACACCTATTGTAATACCTTGGAATGACGATACTCTGAAAAGTTAAACCCCTGTAATCAACTCTATTCAAAATCTACCACCTTAAAATAATAATAGCTGACAGTGAATGCTTATCATGTGCCAAGATTTCATTAATTTTTTCATTAAATATTCATTACTCTAAGATGTACATATGTAGGCATTATCATCCATACCTTACAGTAAAGAAAAGTTTAGACCACATGACTAGCAAGTTGTTGAACTGGGATCTGAAATCAGGTTTGTCACCTTGCAGGACTTGCGGTCTTTAATATGATGCTTTACTGTCTTTAGTTCTGTCAATGCCTTATAATCTCAGAACATAAAACCTTGATGTGCCACTTTTCTTTGTATCTCTTCTTTCTCATTCAATTCAGACATATCTCAACGTCTGAAACACTGTCTCATTAACATGTCTTCAATTCTCTTGTATTCTTATCCTTCTGTAACAATACCTGACAAAGCAAAACGGAATCTCCTGATCAATATGCTAAGCCACCTATTCTGGTTCCATTTTCAAGTAAATAATTGCTGCTGAGAAAAATCTTCTGATTGGCACCACTAAAATTTGTAATCTCCTACTTAATCCGGATACTCAGAATTACTCATCAATCCATGTATTAGTCTTTTCTCAATTCCTTTCCCATCTATTCCAATCCTTCCTCTAACCATGTAATCCTTCTTCTAACCATCCCCTTCTCATGTCATCATTTAATGCTTTCCCCCAATCCTCTCAGGAGACTATATTACAACTATGTTGTATAGAATATGGCAACATAGTCTCCTCCTACTTCTTCAAGGAAGATAGAGTCAGTGGAGTCAGCACTTAATGATCTCTCTCAACTTCCTATCCCTGGACATACTTATTCATTTACATCTACATACACTACCACCTTTATTCCAATATTGCTCCTCCTGTTCTAGGAAAACACTTGATCTCATGCCCTTGAACTCACTTCCTTCTGCCTCTTCCAGGACCTGGCTCCATCAGCCATCTCTTTTTTCCTTCAATGTCCCCTTTCTTCTGATTCCTTCCTCCAGCAGAACAATATTCTAAAATCTCTCCCTTGCCCTAGCATTGCCTCAGTTATTGCCCAGTTCCTCTCTTCTCTTTCTCGTATACCTACTCTTCATGATCCATTCATTCCTGTTCATCTCACTGCAACCTGACTTTTGCCTCTCCAGCTCCTAAAACAGCTTTTACTAATTGGCTCCAGATAGTCAGTGGCAGTCCTGATCACCAGCTACATAGGACCCTCCATCCTAAAATGTTTCATTTCCTTGACTTTATGGGCATAACTTCTCATTCTCTTCTTAGCATTTCTTCTCTGTCATTCGTAGGTTTCTCTTTGCTTGCACTTTGACTATTGGTGTCCCTTAAACTTTTATCCTTGGACCTCTTATTTTATTTAATAGACAATAGATGACCTCAATTTCCACCCACAGATCCATGACTTCCAGTTATTTATTTTTAGCGTATATCTCTCCCCTGAACTTCAAAATTGTACATCTAGTTGCCCTTCTGAAAATCTTAACCAGAATGTCCCACACATATATTAAATCAAAAGCCCCAAACACATTTAATCATCTCCCTAAACATGTTCTCTTTCTCTATTTTTCTCCCTGAATTGATGGTAGTCACCTGACTTAAAACCTAAGTGTTTGTTTGTTTATTGAAACAAAGTCCTTGCTCTGTTTCCCTGACTAGTCTCAAGTATCCTCCCACCTCAGCCTCTCAAGTACTAAAACTATAGACCTTGCCCTGTGAGAGTCAAAAATTTGTGAGCCAGCTTTCCTCCTAACCCCCAGATGGAATCAAGCACTCCCCATTTTACCTCCTGAATAGTTCTCAAACCTGTCCCCTCCTCTTCATCTCGTGCCTCTGCCACAGTAACAGGCCCACATCACTTCTCACTGGCAGTAGGAGATCTCCTAAGACTTCCTCCACTCCCACTGCCAACCCATTCTCCACATGGCTGCTAGCGTGCTCTATCTAAATATAATCTGGTCATATCGCTTTCTTAAAAATAACTTTCAATACCTCCTTGACTGCCTAATGGGTTCCTTGGTTGCCAACTATGTAGAGAAAAACTTGCCCTGGGGATATTAAAAAATAACCTTAATATCACCACTTTTTATAGCATTATATATTTATTACATGTTCATTTTTGGCATCTTTTTCAACATACTTACCAACAACAGATGCTTAATAATAAAGAAGGAAAAAGTCTGAATCAATACCTGGATATGGCATCTGAATCTTCTCCATGCGGAAGAGGAAATGATAAAAAATGGCACTGGCTGAGAAATTCTAAGTAATAGAAGCAAATGAATTTGTGACCTCCTCTGTGAATGTTTTTTTTTTTCTAAAAATTAATAATGCCTTTGAATCTTATATTTTTAGGAAAAATGTTACTTAGTTTTAATGTATTAATGATATAAATATTAAATACTTAACAACTATACTATGAAATAGTACATATACATATGTATTTTTATATATGCAGTATATATAAAGTAGTATAGTAGTGTTCCCATTTTTTAAGTAAGAAAACAGACACAAAGGGGTTATTAAAATAGCTTGTTTGGACCCTTTGGCTTTAGTGTCCACAATATATCTATTATGCTATTAGACTCCCACATGAAAATCTTGGGACATTTGTATTGAAAAATATTTTGAAGTTTTATTGGTATTAAAAAAAATCTGGGGGGCTGGAGCTGTGGCTCAGTGATAGAGTGCTTGCCTGTCATGTGTGAGGCACTGGGTTCAATCCTCAGCACCACATAAATAAATAAACAAA
>NW_025999853.1:11164242-11189176 GCF_001458135.2 Marmota marmota marmota | reverse complement strand
ATGTGTATAAGAGACAGTATATATATAGAGAGAGAGAGAGAGAGAGAGAGAGAGAGAGAGAAAAGTTTTAAAAATTCTAAGTTAAGGATCCAGATCAGTAGAATAACCTTACATTGTAATTACGTGGTCCATATGTATACAGTGGCTATAAACATTAAAATATTTTCTTAAAATAGTTAATACTTCTTTTCCAATTTTGGTTTCCCCATAAGACTCTGTGTTTTGAAAAGAATCATGGAGTCTACTTAACTGGGTCCGGGATGGTTGGGCTCCTTCACTATAAAATTTGATCCTTTCCCTACAAAGGAAGGGGGCAGGGCTGAGAGAATAAAAAAAAAAAAAAAAAAGAAAAAGAAAGAGAATCACAGAGTTGGAAAAAGAGACAACATTTTTTATAACATTATATATTTATTACATGTTCATTTTTGGCATCTTTTTCAACATACTTACCAACAACAGATGCTTAATAATAAAGAAGGAAAAAGTCTGAATCAATACCTGGATATGGCATCTGAATCTTCTCCATGCGGAAGCTTCTGAAGTTTCTTATCAACCAGATCCAATGAAATAACTGGTGTCTACATAAAAACGGGGATTCCCAAATACTTAATGTGATTTTTTCCCTAGCTAAGAATTCAACATAGAAAAAAAAAATCTTTATTTTCAACCAATGGTAGAGTAAGAGGAAACTACAGATGGGAAGAGGGGGTGGGTGATAGAAGGCCTCTGAATTATAAAGGGTATGAATACTTGAACATTTTTTTTAGCATTCTTAAAATATAATTTACTGTGTTCATGTATTTGCTATATTTGAAACTAGCTTAGTGAAATGTTATCATCATTAGTGAAATGTTCGCCCATAATAAAAATGATTTGTACTTCCATAATAGCACTTGTCTAAATAACCTTACATTGTAATTACATGGTCCATATATATACAGTGGCTCTGAACATTAAAACATTTTCTTAAAATAGTTATTCTTCTTTTCCAATTTTGGTTTCCTCAAAGGTAATCCCAGACTACAACACATATCTAGCAAAATAATCCCTCAGCTAATATTGTTACAGAGGGCATACCCCAGCTCTTCCAGGGTTGAAGCTCATATACAGACAGCCCTTCATCATAGCTCCCAGGTGGCTACTTGTCTGGCCACTTTCTAGTCATGAAGCTGTCCCCATTATTTCATCATGTCTCTCAATAAAAACTGAGTGATTGCTATGAGCTAGGTGCTATTTCAGGTGCCAAGTAAGTAGATCAAATTCTTAAAGTTATAGTCTCAATGGACAGAATGACAATTTAAAAAATACATTGGGCCAGATGTGGCTAAGCAAAGGAGGCAGACCACTCTTTTAGATAATTAGGGCTTCCTTTTTTTTTAATACATTTTTTTAGTTGTAGATGGACACAATATCTTTATTTACTTTTATGTGGTGCTGAGGATCAAACTCAATGCCTCAAGCATGAGGGGCAAGTGCTTTACCACTGAGCCACAACCCCAGCCCATAGGGCTTCCATCTTTCTGAGGGGTAATATTTTGAGCAGAGATCTGAACAGCTGTGAAGAAATAAGCCCAGAAAGATTTGGAAGACAAATGTTCCAGACACTAGACAGCCCAGATAAAGCCCTATAACAGAAACAAGCTTAGCATGCTTGAGAACCTCTATATAAATACTCTTAATTCAGCCTCCCTGAAATACCTCAGCCTCTTATCTCTGGAAACCACTCATGAGAGCCCTTTTCCCTGCTTCCTGGATCCTACACCCCCTCCTCCTCCAGACCAAGTTAAGTTCCTTTTCTCCCTTTGTGGTCTGCTACAAAATTTTAACTAATATGTTTTTTATGACATTAGTACTTGTAACATGAGTGGGAGGTGGGAAAATGGAAAAAAAATGCTTTCTAACTTCTGTGACATATGAAGGAAAGAAGGAAATTCATTTAGAGGAAAAGGATAAGAGTGGTAAAGAAGAAGAAGGAGAGGAATTGTTCTTTCTAAATTCCTAATTGGAATCTGGGACCCACCCTGCAGGTAAATTATATATGAAAATTTTGGTTAATGGGAGACTCTATTACATACTTAGGATTACCTTTTTCACTTAAGTAATGAAAGCTTTATTTATTGTTTGACAGAACTGCTACAGAATTTGAATGAGTATATTTCTTTATAATTTTTAAGCAAAAAAAAATGGAAGGAGCAATTCCATATAGAAACAGGATTCATTGCAGTATATTTGAACCTGGACATGGCATAATTTGGTAGATTTAATTCCTAAGTACTTCCCCATGCCATTCCTTTCTCCCTCCCTCTAAATCCCGAAATTCTTTACAGATGTTAAGGAGAAATAACACCACTGAAAGTACTGTCTGGTACTGAAAATAGTAGTGAGGCTAAAAGCAATTTTTTTTTTCCTAGAATGTTTTAAAGTATATTAAGAATCTAACCGGGGCTGGGGTTGTGGCTCAGCGGTAGAGCGCTCGCCTCGCACGTGCGAGACCCTGGGTTCGATCCTCAGCACCTCATAAAAAAATAAAATAAAATAAAAAACAAGTGAAATAAAGGTGTTCTGTCTAACTACAACTAAAAAATAAATATTTTAAAAAAGAATCTAACCGTATTTTACTGGCTCTACTGCTGCCCTCTGTTTTAAGTCATCACATCTCTTGCTCATATTATTTCAGTCTCCTAAAAGGTGTTCTTACTTTTGCCCTTGCTCCTCTATAATCTATTCTCAACACAAAAGCCAGAGTTATCTTTATAAATGTTAGTCAAATCTTACCATTGCTTTGCTCAAATTCTCCAATAATCTTCTGTCTTATTCCAAAGAGAACCAGCCTCCATTAGCCTGTGAGGGCCTTACTGTGATCTGTGTACCCATCACCACATCTCTCATCTCATCTTATATCTCTCCCCTCTATTCACCATTTCATTGCTGTTCTGAACACCAAAGTGTGCATGACACCATGGCCCCTCCTCTGGAAGCCATTCTCCCAGCCCAAACACACTTCTTCTCTCCCCAACCACTTGGTTGACTCTCTTTACCCTTCCAGTTTTTGCTCAGATCTCCTTCTCTAAGTGAGTCCAAACTTGGCCATCAGGTTTAATACTGAAAACACCTGCCCATCCCTGTCCTATCCTCTCCATAAATCCCTTTAACTTGCTCTTTATTTCCTAGGTATTTTCACCTTCTACCAAACTATATGACTTGATGATTTATTTGTATATAACTTAGTTTGTCTTCCTCCTCTTGGATATAAGCTCCCCAAGGTCTTGGATCTTCGTGTTTTGTTTGCTGATATATTTTAAGCACTTAGAACAGTGTATAGTAACAGCATATAGTAACACACAAGAAATGGGTTGAATAAATTAATCATTATACTTGCAAATACTGAAACTGTTTTAAGTTAGTTTCCTTCTTCTTAGCAAGTGTGGGGAGACAGTATTCCTTCAGATTTTGCACATTATAAGTACTCAGTAAATTGCTTATTTTTAAAAAAATTTTTTTAGTTGTACATAAAACAGTACCTTTGTTTATTTATTTATGTGGTGCTGAGGATTGAACCCAGTGCCTCACACATGCAAGGTAAGCGCTCTACCACTGAGCCACAACTGTTATTGCAATTTTTGTCATCTGTTTTTTTACAACTTGTAGGCATCAGATTCTGATGCAAAGTAGGTAGCCATTGTAATTCTTCTCGAATGTTGGGCAACAACAATGTTAGAATTGTATTGCTTCTGTTCTTTTCTCATTTTCTGTTATGTGTGTTACAAGACAACAAAATATGGGAGAAAAATTATAGAGCAGAGTACTTAATAGTAGATTAAAATGCTATGGTGCTAGTGACTTAGGAGGCTTGAGGCCCGAGGATCTCAAATTGAAGGCCAGCCTTAGAAATTTTGTGAGACTCTAAGAAATTTAGTGAGATCCTGTCTCAAAATTAAAAATAAAAAGTGCTGGGGATATAGCTCAATGGTAAAGTGCCCCTGGGTTCAAACCCAAGTATTAAAAAAAATGCTATGGTGCTATATTTGATTCACATTAAAAAAAACATTTCTTAGTTATTTATTGATGTTCCTTTATTTTATTTTGCTTATTTATATGCGGTGCTGGGAATTGAACGCAGTGCCTCACGTGTACAAGGCAAGCACTCTACTGTTGAGCTACAACTCCAGCCCCTGATTCACATTTTTTAAATAGCTTTATTTTGTTTATTTAGTTTTTTTTTTTTTTTAATGTGATGCTGGGGAATGAACCCAGTGCCTCCTCACGCATGGTAGGCAAGTACTCTACCACTGAACTACAACCCCAGCCCCGATTTACATTTTTTCCACTTAAAATTTTTTAAATTATAAAACATTTCAAATACACAGGAAATTATATAATATAATATGCAGTGTAATTACTCCTAGCATTATCAAAGAGTATTGTGTGTGCAACATGAAATTATATGGCTATATACATAGCTAAAAAGTCATATAATGTCATTTAACTTTTATTTTGCTAAAGGGTCACCAAATTAATACATCAGAAATTAGTATCTCTAGGTACTTCGGTTCTCTAATTCTTATACTACCTAAATAAAAATACATGTTTCTTATAACATCTCTGTGATATTGTATCTTAGATATGTCCTACACTATGTTAGTTGCATTTGCTAGTACAGTTACAGGGCAGGCAATAGAAATGAAATGAAAAGAAAAA
The DNA here is from genome assembly GCF_001458135.2 of Marmota marmota marmota. Lineage (NCBI taxonomy): Eukaryota > Metazoa > Chordata > Mammalia > Rodentia > Sciuridae > Marmota > Marmota marmota. Next base: position 11,184,478 of record NW_025999853.1, on the reverse strand, counting down.
GACTCCAGGAAGTACCTTGATACCATAAAAGAAAAATTATTAAAATGTAATTATCATATAATACACATTTTCTATTTCAGATTATATATTTTTCAATGTTTTGTTATGCAAAATTACAGTTAAAGCATCCTCTCTTACCTAAAAGTTGAAAAATTCCTAAATGTATATCAACATACTCATCAATTAATAGGCAATCTCTCTCTCTTGATTATAATATTTAACTATGCCAGTAAAGAGTATCTCTTTTGGAATAGTTAATCTTGGCTCATCATTTCTGCTTTGAATCAACTGCTGCCTAACTGTAAATATGAACTGGTCAGGAAAATATTCCAAACATACAACTGTTGCATTAAGTCAGTTAACAATTGTAAAGGGAAAATGCAAAACACAATAAATTGATGGTTAACATTTGTATTTAACTAAAGCACTGTTTGATAAAACACAATAAAATCTAGTTTATTTTTAAACCCAAAGAAGTAAACTTTTTTCTGAGAGAATTTTTTCAATAAATTTTGCTGTAGAAACGAAGAACTGAATGTGTGTTTGTGTGTGGGAATGGATCTTTTCCTCACCAAATACCAACACACTTTGTGTACCTTTATATTCTAGAAGTTAAAAAAATATTTTGGCCACCTTTTTATTATTTCCAATTTTGTTAAGAGTTCATCTGTTCCATTCCATTAGTGGTTCCCTTTCCGTTTCCTGTCCAATAATGAGATGCATATTGTTCTATTATTATTTGAAACTAAGACATAGGTTGAATATCCTTTATTGAAAGTGTTTGGAATCAGAATACTTCAGATTGGGGGAGTTTTTCAGATTTGGGGATATTTGCATAGATTATTAGAATGTTGTCAAGCTCAGGTCTCCAAAGTTTCAGAGTTTGGAACACTGTAGATTTTCAATTAGGGATTCTCAACATGTAGCAAATATTTCCCCAAACCGGATGCACTATTTATTCTACAACACATTGTTTTCCTTTTATTACCTTCCTACCCCATAAGATAAAAATTTAGGATCCTATTACTCCTCCCAACACACACCCCTCAGACACTCCTTTGGAAGGCCTTTAATCCCCCCTTCACATCTGCCGCTCTCCCAAATCTGCCCTCCTATTGCTGAGACAGGTTGCTATTTACTATAATTTCCCTTAATGGTATACCACCCTTTTTATTTTATTTTATGTTTGGTACTGGAGATTAAACTCAGAGGCACTTAACCACTGAGCCACATCCCCAACCCTTTTTTTTTTATGTTTTATTTAGAGATAGGGTTTGTTAAGTTGCTCAGGGCTTGTTAAGTTGCGGAGGCTGGCTTTGAACTTGTGGTCCTCCTGCTTCAGCTTCCCTAGCTGCTGTGATTAGAGGCGAGTGCCACCATACCTGGCCCCTTCTTTTTTTATTTCTTAACTTTTACTCATTCCCACACATTATTACCACATCCACTTGAGATTTGTGTGTGTGTGTGTGTGTGTGTGTGTAGGTGTGCATACAAAATGGGAGATAAGGGAAAACATAGGCGAGAGCAAAGATCAAGGTGTGTTGCCTACTAATGTTTATTTTCCTATACTGGGGTTCTTGTTATTTCTTTGTAGTCAAATTAAAGTATTTTCTCAAACATTTTCTTAGGATAGGGTTCTTGAGTGATAAACTATTTTTTTTCTTGTGGGTGCTAGGGTTCCTTGTGCATTCTAAGCAAGCACTCTTATCTCTGACATACATCCCCAGACCTATATGAATTCCTGATAATTCTTAAATATCCTTCCTTCATCCCTTCCTCCCTTCTCTTCTTTGTATTAAAGAATGGTGTATCTTGCCTAATATGTGTGATTCATTATCTTTTAGATCCAAGCATTGCAGGTGAAGAAACTATTGACAGTGGTTACTTTTCTCCTATAGATAACCTGTTCTTTATGCCTAGAAGCTTATGAAGGCAGATGGACTGCTGAAAATTTCCTGCAAAGGCACCTAAAGAAATCCTGTTTCTTCTTCAAGAAACTTGGAATGGAACCACCATTTGACCCCCTTATCCCATTCCTCGGCATATACCCAAAGGACTTAAAATCAGCATACTGTAATGACATGGCCACATGGATGTTTATAGAGGCTCAATTCACAATAGCTAAACTATGGAGCCAACCTAGGTGCCTTTCACCAGATGAATGGATAAAGAAACTGTGGTATATATACACAATGGAATATTTACTCAGCCATAAAGAAGAATGAAATGATGGCATTTGCCGGTAAATGGATGGAACTGGAAACTATCATACTAAGTGAAATAAACCAATCCCCAAAAACTAAAGGTCGATCCGGGCACAGTGGCACATGCCTGTAATCCCAGTGGCTCAGAGGCTGAGGCAGGAGGATTGAGAGTTCAAAGTCAGCCTCAGCAAAAGCTGATTGATTGGTGACACATGCCTATAATCCCAGCAATTTAGAGACTGAGGCAGAAGGATCACAAGTTTGAAACCAGCCCTAGAAATTTAGCAAGATCCTCAGCAAAACAAGACCCTTTCTCAAAATAAAATATATTTTATATATTTATATATATATGTGTGTATATACATATATATATATATATATATTTTTTTTTTTTTAAAGGGCTAGGGATGTAGTTCAGTGGTACAGTGCCACTGGATTCTATCCTCAGTTAAAACAACAACAACAACAACAAAATGCAGTATTAGGTTAATCTTAACTTGGGTTTCTGGTCATTCCTATTGTTAATTAAATTTTTCATCACTCTAACTACCAGATCATAATTAATGTTTTACCTTTCAATTAAACAAAATTATAAAAGCAATAACTATAGAAAATCTCTCGCAGAGCTCCCATGTCAGTGGCCTATGGACTATTTGGCCCATAGTCATGATTTTTTTTGGATATAAAAGTACTTTGAAAAAAATTAACTTGTATTGAAATGGGAGATTTCATGTGAGATTCTAGTTTTAAGTGTCTTTTTTCTAAATCATAAAATCTCATAGTATTGACCCTGAATTAATGGCAACCAAAATCATGTGGTACAGATTAAGGCCACCCCATTTTGACTGGCATTTATTTCCACTTCACTACAAGCCCCACCACTCTCTATTGTATCCTAAGTACTGAAACTGTATTAGCTGCTAGTTTCATAGTATTTTCCAGTTATAGGTAATAACCTATTTCCCAGTGTTTATCTGTCTTAAGTAGGAAAAGGAAAAATAGCTTGAAAGGGCAATTTTTTCAAGAAAAAATACAGTATTTTCCTACATATCTGATAATTAATTATTGGTTCTCTGAACTGCCTGGATCCTAAGGGCATCTGGTTTGCTACTTCTCAATTACTGGTCAACTATAAGGTAAATTAACATTTTTTAGTACATACTTGAGATCATGAGTAGCCTCTAATCAGCTGGGCAGTAACCACCTTTGGGCAGGGCACTGAACCAGGTGCAAGGAAAAGATACATAGCAAATAGTGGGCATTACACAGCTACACCCTAAGTAAGGAGGCAAGGTTACCACATATGAAAAGAGTGAAGCAACATCTTACTAAGTCATCAATTAGTACAAATAGATATGAAATTGCCTGAAAGTAGAAAATGAATTCAATTATAAGAACACTGAACATTCATTCAACAAATATTTATTGAGACCTGTTTTGGGTTAGGCATTGTTCTAGATGGCAGGGATATAGAGATAACCAAAACAGGCAACTATAAAATGAGAACAGAATGCCATGATAAAGGAAATACTGAGAATTTAAGTGTGCTTTTAGATATCAATGGGAAGGTTGGAGGATAAATTTGAAGCTATTTTCTAATAAATAAAACCAAACAAAAATATAAAAGATGGTGGACAATTAGAAAAAAAATTACAAGAACTGGAGAACTAGTTAAGAAGATCCAATATCTAAATAGGAGATTAGAATTAAAATAGAGAAGGCATAATTGGAGGAAATGGAGAAAATCATCAATCATAATCCAAGGAAATTTCTAGAGGGAAACAGCCCAGTGGGTGAAAACATATTTACCTTAGAACACATTACTTTTGAATTTCAGGAAGCTAGGGATAGGGAAGAGACCCTGTGAGCTTCAGGAGTGAAGGTAGGGAAAAGATCACATTTAAAAATCACTAATAAGGGACTGCAGTTGTGGCTCAGTGGTAGGGCGCTTGCCTACCATGTCTGAGGGACTGGGTTTGATCCTGAGCACCACATAAAAATAAATAATATAAAAGTATTGCGTCCATATACAACCAAAATTTTTTTTTTAAATCCCTAATCAGAATGGCTTTAGACTTACTAACACCAACCCAAGAAGCAAGAAGATAAAGGGAAAATGTCCTAAAAATTCTTTGGAAATCATTTCCAACCTAGAATTCCAACTGTCAATCAAATAAGAGACTGGAATAAAGAAATTTTCAGAAATACAGATAAAAATTATCTTCTGTATATCCTTTTTTTTTTTTTTGTGAAACTGCTAGAAAATGTATGCCACCAAAACGAGGAGTAAACAATAAAAAGACACAGAAGACAGGAAGTAAGAGATCCAAGAGAGAGAGGCAAAGGTTGTGTTTGCTCTGAAGAGAGAAACTGTGCTTCAAACATAGCAGGTGACCAGTACAAAATGAACCACATCAGAAATCCAGTGGAAAGAATTTACCCCAAGAAGATGAAATTGACAAAATATGTCACATACCCGAATATTCCAATTGGTGTTTTAAATGTGGGAATTTGGAGCTGTAAATATATATGAATATAAAACAACTAAGCAAAACATAAAACAAAAAATTATTTGTTCTAAGAAAAACAAAATGTTGAGGTTGGGGCTGTGGCTCAGTGATAGAGTGCTTGCCCCACACGTGCAAGGCCCTGGGTTCAATCCTCAGAATCCACATAAAGATAAATAAATAAATAAATAAAATTATATACATAAAATGTTGTAAAAGAAAAGGAAGGAATCACAGCTTTCTCGCTCTATGGCTAAAATAATGTGAACAGAGTTTATTTTTCCAAAGTCATTTTCTAATTATATCAGGAAGATGGGGGGGGGGCGGTGAAGAGTGTTTTTGAGAGAGAGGAAAGGAAGAAAAAAGACCCAAATTCCTATTTTCCTTTGTAGAAAATTAACATGTGCCTAAAACTGAAAATTCATGAAGTAGCAATTAAGTATATTATTTAGAGATGAGTTTTAATTGGCTGCCTCTGAGGAAGGGGAATGGGTAAGAGGACAAGGGTGAAGAACTGCTATTATTTATTTATTTATTTTTGGAATGAAACTTGCCGGGCTATTTGAATACTTTACATTATGTGGAAGTATAACAAAAATGTTTAATAAAGCACAGCAAGGTGCCAGTTTTCATTCCCTTCTGTGTTCTTTCTTTTTTGTTAAATGTGATCTTTCTGATTCTTGGTTTCCTTACCTAAAATTGGGGATTCACCCGTCACTTTACACGTCTACTGCAAGATTATAGATAAATATAAAATGCATAACACATTGCTTAGCTCAGAAAAAAGATCAATAAGTAGAAATATTAATCCTTTCGTAATAAATTATATACAAGTTTACTTAGGAATTTCTAAAGGTACCTCATGCCCTCAAGGGAAATTGATGGGAAAAGTTATCTATTTTATTTTTTAGTGGTGCTGGGTATTAAACCCAGCATCTTGCACATGCTAGGCAAGCCTTCCACCACTGAGCTACATGTTCAGCCACAAAACTGTACTTTTGTTGCTTCCCCTTCTGCTTGTCTTCTAAATATTAGTTTTCCTAGAGTTTTCTTCTAGGAACTCTTCTCACTCTATATCCTTTCTTTGTGCATTCTGTATTTTTTCCTTATAATACCTATCTTAAATCTTGTTGATCAACAAAGCCTCTCCAGGGCACATATAAAGCTTGTCTTGCTTCTGTCATGATTTGACTAAATGGCATGAAGTGGGTAACCATTAAGGTGTCTGTATCCCTTCTGACTGTCCTAACTATGGAGCTCTTCTTTCCATTACTGTTGGCATTATAAAAAGGAAAACACAAGTAAATGAAGTAAATAGTAAAGAGTAAAGAGGAGTGGAACAACAGGTAGCCTAAGTTGGTTTGAGAAAGAGAAAGAACAGAGATGTCTTGGAGGTATTTATACAATGGACAAACGATATACTCATAAGATGGTCTTGGATTACAAATAATAAGGACTGGTACAACGACTCTGTTTTCTCTGGTAGCACATATGACAGCACTTCCAGGTAATCTTGTTATGATCACTGTGAAAAATAAACTATGTGTTGTCGAATCTATGCTGCTTCATCTGTCTTTTCTGATGCAATTACTATGTAGGAGAAAACTTTTACAGGCAAGAGAAACAGAGTCAACACATAAACACAGTAATGTTATTATATCTAAAAGGTCAGTTTTTGGAAACAGTAAAATATTAGTGGTTGCCAGGGATTAGAGGGAAGGGAGGAATGAGTAGGAGAAGAGGAGTTTTAGGGCCATGAAACTATTTTGTGTGACACTATAATAATGGATACATGTCATCATACATTGGTTTTAAAATATGGAATTTACAACATCAAGAGTGAACCCTAATGTGAACCATGGACCTTAGGTGATAATAATGTGTCAGTGTAGATTCACTGATTTTAACAAATGTACCACGGTAGTGCAGCATGCTGATAGTGGGAGGTCGTGTGTGAGTAGGTGCAAGGGTCGATGGGACCTCCGTGTACTTTTCACTTGAATTTTGCGGTGAAACTAAACTGGTTTTAAAGTCTATTTTTTTTTTTAAAAAAGAAGTCAGTTCTTTCTTACAAAATTCTGAAAAAAAATAGTACAAACTGAAGTTACCTTCTTTTGAAAGCTAGGGAACAGATTTGTTAACTGAGAAATCTGAAGGTAGAGCTGAATTCACACTCATTGCATGAATTTTTCCAATGATTTCCAACCTCATGTGCTAGAAGACGTGAAATATTTTTTATCTTTCATCTGTTAAAACAATGTGCACATTTTTAATACAAACAAGATCAAAATTTCAAATATACATTTTAATTAATTTATTAAATTTCTTTATAGGTTTCCTATTTCCAAAAAGCAGCTTACAACAAAAGATACAAATAATAATTTAGTAAAATACCACCAAAAGAGGACAAATTAGGATTCTAAATACAAAGAAAGCATATATGCTAATTCTAAGGTTAACATCCTTGCTATAATAAGAATAGAAGACTTCAGCTCTGAGTTTCCAGGGAAACTTGACCTTTATTATAAAGACTTTCACCTATCTTTCTTTCTTGTTGTAGATGGACACAATACCTTTGTTTTATTTATTTATTTATTTATTTTTATGTGGTGCTGAGTTTTGAATCCAGTGTCTTAAATGTGATAGGCAAGCGCTCTACTACTGAGCCTCAACCCCAGCACTATTTTTCAAAATTAGAAAGTGTATCCATTCTTCAGAGGACATGAAGTTTTTTTTTTCCCTAGTATAAAATCGAAAAATTTATGTGATGATGTCCTCCTCAACAGCTTTACAGCATATGCAGAAGTAGTTGAGTTTTTATCTGGCTATTTCTTTCATTACTTATATGTAAAAAAAAAAAAAAAAGAAAAAAGAAAAAAGAAAAAAAGAAACCAACAAAGTATAACATTCAGTTTTAGCTCAATGAAGACAGCTCTGCCAAGGTCTAACCACAATATTTTACAGTGTCTTAGTTAGCACTAACCACAAATGCTAAAGGATGTTTTGCTTTTATTTAATCTATTGACCCATTCTCATCATCCTATTTTCTTTTGCAAGAAACAAAATAATTTACTTTCTAGAAACCTATAAAGACTACTGTTGGAATCTTCAGATTCTAATTCCTTTTCAATTTTGAATAATTTCATTCCTATTGACTCGCTCTATGGTTCATTAGTACCTGGCAAAGATGAGAGATATCATTGCTACTTTAAGCACATATTTTGTGTAAGATGATTTAATACTACATCAACAGCATCAAAACAAGTAAAGCAATCTTTGAATGTTCATAAGTGCTGCCTCCTTGTTTGATTTCTATGTGGATATGAAGGGAGTGAATAATACTCCTGTAGCTGAGTAGCTTAAAAAAACCCCAGAGAATCCTGGAAAAAATATGTTTCTGACAAATTAATTAAATTAATTTGGTACTGGGCATTGAACTCAGGATGCTCTACCCCTAGCCTAAGCCCCTTTATATTTTTCATTCTGAGACAGGGTCTCACTAGATTTTCTAGGTTGGCCTCAAACTTGTGATCCTCCTGCTTCAGTCTCCCAGGTGTGCAGCACCACACATGACCCTAACAAATTTAAATTACTCAAAAAGAAGTTTTTCAGGGCTGGGGATGTGGCTCAAGTGGTAGAGTGCTCCCCTGGCATGCGTGCGGCCCGGGTTCGATCCTCAGCACCACATACAAACAAAGATGTTGTGTCCGCCAAGAACTAAAAAATAAATATTAAAATTCTCTCTCCCTCTCTCTCTCTCTTTAAAAAAAAAAGAAGTTTTTCAGTTTTAACAACTTAGTTTTTTTTTGTGGGGGCGGGGTACTGGGGATTGAACTCAGGGACACTCAACCACTGAGCCATATCCCCAGCCCTATTTTGTATTTATTTAGAGACAGGGTCTCACTGAGTTTCTAAGCACCTTGCTTTTGCTGAAGCTGGCTTTGAACTTGTAATCCTCCTGCCTCAGCCTCCCAAGTTGCTAGGATTACAGGCGTGCACCACCATGCCCAGCTAACAACTTAGTTTTTATCTAAACTAAATTTTTTATGGCATATCTGCTGCTAATGGCTTTAAGTTTCATCTCCCATCTTATGCAAACTACAATGTATTAACTATAAGTTTCACCACATTCGTCTGTCAATAATGAGTAAATCTAGGAACTTAATTTAATGACATGAAATATATTATTGTGTAAGCTAATGTAAATGAATACAGTATTTTTTGTCTTTATTTATTTATTTTAAAATATTTATTTTTTTAGGTATAGGTGGACACAATATCTTTATTTTATTTTTATGTGGTGCTGAGGATTGAACCCAGTATCTCACACGTGTGAGGCAGGCACTCTACCATTGAGCTACAGCCCTAGCCTGCTAATATACTTTTAACATTAAATGATTAGCTACTAACTATACCTTGAAGAACATTACTTTAGAATACATTTAAAAGGAAAGCGGATACATTCAAGTCTTGATTATTATGGCGCTGTGGTCTCACCAGGGGCTTTGCTTTTTCTTTCTTCTTTTTGCCTTTTTGACCAATGACAAGCTGTTTCTCAAAGAGAATCTGGGGCAAGGAACTGAATAAAATCAATTTGTCAACTTTATTTATTTATTCATTTTGGTACCTGAGATTGAACCCAGGGGTGCTTAATTAACCACTGAGCCACATCCCTAGCCCTTTTAAATATTTTATTTAGAGACAGGTATGGCTGAGTTGCTTAAGGCCTGCTTAAGTTGTTAAAGTGGACCTTGAACACATGATCCTCCTATCTCAACCTCCTGAGCCTTTGGGGTTATAGGTTTGCACCACCATGCCCAGCTCTCTCTTTTTTCCTACATACATGACAGTCAAGTGTATTCTGATATATTATAATATATGGAATATAACTTGTTCTAATTAGGATCCTGGTCTTGTGGTTATACATGAATACTGGTGGTGTATTCATATATGAACATAGGAAAGCTATGTCTGATTCATTCTTCTATCTTATGTCAACTATTCTTGTTTTAAAAAATTGCTAAGAAATGTCGAGAGCTGTGGTACATGCCTGTAAGCCCCGGCTCCAGAGGCTAAGACAGGAGGATAGCAAGTGCAAAGCCTGCCTCAGCAATGGCAAGGTGCTAATAAGCAACTCAGTGAGACCCTGTCTCTAAATAAAATACAAAATAGGGCTGGGGATGTGGCTCAGTGGTTGAGTGCTCCTGAGTTCAACCTCGGTACCCCCCCCAAAAAAATTGCTGAGAAATAATGAAAACCTGTAAATTAAAATGTCCATCACCAGGAAAATAATTAAATAAATTATGGCATAGCCTTACTATTGAATAGTAGGATGAAACAAAACTAAGTTTATGTCAGGAAAAGACCTCATTAAATATGAAAAAAACCCCAAAACAAAATAAAACAAAAACCATGAACTAAGCAGAATAATTTCTAAACTATGATCCTAAAACCTACACACAAATAGAAAGATCTGGAAGGATAATCTTCAAACTAGTAACTTTAGGGTAATAGTATTGTAATGTAGTTAATGAAAGTGGTTGTTCACTTTTCGGAAATTTTATAATGTGCATATGTAATTTTTATTTTTTAATTAATTGAAGACTGTAAAAACTGTTTATTGGGATATAATTCATATAGCACAAAAATTCTGTTTTTTTTTTTTTTTTTGCAATGGTGGGTATAAAATCTGGGCCATGAACGTGAAGCACTCTACCACTGAGATAACCCCCAGCCCAAATTACCCTTTTGCTGTGTATGATCCAGTGTTTTGTAGTAGATTCACAACATTATACAATCATTATTATTATCTAATTCCAGATTATTTCATTACTATGAGAGATACAGTTAGCAGTCATTCCCCATTCTTCCCTACCCTAGTAAAATTTTAATTGAAAAATCTTAAGAAAAAGAATAAATTGAAATATCTGGAACATTGTTCCTAGATATTTTTTGGGATGCAATCTAATAATTTAAGCTCTCTTCTCCCTTGACTAACTGGAAACAGTATGCTTGGTCTTACAAAGTAATGTTTTTGACAATATGAGAGAAATAAAATTTCATCACCTTCAAATTATTTTTGTCAAGGAAGTCGTCCCTCTGTTCATCCTAGGAAGCTTGGTCAGGAGAGGCAGAGGTCAGAGGGAGGGTGGTACCCAATGGCTTGCAGGAGAAAGGGAGGTTATTTCTCTGAGCTTTTGTTCCTCAAAGAAATCTGGGAAAGAACGGAATGAAACTAATCATTTTGTCTGTAAGATGTTCTTGTTTAAAAAGTCTGTTGAGGCATAACAAAAAACTGTAAGTAATCTACCTCTCTTTTATTAAATAAGTAGGCAAGATACTTAAGCGTAACCTAGGGAACAGCAGCATTGCTGTCATTTGGAAATCAGAAACGCAGAACATCCGACCCTTCAACTGAATCAGAATCCGCATTTAAAAAGGTTTCCAGGTAATTCATATGCATGTTTGAGAAGCGCTGCTTTCCTGGACCCTCCAAGAGCATTTTACGAAAATAACCTCGAAAAGGATAAGTCTGGGGTCTGGGTCCTAGGCTTGGGAAGGCAGGTAGCCCAGGAAGGGGTGGGTCTAGGAAAGGGGCGGAATCCCAGAACCGGGTCTCTGCTCCCCTCACCTGCTTGCTATCCGCTACTATCACTGTACATTTGGTTAGGATGTATGGGACTACATGTCCTGCCAGTCTTCCTTTTTCCGGCATTAGCCACCTTTAAGGCTCACGAAACTCGGCCGGCTCCGCTAGGGCCCAGAGGACTACGGAACCGCGGAGTTAAAATTACCGCCGTAATCTTGCGCACCTGCTCCTCCTCCGGTTCTATAGCACCGCCCCCACCTGACTCTTGGGGCGGAGGGAAGCCCAGGTCCCGCCCCTTCCCAGACAACCGGAAGTGACGTCATGCCCGGGCCGGCAGGTCTTTCGGTCTTCTTTCCCCTCCCATACTCTTCTTCCCCGGTCCCTTCCCTCCCTTCCCCCTTTCCTCCTCCCGCTGCAGCCTTTACGGCCACTGGGTTGGCGGAGACTATGGAGTAAGCGGACGGCAGCGGCCAGTCGCGGAGGCCGAGCAGGAATAGCCAGAGCGCCTTTGGGGGGGCGGGGGGAACGCGCCCCAGCACCGCCCCTCCCGGGCGGAGAGCCGAGAGCTGAGAGGTAAGTGCCCGGCTGCGGACACCGGGCGAGCTCCCTCTATGGTCGCTCTCTCACCTGGGCCTCCAGTGGGAGAAAAGGGAATGGGGAAGGACCCGTGCGCAGGTTAGGCCACCAGGGGCCACCGTGGTGGTGACTGTTGCCTAGTGACGGGCTGCAGGCCGCGCCGGCCGGGCGGTGGGCGCCTAAGAGAAGACTGGCTGGGCTAGCGGCAACCTGGAGGGAGCGGATCCGAGAGGCCCGAGTCCGCCGAAGAGGCCTTAAGGCTACGGGTGACTCGGGATCGGAGTGGTCTCTCGGGAGGGAGACTCGTCCGCGCCAGCGCGGGAGCTCGGGTTTCGGTGGTGGAGATCTTGGTACCCTTTTGGGAAACAGGACACTACTCCGGAACTGGGTGAGACAGCTCCCCTCGGTTCTGAGGTCCGGCTCCTGTAACCTGGTTCACCTACCAGGGCCTTACTCTCCCGGTCTCCTTCTCTGACAGTATCCTGTAGTTCTTGAATGGATGGTTATTGTGTGTGAGGTGGGTGGGGCAGATGTTTTGTTAAGACTAAAACCCACCCGGTCGGTGGTTTCTGAACTTTTGTTTTTCTAAGTGAGAGAAAAAGATGAAGATTTAGACCTATAAAGCTTGCAAAACTTCTTGGGATTCTACCGCATATCTGTGATGAGTAATTAAACACCCACTGTTATCAAATCTACTTCTCTATAGGCTTGATGAGCCGCCAGACTCACTGGACTTTAAAGTGCCATGTCAGTAGTGACTTAAAAGTTGCCAGCTAATATTTTTTGCCCATCAAATTCAGGAACTGTTTGTATGATGACACTTTAAAAATGTTAGTTTCAGGAACTATTTGTATGATGACACTTAAAAAGTGTTAGTTTTCTAAATTGCGTGTCTCTGTTCTGAAAAATTGATAGTTTAACCAAAATACTTCAAACTGGGGCTGGGGATGTGGCTCAAGCGGTAGCGCGCTCGCCTGGCATGCATGCGGCCAGGGTTCCATCCTCAGCACCACATACAAACAATGATGTTGTGTCCGCCAAAAAAAAAAACTGAAAAATAAATATAAAAAAAAAAATACTTCAAACTAGCCTGACATAAAACCTACTCATGTTCTGGTGGCTTGAAAGTCACGTTTTTGAATATTCCTTTTGGACTTTGTAAGCCTTTTTCTTCTTTTCTTTTTCAAATATTTTTTTTAGCTGCAGATGGACACAATACCTTTATTTTATTTGTTTACTTTTGTGTGGCGTGGGGGATCAAACCCGAGCCACAACCCCTTCCTCAGATGTGTGTAAAGGAATGGAACTGAAAGTAAGATATGGGTCTTCATTCTGTTCAGATCTACTTTACACTTGCAGAAACCTATACTTTTGTCTCTAAGATTGATAGACACCCCCCAAAATAAATACAGGCACCTTGTTCTTCCATATAATGAAATATTTCTATACAAATCAACTCTATATTTGAGAATAAAAAACTCAGATTCACATTTGAAATTCATGATCTGCCCCTTCAAGAAAAAACAATAGGTCCATTTGTTGTGTTTCCAACCCATTATATAGGAGTTGATTTTTGATATTTCTTTTCTCATGTCTCATGGTCTCATGAAATCCTGTTTATTTTGTCACTTTAGTACCTCTTGATTCAAGAGAGATCTTCAACTCTCATTTTCTAGTTTCAGCCACCATTATCATCTCTCCTCTGAGCTGCTTTATTAACTTCCTGCATCTACTTTGGCCACCTTTGTTTTTTTAACTTGCTAGACTGAGTATTTAAAAACATAGACCTAATCATATTGTATCTGTGTTTAAAATCCTTCAGTGGCTTCTCATTGTTTTTTTCCATAAACTGAAATGCCCTGTAAACCCCTTTAGTTGGCCTTCTGATTGCCTTTCTAACTTCATCTCCATGGTGCTTTCTGGCATTCCCTTTCTCCCTTGATTACCTTGTCCATCTTTCTTTCTTCGGATACATGGCATTTGGTTATACTTTGTGGAAACATCTCTGAGTCTGGAAATGCTTTTCCTTTCCTTTTCATCCAGTAACATCTGTTCATCATTGAGCTCACTTTAGGGAACACTTTGCTGATGAGGATAGATTGTCCTGATTATATGTTCTCAGGATACCATTTCAGAGTTGCCATATTAATTAATACTTAAATTAACTAGCTGTTCCTCATCTCCTGATACTGTGTAAATGCTTTGTAAATATTTTTTAAATGAATGAAATCATTGAATACTTACCGAATGTAAGCATTAGGAATTATTCTAAGTATTCTACATGCATTGGCATCTTCAGTCCTCAAAACAATCATTTGAGGTTTTGCGGTGCTCTACTACGAAGCTAACTCCCCAGCCCTATTGATTTTATCTTGAGGTAGTGTCTTGCTAAGTTGCTGAGACTGACCCCAAACTTATCCTCCTGCCTCAGCTTCCAACATAGCTGGGATTATAGCAATTTGCCACTATGCCCAGTTCTCCCCTACCCCCATTTTATAGAAATAGTGTAGCTAGGTGTGGACATGCCTGTAATCCCAGTGACTTGGGAGGCTGAGGCGGGAGGATCACAAGTTCGAGGCTAGCCTCAGCAATTTAGGTCCTAAGCAACTTAGTGAGACCCTGTCTCAAATAGAAAAATAAAAAGGGCTGGGATGTGGCTTAGTAGTAAAGTGCCTTTGAGTTAAAGGCCCAGTACCCCCTCACCCACATAAAATGTTAGGGCGGCTAGTTGATGGTCACAGCTCTGGTAAGTGTTAGAATTCGTATTTGAACTCAAGATTTTTTTGCTACTGAAGATTATGTCCTTAACCATACAACAATTCTCATGCTAGGCGGTTTATAATAATCCCCTGGGGGGCTTGGCCAAGCTATAAAAGGCCCTAACTGTATTTTTATAGATTCTGATTCCAGACATTTGGGATAGTACTTAGCCATATGTGGTTAAGCAAGTTATCCACATTATTTAGATATTCATCAGAATTTGAAAACTTTGTTTTAGATAGTACTTCACTGCTTTATGAATTTGTTTTTATACATTGTGCCACACTCTTTCAGATTTGGTGGTGCTAGGGATTGAACCTAGGCCCTTGTGCTTGTGAGGCAAGCACTGTATTGACTGAGCTATATCGCCAGCCCAGATTGGAGTTTTTTTTAAAGACTATATATATACTGAAATGACCTTATTTAGTTTAATTTCCTACCCAGTTATTTCTTTTTCCTCTCCTGTAGCTGAAGGGACTGAATAGTGGGAAGCTGCCACTGCTGCTGGTTTTTTTTCAATAATTCAAAGACTCTTGTAAAAACTATACCTCATTAATCACATAGACTGGAAGTACCAAAAAACTGGGATGTAATCTCAGCTCTTTTTTTTTTTTTTTTTGATGTTTTAAGTTTTTAATTGTCAACGAATCTTTATTTATTTATGTGTGGTGCTGAGCATCAAACCAGTGCCTTGCACATGCTTGGCAAGTGCTCTGCCACTGAGCTACAACCTTACTTGTTGTTCATCATAACTTGTTACTAATTTTATTTTGACTTTTCAAATTTTTATTTTTATTTTTTATGCTGAGAGTGGAACCCTGGTACGTACTAGGCAAGCACTCTCCATTGAACTATACCTTCAGCACTCAAGTTACTAAATTGTTGTTTTAGCATACATTGCTTTATAATTTCTCTGTTGCTATTTAAATCTCATTGTACAATAGTCATAAGATTATAACCAATAATGGAAACTACTTATTGTTTAAGTAGTTTTTAATTCATTTAATGTGGTTCTTTTCACCTTTAGTATGTACCCACTAATTTGTTGTATAGTTGTGTAATTCACTTTACATAGTAAGTCACTTCAGTTTTTTATGGTTTTTAAAAATCAACATTGTCTTCTGTAAGTACTCTGTTCTGGTTCAACTGATAATAAATTAGGTACTTTTTGTATTTATAAAGAGAATGATTATATTCAGCTTGTATAATCTTGGTTCTGAATAAGATTAAACATGACTTCTATTTAGGTCAAAGAAAACATTTTTTGAAAACTTTCTTTTAAAAAATCTTCTGGTAATCTTTGAATGCTTCTATGTGGAAACATATATTTCAAGAGTATATTTCAAAGTATTCATACTTTAGTTATAACAAGCAAGCATTTCCTTTAGGAATATGGTTACTATTTTTTCCCCCCAAATTTGAAAAGTATTTTACCAAAAGTATTTCATTTCATACAAATGTAATTGTAATTTAGAAGTGTTACATTTTATTTTATGAATATTTAACCAAATCAATGATTTTTTTTCATGATATTCTTTTATTTTCAAGCATTTACATATAAATCTCAGACCCTTGTGCCTCTTTACAGGTTGAAGCATACTATTTTGAGCTAATTTTGTATTCATGCAAATGTTCTTTCTAGTCAATATTATTATTTTGTGCTTGTTGATGGTCTAGCCAGCAATACAATTTCATTGTCAGATGTATTAAAGAAACCTTAATTTACCTTTTTTTTTTTTTTGTGTGTGTGTGTGTGTGTGTATGTGATACTGGGGATTGAATCCGGGGGCACTGTATCATTGAGTATATAGCCTTTTTATTTTATTTTTTTAGGTACTGGAGATTAAACCCAGGGGCATTTTACTACTGAGCTACATTCCCTGTCCTTGTGACTTTTTATGTTGAGACAGGATCTCTCTCACTAAGTTGTTGAGACTGGCCTTGAAATTGGGATCCTCTTCTTTGGCTTTCCAAGTATCTGGGATTACAGGCATGTGCTTCTGTGTTCAGTTTAAAGTAACCTTAGTATTTGTATTGCAGTATTTTCATCAAAAATGGAAGCTAATCCTGCTTTTTAATATTTTATTCTTGGGGAAGTAGGGATTCTTTGAGTTGTTATTTGAAAATCCATTTTTAAAGCATAAAATATAATTTTACCTATTTCTGCTATATCTAGAATTTCTGAACAGGCAGAACTGAAAAAATTTTCAATTCCTCTTCACTACCTGCCATCAGATGCTGTAATACTCAGCTTACTTTTTGAGGTACAGGTAAAACCTAGTGTTACAGCAGATTCTCCTATTGGGTCTACTGAAAGCCAGATAATGATTGAGCCAGATGGTAGAATGATACCATCATGGGATAATATGGAAACTACCCCATATCTTGTTTTGGCTGAAATTGAAGAGGTAGTTGAATTTCTTTCTTTCTTTTCTTTTCTTTTTTTTTTTTTTTTGGTACCAGGGATTGAACTCAGAGGCTCTCAACCACTGAGCCACATCCCCAGCCCTATTTTGTATTTTATTTAGAGACAGGGTCTCACTAATTGCTTAGCACCTCGCTCCTTGCTGAGGTGGCTGTCTCAGCCTCCTGAGCTGATGGGATCACAGGCATGTGCCACTGCACCTGGGGAGATAGTTAAATTTCAAGTGAATTCTATTAAGTATACAAGGAGAAATGGCTTAATGAGTAAACATTTCTGTCATTTATAACTTTTGAAAAGTGATCTTTATTAATCAAATGAAAATTTTTGAGAAAACATTTGTATTTCCTACTGTCCTTTATTTTCTTGCTTTACTTTCTAAACTATGTACATCATCTCTGAGTTATATATTAAAATTCTTTTCAGTCTTGAGGTATTCCCTGCCTCCACCCCTAGTATATCTTTTTTACTCCACTAGATGGGGTGATTAATCATCTTACTCATGCCTGAAACCCTGCTCCCCATGGTGATCTGGCTTTTCTAGTCTCCTTTGCCATACTTTCTTCTTTTTTCTCCAGGCATTATCTGAACTACTATGGTTTTGCCTTGTAGTTTTACTCCTACATTTCTTCCATTCTGTATCTACTCACTTTCATGCTCTATTCTTTATCTGTCTTTAAAAGCATTTCTTACATTATTGTTTTGGGGAAACATTCTACTTTTTCTCCTCTTTTTGCTCCTTTAACACTATATATTCTGTAGCATTTTATCTTTTCTGTAGGCTCATGCTACAGTTGTTTTACTTGTATGTTTTTTTCCCTCCTTAATGGTAGCTCCTTTGTAGTTTATTTTTTTCTTTACCTTCTTCAGTTTCTTACATATTATGTTAGGTACATAGAAGGTATCCAATAAAAATTATATCACCAGATGAGTTTCCATATCTATTCTCCACCTTGTGTACGTCCGTGTTTTTCTGTTTAGGTGATGGATAGACATTTCAAATTTGAATATCAACCATGAAAATATCCTTTGTTTTTCACAATGATGTAATCTTCTCTTCCATATCTTGGTACATGGTAACCCTCTTTCTGCAATATTATCCTCCTACTCTTTTTTTTTCTACCTGAAAACACTTATTTTTGAGTTTATCTTAATGTTCCTGTAGCATGATATATTCATGTCTCCAGTCACTGTTATAGTATCTGCCAGTCTAAGTCTGCCACTGGACTAAATGCCTAAAGAGCAGAAATGCTTCCATTTACGAGTTCCCAGTGTATAACAGTGTGCATGGTAATAGTATGTCAGGCAGAGTTAGAGGAATGGATAGGTAGGTTTTAAGTAGGATTTTGTATTCCTTCACCTTCCCATCAAAATCAGTAGAGATGTTCATAAAGAATAATTTGGTATAGCAAATAAATATTTTCATAATACCAATAGTAACATTTTTCTAATCACTTAAAAATGCAGCAATAAATTAAAAAGGGAAAGAGAATATTTCCACTTATAGTTCAAGTCTTCATAGAAAGAAGGAAGTTATACTTACATAAATATAATTACTGGAGAAAACAGGGTATAGACTAGTGCTGCCTTAGTCCAGTGGTTTTCAAAATTTTTGCTTGAAAAACATTGTACCTCTTCAACTGATTTTAGGCTAATGGCATTTGATATATTTTGTCAAGAACATAAATAGTTATAAAGGGTCTAATTTTTAGGTTGTATATTGTGATTGTGCATTATTATTAAAATCTTAGAATTGAGATATTGTCACTGAGATATATGGGACTTAAACATTTAATACTGTTGAGATCTATAGCCTTACTGATTTTTTTTTTTGTTGTTGTTGTTGTTGTTACTGAGAGAACTCTTGAAGTCTTCAATTAAAATTGTGGATTTCTATATTCTTTCAATTCTATCAGTTTCTGTTGCACTTATTTTGAAGGTCTCTCAATGCATGTGTATACATTTAAAATTGTTATGTTTTCTTGTTGAAAACATTTATCATTACAAAATATGTTTTATCTTTGAAGTCTATCCTGTTATTAATATATCCATTCCAGCTTGGTATATTACTTTTACATTTTTGGGGGGTGAGTATTGGGGAATGAACTTGGGCACTCAACCATTGAGCCACATCCCCAGCCCTATTTTGTATTTTATTTAGAAACAGGGTCTTACCACGTTGTGTAGCACCTCACTGTTGCTGAGGCTGGCTTTGAACCAGCGATCTTCCTGCCTCAGTCTCCCATACCGCTGGGATTTCAGACGTGCACCACTACATCCAGCTACTTTTACATTTTTTTACCTGCGTTTTTGTATTTTTTGTTTTTATACCTTTATTTATTTGTTTATATATGGTGCTGAGGATTGAACCCAGGGCTTTACTCATGCTAGGCGAGGGCTTACCACCAAGCCATAACCCCAGCCCTGCATTTTTGTATTTTTAAAGTGAATTTTTTATAAGCAGCATATAGTTAGATATGCTTGCTTTTTAAATCCAATTTGACAATCTGGGCCTTTTAATTAGAATTTTGACTAATTTATTTAAATGTTGTTATTGATGTGGTTGGATTTAAATTAGCCATCTTGCTGTGTATTCTCTGTTTGCCACACTTGCTTTTTTTGTTCCTTCCTCTATCCCTATTTCATTTTTTAAAATATTTTTTTAGTTATACATGGACACAATATCTTTATTTTGTTTATTTATTTTTATGTGATGCTGAGGATCGAACCCAGGTCTCTCACGTGTGAGGCGAGTGCTCTACCACTGAGCCACAACCCCAGTCCCTCCCTATTTCATTTTGTTATCTATTCTGTTTGCTTTAGGATTCTATTTTATCACCACTATTTACCTTTTACTTATGTTTGTTTATTACTTTAGTTGTTATTTTAAGGTTTATAATGTATATTTTTAATTTGCCACAGTGTGCCTTCAAATGTTATACTGCTTCTCATGAAATGCAAGAATCTTTCAAAAATATACTTTCATTTCTCTCATCCTTTATTTTAGTATATTTTTTCTACACAAACACAATGTTATACTTTTACTTTACATGATCTGCCATCATTTAAAGATAATTCTAACAGAAGTTTTTTTCATATGCCCTTATAATAATTTTTATTTTCAGTATCCTCCATTTCTTTTTTAGATCCAAATTTTTTTTTTAAAGAGAGGGGGGGG
>NW_025999853.1:11072198-11163050 GCF_001458135.2 Marmota marmota marmota | reverse complement strand
GGGGGGGGGGGGAGAGAGAGAGAGAGAGAGAGAGAGAGAGAATTTTTTAGTATTTATTTTTTTTGGCAGACAACATCTTTTTGTTTTTTTTGTATCTTTTTCTTTCTTTTTGAAGAAATTCCTTTAGTATTTCTTGTAGAAATTATGTTTGGCAACAAATTTTCTAGGTTTTGTTTTTCTAAAAAGTCTTTATTTACATTGTTCTCCCCTGCCCCCTTCTGTTTTGGGACTGACTGTTAAAATCAGGGGTACTGTACTACTGAGCTACATCCCTGGTCCTTTTTGTTTTGAGATAGGATCTCATTATGTTTCCCAGGCTGACCTCAGACTTGGTGATCCACCTGCCTCAGCCTCCTGAGTTGTTTTTTCTTTGAATTTTGAAGGTTATTTTCCTCACCATACAGGATTCTAGGTTAATAATTTCTTTAGCACTTTAAAGACCTCCTTCAGTTCTCTGGTATACATAGTTTTGAAGTGAAGTCTGGGGAAATTCTTATCTTTGTACCTCTCTGTATGATTTACCTGTTTTCTATAGCCATTTCAAAGATTTTTAATAAATTATTTTCAGCTATTTGGTATGATAGATATAGGTATGGTTTCCTTTGTGTTTTTTGAATTTCTTGAAGCTTTGTATAATATTTTAGGAAATTTGGAAAAATTTTTGCCATTATTTTTTCCCCTCTCTTCCTTATTTTGAGGATCTGTTTTCATGTATAAGATCTGTGATATTATCCCATGGATTACTGAGACTTTGTTCATCTTTTTTTTTTTTTTTTTTTTCAAATTTTTACTCCATCTTCAAGTTTTGCTGCTTTTCCCCTTACACTGTCTAATATGTTCATCTCATTCCTGAAATTAGTGAGATTTATTTAAATTTATTTTTCATGTCTTGAATTTTCATTTGGGCCTTTAAAAAATTCCATTTTCTTTCATTTTGTTCATGTTTTCCTTTAACTGCTTTGGACCTGTGATAACTTTTAATGTCTTTGCTAATTCTATGTATCTATCATCTTGAAGTCAGATTTTATTGACTGATTTTTCATTTGATTATAAGTTATATCTTTTTTCTTTTTGTCATGTCTGATGATTTTTGATTGTGTGCTGAACAATGTGAATGTTACTTTGTTGAGTATCTGATTTTGTGTCTTGTGTCTTCCTTTCATGAGCAGTAGATTTTCTTCTGGAAGGCAGCTTAGTTAGATTAGTTTGGTTGCTTGAGAATGACTTTTGTTGTTAGAGCAGTTTTATCTTCTTTTTTAATTAAGAGATGGAGTCTTGATATGTTGTCCAGGCTGACCTGCAGCTCCTGGGCTTAAGCATTTCTTCTTTCTCAGCCTCCTCAGTAACTGGGAGTACAGCACCATCACTACTCAGCTAGAATAGGTTTGTCCTATTAAGGCATAGTCCTGCTAAAATGCCCTAGTGATCAGTGAAGACTCTCCAGCCTGGCTGAGGAGCTCAGGAATGATTTTGAAGCCCTGTGTGAATTGAAACTATTCAGCTCACAAGCACTTTAATTAATAGAACTAGTAGAGTCTCAAACTACATGTGTGCACTTTAGTATTGACAAAACATGAAGGGGACCTTGTGCTCTTTTTCAACATAGCATCTTTCACTTTGAAATTCTGTCCCTGAACTTCCAGCCGTTTCTGCATCTCTGAATTGTAGTTCATCCCCTTAGCTGACTGGAATTCTGCTTATCACTCTGATTTGATATGTGCCTGGACAGAAAGCAGGGGCAAATCCTTGGGTTCACCTTTCAGTGTGAAGATTCTGACCTTCTATACCACTTAAGTCTTAAAGGGTACATGTTATATAATTGAACAGCATTGATTTTTTTTCCTTTATGTCAGTGTCCAGTTTGAGCATGTCTTTTTCTGGTTTGTGAGAACTGTGGTTGAGAGGAACTGATCATTTGGTTCTAGCTGTAAATGTATAGTCAAGTGTATTGGGTTCTCTGAAGGCAAAACCAACATGTAACTTATCTGTTTGGTATTGTTTGTTTAAACTTTTCAAACTAAATTATGAATAAGTGCTTGGACAAAAAATGATGAGCTCTCCCATATCCTTGTGTGTTTCTAGGTGACTGTAACTACCTAATACACAGCCATGGAGTCCATGCTTAATAAGTTGAAGAGTACTGTTACAAAGGTAACAGCTGATGTCACTAGTGCAGTAATGGGAAATCCTGTCACTAGAGAATTTGATGTTGGTCGGCACATTGCCAGTGGTGGTAATGGTCTAGCTTGGAAGATTTTTAATGGCACAAAAAAATCTACAAAACAGGTAAGTTATTCTGTCTAGTTGGAAAAAAAAATACATGCTAAGTACTGTAAAGTATGTGTATGTATTTAAAAAAATTTTTTTTAAAGATGGACACAATATATTTAATTTTTATGTGGTGCTGAGGATAGAACCTTGTGCCTCACAAGTGCAAGGCAAGTGTTCTACTGCTGAGCTATAACCCCAGCCCCTCATGTATGATTTTTATGTTAAGAAATACCAAAAGTTCTTAAAAAAAAAATCAAAAGTTCTTTAATGGATTCTTAATTCAGCTCTTTGTTTTTCATTTCATCTTATGAAGTCACCAAAAACAAAAATTTTAAAATATGCTCTGTGCCTCCTGGTTTACACATATGCTGTTTGACATACCATGCTAACCTACTTTTGTTTACTTAATAACAAAGTGTTACAAATACCACTTTACTTAATAAAGTGTTATTTGAGCATATTAAAAGATAATAATTGCAAAATATATTTTAGGATAAAAATTGCCATAGCACTTAAGTTTTCTTTTACATTTGTCAATAAATTATCAGGAAAATATCCATTTAAATACTGCTAAAGTTAAGTGTCTCCTGTTTAGTGCATATTTTTCCCCCCAATGCTGGGGAATTGAACCTAGGGTTTTGCCCATGCAAGCTAGGTAACCATTTACCTCTGAGCTATACCCCTGGTCCATTTAGTACACTCTTATTCCCTCTTTTATTTTATAGCCTTATAGAAAATAGACTTCTAAATTTTTTTATGTGTGTTTACCTGATAGCTTTTGCCATTAGAAGGGGATAATAGTTGTGGGATATATTTAGTAGTGTGTTTTGAGTTATATTATTTTGTAGTCATTTGTTTTTTTGGGACTAACTCTTCTTTTAGGGAAGAGTAGTTTGAGTTTTTTTTCTCCTTTAATTTGGCTTAAGAGATCAGCAGATGGTTCTTAGAAATGTTGAGTATCATTAGTGTTAAATTTTATTAGCAGCTTTTTGTTGGAATTTTTAAGGCATAAAAATATATCCAGGTTTAAAATCTCTGTAGAAATAAGATCTTTTTTTAAAAAACTTTTTTTAGTTGTTGATAGACATTTTATTTATTTATTTATTTATTTTTATATGGTGCTGAAGATTGAACCCAGAGCCTCACACAGGCTAGGTACAACGCCAGCCCAGAAATAAGATCTTAAAAAAAAAAAAAAGTCTAAAAGTATTTTTATTTCCTTACGTGTGAAATATATGGAATTCCTTACATGTGAAATATATGGAGTTTAAGATGTGAGGGATTTATTACACATACTTAACAATGACTACCCATAATCATACAGTGTGGATATGCATTATTTGCTTCTTTTAAAAGTTAGCTTATTTCCCAAACAAGTATATTGAAGATCAAAATGGCTTTGGTTATCCTTTTATGAATTAGGAATTCTTGGTCCTGAGACAGATTACTGGTATGTAGTTCATACCTGGCTTATAAATTTGCTTTTATTGTTATTATTTGGAGGTCTTTTCAGATCGTTAGTCCCCATGTTATATGCTGATTGATTTAAATTATCATTTTTGAGCATTGTTTTCTCTCTCAGTTCACCAAAAGTCCATCCACAAAGCAAGTGGTTTCTTAAAAGTACTCACTAGTTAAAAAAACATTTACAAAGTTATGTAAATGACCTGTCTCTTCCAACAGTAGCACAAATTGCTTTTATAATCTATTACAGGCATGTGTCATTCAATGACAGGTATATGTTCCAAGAAATGTGTCATTCGTTGGTTTTGTTGTGCTAAGATCACCGTGTGTACTTAAACTAAGATAACTGTGATGTCATAGGGTATATAATCTTATGGGACCACCATTATATGAATTGTTAAATGTTGTTATGTAGTACATGACTGTATATAAGGAGAAAATGAACACCAAATTTATAATATTATGCATTTTCATTAAGGATGTGGTAATAAAATTGCATCTCTGTGCTTAAACAAAAGGATGCTAGGTATTTGTGTTGATATTGTAATTTTTATGCTAAAATCCCCTGATAAGAGTAGTAATTACAGCACCTGCAGAGTAGATGGAAGAAAGTAAATATTTGTGAAACCTGGGATGCAGCAAGATAAAGAATTAGTAAATAATAATTTACTTATGAACTTGGTAATTTCACTTAGAGCTTCTGTTGCTGCTCATAGAACAGGATAACCAGGCACCAATGATAGAGCCCTATTATCAACACCTGAATGCCAGAACCGGGTTCTCTTTGAAAACTTTAATCCTTTTCATTTTCCCCACAAATTTATTGCTTTTGGGGGGAGAGGAAGTTTTGGAATACACCAGTACTCTTGGTAGATATGATTTTGAATTTTCTTTGTCTCCTGCAAAAAAAAAAAAAAAAAAGGTGGGGGGTCAGAGCTGAGTATCCTATATTTACTACTGGTTAATTCCTTAGTGAAGAGCTAAGTATCTATAATCATACTGACATTAAAGCTTCATTTTAACTTCCTCCTTAATTGAAAATATTAATTCTTTTTCAATGCTTTAGTTTTATTAAAAGAGATCATGTAAAGTAGGCAATCAGAGCTGCACTGTCCAATATGACAGGCACTAGACACATCTATTTAAATTAAATTAAATTCCTTAGTTGTCCTACTTTCCTTTCAGCCTTTCCATAGCTACATTTGACTAGTACTATCATATTGGACGATGCAGATATAGGAGTTTCTATCAGTGTCAGAAGTTCTCTTGAATGATGTTGATCTAGTTAAACTAGAAAGAAAATAATGAAAAAGGTACTCTTCTTTAGTACCTCTTCCCCCCCCCCCAAAAAAAAAATGGTCATAGGATCAGCACATCTTTCTTATCCTCTCAGGCTTTCCTTGAGCAACTACTATCATACTATATATTTAATTGTGGATATATTTTATAAGCATATATGCTCTTAAATTTGACATTGACTTCAAGGTGATCAGTAGATTGGGGACTTTGGATTGGAGGAGTTCTCATACTGTTTCAGTAGGACATGAAAGTGTTTTCTATTGCTGCATGACAGTAAATACCATGATATTCAAGTCATTGTATTTAAAGTTCACTTCATATTTTTTTCCAGAGCAAACAAATTTCGCTTATTTTTTACTTGATTTTTGAGAGCGTTATCATAATGTTGCCTCCCTCCAAAACCCAACAATATTTCTGAGTTAAAAGAATCCCTTTAAAAGTATATTTAAGGCTTGCATTCCCTTTGAAAGGTTAGGGGTATTTTTTTCTTAGGGTTATTTCAAATTTATATAAGTATCTGGTGAATTATAATTTTCAGATCATGTACAGTTTTTGACTTTTTAATCTAGATGGTGAATTACTACTCTGTGAAGAATAGTGATTACAGCACCTACAGAGTAAATAAAACAAAGTAAATATTTATGAAACCTGGGATGTCACAATTTAAAAAATTAGTAAACAACAATTTACTTGTGAACTTGGTAATTTCGTTGTACCTGATTGGACACATTTTTGTTAGTATTCTGGTTTTACATTCCCAGCAAAAATCAATAGAAATTGTTCTGCTGGTATTTACTGTTTTTGAAGGGCATTCGTTCCAGAATTCCTCATAGTGAATAATTTATGAAAGTAAAATATAGATTTGCTGAGAATCATCAGTGTGTAATTGTTTTCATTTTTAAATTAAAAAAAATTTTAATTTAATTTTGGAGTGCTGTTATTGGAAACTTATTTGTTAGATTAGAATATGACTATTGAGACTGACAGTTTGTTTAAATAATTTGTAATGAAAGTAGCACATAATTATAGTTTCCATCTCACCCATATACCTAATTTTTTCTTCCTTTCATGTAGAAAAATAATTCTACATTTTGAAATTTCTTTCAGCTATTTTGTGTGTGTGTGTGTGTGTGTGTGTGTGTATGTGTGTGATGCTAGGGATTGAACCCATGGCCTTGTGCCTGAGAGGCAAGCACTCTACCAACTGACTATATATATCCCTAGCCATCTTTCAACTATTTTATACCAAGTTTTTTTTAAAAATTCCTTTTTTTTTAATAGGGCAACTGTGGTGTAATTTTGTCTTCAGAGTTGTATACATTGGCCTGGTACATATTTTTTCCTCCTGCTTCATGAGCTTCATAATACCTTCAGTTAAATAACTTATTAGTTTCTGTGAGAATAATGAAGATTGGTTAGTTTTTAAAGTTTTAAACATAATAAATGTTTCATTGTTCATAGTTTATCTAGTCTACTAAATGTAGAATTGAACTTAGTTCATTAAGTATTAACAAATATACATTTGTTATTTAGATGCCAGTATTTGTGGGTGGAACTCACAAATATTTTGTGAATGAAAGCATAACTAAATTATAATAAGTAAACAAATTATACTTTATGTTTTAAAATAAAGGAGACCATTATGCAAAGCTTGATATATTAGTCAAGTTGCTTTGATAAAAAAAAATCAAAATTGTAGTAATTTTAAGGGGTATATGTTGCTACGTTTCAGTCTTCTCAAAAATCAAGTTATTTTTAACTTATTATAAATTAAAATTTAGTTTTTATTTCATTGTTTTGAAGGAGTATTATCTCAAAATCCGATGAAAGATGAAGAGTCTGATGTTTGGCAGTTATTACTGCCCAGTCACAAAGGATCCAGAAAATAGAGATCATAGGAAACATCTGTGTTTCAAAAAATGTCTTTGGTGGCTCTTAAGAGAGAGGTTAATGGAGGTCATGATTGCGGTTAGAGAATCCTAAATGCATTACTTTATATCACATAACTTAGATTTTATTTCTTGAATGATCTGGTTTTCAACAAAGTTCACCTTTATAGTAAGCAAAGGATCTTTAAAAAAAAAAAAAACAACATATAAATTAGGTCTATTTCAAATGAAACACCCTCAGTTGTGACTTTTAGAAGAACTTTATAGTCTTTTTTTTCTTTTTTAAATTGGGCTGTTGGAAAAACATACTTTTTAGTGGGTGTCTTTTCTTTCAGTGTATTTTAAAGAATATGCAGTGAATAAAGGATAGGAACAATTGCAAGCAAATATTGCACATATTTTGTTCTAATTAATTATTGTGTAAAAAGACTCAATTTTTTATCATTACTTTATTTTTGTTTTTATTTTTTTTTTAGTCAACAAATCATTTATAAAGGAGCAATCCATAGACTGTGAAAAAACATTTGGAGTACAGACACTTGTTTATAAAATATGCAAAGACTGGAAAACTCAACAATCAGCTAATAATGCAATTAAAAATTAATAAATCACATAAACAGGTGTTTCATTAAAGAGAATAATCAAATGGCAAATAGGCATATGTAAAAATACTCAGCCTTATTTGTTGTTAGAGAATTTCACATTAAAACCATAATGGGGCTGGGGTTGTGGCTCAGGGGTAGAGCACTCACTTCTCATTTGCGAGACCCTGGGTTCAATCCTCAGCACCACATAAAAATAAATAAGTGAAATAGAGGCATTGTGTCCAAGTACAACTAAAAAATAAAATATTAATAAAATCCCAAACAAACAATAATAGTGGTGGCCGGGCATGGTGGTTTACGCCTGTAATCCCAGCATCTTGGGAGGATGAGGCAGGGATTGAGAGTTCAAAGCCAGCCTCAACAAAAGCCAGACTCTAAGCAACTCAGTGAGACCCTGTCTCTAAATAAACTGCAAAATGGGGCTGGGGATATGGCTCGAGGCCATTGCCCCTGAGTTCAATCCCTGGTTATTTCCTTACCCCTCCACCAATAAAACACAACAACAACAAAAACAAACCATAATGGTTTTCAACAAAGTTCACCTTTGGTACAATACACACGCACGCGAGCTCTCTCTCTCTCTCTCTCTCACACACACACACACACACACACACGTATAATTTTTTATTTGCAAAATAAAAGATGTTAACAAACAATAAGATGAATCTGTTGCTGTGTACCATATGATAAATGAGAGAAGGAACAATTGCAACAAAAGCATTCCACAGTCCTCTCTGAGCCTGGCAGCTGGACCGTTCAATATGTTTACCAAAATATTAAGTCATCAAACCTATCATTTACCCAATTTTTCACTGACCTTCATGTAGCAAATATTACACATTACTGCACACAGGAAACACAGATGTTTCCTGTGATCTCTATTAATTAATTTAAATATAAATGATCTAGATATTATAATTAAAAGGTATAAATGTTCAACATATGTAAAAAGCAAATAGTAGCTATATGCTCTATACATATGTTACTCTTTAAATATCAATACACCAATGTGTTAAAAGCAAAAGGAGGGGAAAAAAAAACATGAGAAATCTGAAATAGAGCTATTAGTATAAAATTAATTTCAAGAAAAAGTATTATCAGAGATACAGATAAACATTTCATAACATAATATTGTAACTTCTTCAAGAAAGTATAATAATCCTAAGTGTATATGTACCTAATAACAATTTCAAAGTGCTTGAAGTAAAAATTAATAAAACTAGAAAACAAATCCACAATCATTTGGAGATTTTAAGCCCCCTCACTTTGCTGGAAGGAGTAATGATATAGAAGGCTTAACAACATTAATCAGCCACCTTGACCTATTTGTTATTTCCAGAAAACTATATATAAAACTGATATGTAGGGGCTGGAGATGTGGCTCAAGCGGTGGCTCGCTCTCCTGGCATGTGTGCGGCCTGAGTTTGATCCTCAGCACCATATACAAACAAAGATGTTGTGTCTGCCGAAAACTAAAAAATAAATATTAAAATTCTCTCTCTCTCTCGCTTTCTTAAAAAAATGATATGTAGAAAATTAATAAGGATAGACTGTATTCTGTCATAAAATAAGCTTTTTTTTTGGGAGAAATTTTTAAAATTAAAAGACTCAAATTTAAACTACATTTAATCATTGTCTAAAGATATACTGGATAGTTGCACTTTGTCATCTTTTCTGTATATTTTAAAATCATAATGAAAAGATGAAAAGGATTTTAATTTGAGATAATAAAATGCTTCTAATTAATTAATTGCTTATCTTTATTGACTATAAGTCGGCAATAAACACCGGAGATGCTTCTACCAAGATCTAACTTTGTTTTTTGTTTGCTTTTGGTCTGCTAGTGATCCAATCCAGAGCCTCACTCTTCAAGCCCTCCACCATTCAGGCACACCCTATCCCCACCACTAAGACATTGTTGCTTGCTTCAAAAAGTTTATAATATATAGATAGATACAGGTAGGACTTTTATGGAAGTGGCATATATGTGTTAGCAGAGTGGGTAGGACAGGTTGATTGTCCCTTATGAAGTGTTTGGGATCAGAAATGCTTACATTGAGTATCCATAGCCAAAAATCTGAAACTTGAAACTCTTTGAGGATCTCAGCTTCAATTTTGGAGCATTTTGAATTTCATATTTTCAGATTGGAAATGCTCAATCTGATAGCAAAATAATAAAAGAAAAATGCAAGTTGGAAATTGATTATGATATATTCTGATGAAAGGTTTTAAAATATAGGCTAAGAGTTTTAGGAAATCAGTATGGGGTCTGAAGAGTTATTAACATAATTTTGTTGAAATTGATTAATTTTAACTGATATGAATAAAGAGAAAAGTATTTTTAAGATAGTTAGTTGATAACCTGTTATGTCCTGTGTAGGAATCTGTCATCTTTTACCTTAAACAATAAATGAGTCTTTGAAAGAAAGAATTTTATGTTGTTTATTTTTCTTTATGTTCTTTTAAGAGTGATAAAACTAAGAGCTCAAGAACCATTTCATGTGATCTTTTTTAAGGCTTAAAACATCTTGAAAAAATAAACACATTTAAATTAGATGCATTTATAAAATGTGTTATAGCAGAACACTTACTAAAAGAAGATTTTGCGCATGATTGGTGCCATAGGAACTTGAACTTCTAGGTCATTTTTTTTTTAGTTCAAATTAATATTATATAACACTCTTACTTTCTTCTCTTATGTCTCTTAATGATCAAAAGAGCTAGGTTGATCTGTTTATACAGGTTGAGCATCCCTAATCCAAAAAATTTGATATCTGAAATGCTTCAATATCCAAAACCTTTTGAGTGCCAATATGATGCCACATGTGGAAAATACCACACCTGACCTCATGTAGCAGTCAAAATGTAGATGCACTAAAAATCTTGTATAAAGTTACTTAAGTCTATCTGAGTAAAGGTATGTATGAAACGTAAATGGAATTCCAGATTATGCAAGATTTCAGAATCTGAGAATAAAAGCCAAATCTGAAACACCTCTGGTACCAAACATTTCAGATAAGGGATACTCAGTCTGTATATGAATGTTATTTAAAGCTGTCACTCAACTTCAGTGCTTTCTTTCCTGAAAGCATGTACCATGTTATTACTTTCCTGTTCCATATTTGTCTCTTTGCTATTTCTGAGGAGACAGAGTGGCATATTGGCCCTAGAATTAGTCTACCTGGGTAACTGAGTCTTGGCAGTTCAGTTTTTGCTGTAAGATCTTAGATAAAACATTTCCTATGTTCTCTTTAGATGAGAACTCTGGGTCTCATACCTTTAAAATTATTTAGATTTATTAATCATAAAGGAAACAACATTTTAATCAGAAAGGTATTATAATGGTGCTAAAATTTTCATGGCATTAGTTTTTATTTCTAATTGTAAACTGCTGACACTCAAATATAACTTTATTATTTTTATATAGTTCTTGATTAAAATTAGTGACACAATTCTTTTATTAGGAAGTGGCTGTTTTTGTCTTTGATAAAAAGCTGATTGACAAATATCAGAAATTTGAAAAGGATCAGATCATCGATTCTTTAAAACGAGGAGTCCAACAGTTAACACGGTTACGACACCCTCGACTTCTTACTGTCCAACATCCTTTAGAAGAATCAAGGTAAATTTTTTATAGAAATTTATATAGGAGACTTTGTGAAAAAATTAAAAATAACTATATTTGGTCTATTTCAAATATTATCAGTGAAAAATTGTTACAAACTGTCATTCTTATATATTAGTTTCCTAAAATTTATTTGCATTTTGCATGTATGTCTCTTTTTTTGAATATTGATAAAGACTTACTTCACATTTGCCTTGAGTCTGTATTTAAGTGTCTTTTCTATGCTCAGCACTACAGTAATCAAATGGAAGATGTAAGAGAAGTATGGAGTATATTCACTGCCTGAAAATGTCTGCCTTGCTAATTTGCTAAAATTTCTTGTCTCCTTTTTATTGAGGCAATATTTGAGGACCAATTTTGTGTGTGTGGCAAGTGCATTTCCAGACATTTAATCTTCTGTTTTTCCCAGCATGTCAATCCATAGCTTTCATTTACTTTACTATGTACTTTTTCTTGAGGATGATCTTGGGAAATATTGCTGACCAGAAAATGAAATTTATGTAGTCTTGACTAGACCGTCAAGCCTGTGATGCTTTTAATAATCCTTTAGAAACCCTAGCTTTATAAAACCTTTTCCATATTATTCATAGCCCAAATTGTTTTATTTGCTCCTTCTTAGCAGACTATATTCCCATTTTAATTTAGGATCCTTACTCAAGTGATTTGCCATTTGTGTTCTGTGGTCCCTAGTATTTTAAGGATAGGATAGAAACAGGCAAGTAGGGTACACAACTGCAGAGTTCCAAACTTCTAATCTCCCTTCAGCTACTGTAATTTTGCTTTTATCAGTTTGGCATATTAGATTTCTCAGAAAATTCTTACACTGGAATCTTTACTAATCAGCCCCTCTAAAAAAGCAGGAGACTGCCACCACCACCTAAATAAGACAGAATTTACATGTGAAAACTATCCTAAATGTTTTACATTGTTTAACTTATTTAAGTTTTGCAATAATGTAGGATGAGGATCAGAGATATTACTTAAAGCTGGCAGAGATGTGATTTCTGAGCCCACTTTTTTTTTTATTGTACCATGCTATGCCTGTCCAGAAATTTGCTCATATGTCTCTTATCATAAAAATATCCTTATTACTTGTATCTACAGCTTATATCTCATAATTATATTTTTAAATTTCTCGAGGCGAACAGTATGTTACGCTTTCTCTGTCTCAGCAGCTTCTTTTATAGTGAATTAAACATTATAGAACTAGAATTTTATTGGTAAGCAGAAAGAGAATTCACAGATTACTTTAAGATATCTTAATTGTGAGGTTGTAAAAATTGTAGAAACATTAATAGAAATAGGAACACTTTAGGAAAGGAAAAAAATAGGTTCTAGTCATTAATGAATTAATAATATTGAATGGCACAGAAATTATCCAAAGGAAATCTCCTACAGAAAGGATAATTCAAATGAAAGTTCAGAGTTGGTGATGTGTATGGGAATAACAAAGGCAGTAATTGAAATTTAACCAGGTTAAAATGGATTTTTTTTAAGAACATGAGTAAAATGAGCAGTAGACTGAGGAATGTACTTTGAAATGTAGGGAGGTTAAAAAAGCCAGGGAAGGAAAAAGGAGAAATCATTGTCATATGGCAGGAGAAAACCTGGCAGTATGTTATAGAAGCCAAGGGAGAGGGACAAAAGGACCCAATTGTACTGGAGACTGAAGAATGGAAAGAAAATAAGAACTGAGAAGAATCATTACGCTTAACTAGTGAGAGGTTATTAGTGACATTCAACAGTTTCAATAAGATGGCAGTTTGTAACCAGAAAATGTAACAGAATCCAGGAGAAGACATGTGGGTCAAGTCCTGTTCGAGGAACTCAAAGGAAGATGGTTGAGGAATCAGTAATACACTCAGGTAAAGTTTAAGGCTAATGAGTTTATTCGTTCATGTTTGATGAAATGTAATTTTTTGTGAAGTAGAAAGTGGCTACTAGGTAAATAGTAGATAAAGAGAACCATGGAATAAGGAATGAAATAAGAGGACTGTGAATAAATGTTAATGAATGTTGAAAAACTAAGAGAACAAGGTTCAACTATACTTTGTGTAAAAGAAACCTGTGATGGTCATTACAGAATTAAAATTTGCCCAGTAAAAGATAGGTAAGGCGATAGTTTATTGTTGGTCATTGGGAAAAGAAAGGAATCACATATAACAAGGACTGAATTTGTTGTACAAAGATATTGAGAAGCTAAGTTTTGGTGGAGGTGGTGAAAATAAATGACTGGTAAGAAGCTGTGTTTGGGAAGTGGTCCTTAAGAACATATACCCTTTTTCAATGTGATTAATAATAATGGAAATGAATTTTCATGAAAGATTGTAAGGCCTTAGAACTTGAATGATAATCATAGATTTTTGATGTGACTAAGGATGATTTTTTGGGTCGAGAGAGAGAGTATTTGAGCAACTTTCAGAACAGTTCTGTAAAAGAATGCCTTAGTGTCCTCTGGGTTAATGAGCTGAATCCTAGGCATAAAAACAAGATAGCATCCTTCATAATGACTGAACAGGTAGGCAATATGATCCTTTTCTCTTTCAATCTTAAGTAGATCTGTCTCTGTCTGATATATATTGATTATATGTGCTTTTGTTTGAAAAATAGGTTCAAGGCAGATAAAAGGTTATTTAGATATTATAGACATGTGAAACAACAAGTTCATATTAGTGGCACAGAAACTTGGTTTATTTAGCCTTGTTGCTATACTACCTTGTAATCCTTCATTGCCAGAACCCAAAGCCCAAAGCCTAAAATGTTAGGGCTTGAGCCTCAGATGGTTGGTAATTGTAACAGCAATAAGAAGAGTTTATTGAGCATGCACTAGATGCTTTGCTATGTATTTTATGATTATCTCATTTGATCTTCACAGTAACACTTCAAGGTGCATCTGTTACCGTCATTTTACATACGGACATAGTGAAGCTCTGGGTTAGGGTGTGCAGTGTCAGTAAGGTGGGAATAGGCATGCTTGAGTTCTTGATCATTACTCTATAAAGCTATTGAATGTCAATATCTAATGTTTTCTGGATTCTTAATTCTTATACACCAAAAAGCAATGATTAAAAAAATTTAAAACTGCAACACCTTTCAAAAATAGATAAAAGCAAAGTTGCTTTGATTGTAAGTAAGAATGGGGGACTGGAGGTATGCCTGTTCCTTTTCCTGATCCTCTTGCTCTTGAGGCATCAGTGGGAAATCTGTAGGTTCCCTGAGTAGCATATTGTGAAAATTACAGCTTTAGAAATAAGGATATCATATGTACAATATAACAATATTTTAAGTAAGTTTATTGGTTTCCCTTAAGGAATATCAGTCA
Source organism: Marmota marmota marmota (assembly GCF_001458135.2). Lineage (NCBI taxonomy): Eukaryota > Metazoa > Chordata > Mammalia > Rodentia > Sciuridae > Marmota > Marmota marmota. Next base: position 11,148,575 of record NW_025999853.1, on the reverse strand, counting down.
TTGAAGAAGAACAGTTGAAATAATATTTTATTTCCTGATGTTTTAAGTTTAAAAAAAAATGTATCAGTTGTCATAACACTTAGTTTAGAAGATTGATTTATCCAGGATAATTCATATATAAAGCCTCCTGATATTGTTTGAAATGTTCTATAACTATGCTGAAATTTACAAATCTAAAATAGTCTACCTTATCAATAGTTTAATAGGATTTCTAATAGTTTATGTATATTTGATTTTGATAATGAGTAAAAAATGATAGTAATAACTCTTTCTTTTTGAAAACAGGGACTGCTTGGCATTTTGTACAGAACCTGTTTTTGCCAGTTTAGCCAATGTTCTTGGTAACTGGGAAAATCTGCCTCCCTCTATATCTCCAGACATTAAGGATTACAAACTTTATGATGTAGAAACTAAATATGGTTTACTTCAGGTATGTATTTTTATTTAACATGTAAAAGTTTTTCCTTTAAGATTATTTTTGGCTTTTTCAAATTTATTAGACATTGTAAACTATTTTATATAAACCTTTCGTTCTTGTTAGTAATTTGAAAACAGTTTCTGTGTTGTATAATTTTTTTTTTTTGCAGTTTATTGTTAGGCTTGGATAATATTTTAAATATATAAAACTGATAACTTTGGTAAACTTTGAGGAGGGGAACTTATTGATTGGTAAATGGGATGGGTTCCTTTTGATTTTTTTGAATTTTTATTCTTGTAAGTAATTTCATAAAGAAAATTATAAGTTGAAATATAGTATTGAATAATAATATTACTTCTCTAAAAAATTTAGTAGATATCAAGAGATATTATTGGCTTTTCCACATACTTTTAAGATTTTTCTTTCTTTTCTTACCAGAATAATATCTTCAGCTCCATATAGTAGATTTATGTAACAGATTCTGAGATCCTGGTGGACAGAGATCATTTTATTGATTGACTGATTATGGTATTGAGGAGTGAACCCAGGGGGAATTTTACTACTAAGCTATACCCCTGTCCTTTTGTTTGTTTGTTTTTGAGAGGCTGTCACTAAGTTGCCCACATTGGCCTTAAACTTGTGGTCCTTCTGCCTCAGCCTCCAAAGTAGCTGGGATTATAGGTATGTGCCACCTTGCCTGGCCATTTTATTTATTGTTTAACAGCTAGCTGTAAAACATAATTGGCATACTTAATAAGCTGCACATATGTGAAATTTGACACATATACTCCTATGAAACCATCACCAAAATCAAGATAATGCACACATCCATCACTCTGCAAAGCTTTCTCATATTCCTTGTATCCTTCCCTCTCTGTATCTTGTCCCAGGAAGTCACTGACTTGCTTTCTACCCCTATGGATCAGTTTGTATTTTCTAGAATTTTATAAATGGAATCCTATAGGTGTGTGTTTTTTTAATCTGGCTTTCAGTCAGTGTAATTATTTTGAGGTTTACCCATATCATTGTATGTATCAATAGTCGATGCATTTTTATAATGGAGTAATAGTCCATTGGGTGCATATACCAGTTTGTTTATCCATTTATCTGTTGCTGGTCACTAGCATTGTTTCTAGTTTTTGGCTAATGGCTAATGAAGCTGCTTGTGTACAAGATTTTGTATGGACACAGATACTTTCATTTCTTCTGATTAAATAAATAGCTGTGAGTGGAATGGCTAGATCAAATGTTATTTGTGTGTTTCACTTTTTAAAGAAACTGACAAACTTTTTCCAAAGTGGTTATACTGTCTTTCATTCCCATTAACAGTATAATGTGAATTAGTATAATTAATATATTATATCTTTGTTAAAAACTCTGTTATTTTCATATCTTTTTTTCATATCTTTGTTAAAAACTCTGTTATTTTCTTCCTTTTAATTTTAACAGGTGTACATTAGTATCTCTAGGTGGTTTTAATTTGTATTTCCCTAATGAATAATGATACTTATTACATTTTCATATGTTTCCTTGCCATATGGATATTCTCTTTGGTGAATGTCTGTTCAGACATTTGCCCAGTTTTTGAATGTTTTCTTATTAATGAGTTTTTAAGATTTCTTTACATGTTGTAGACACAAATCCTTTGTCAGATATATAATTAATAAATATTTTCTCCCAGTCTGTGGCTTATCTTGTCATTTTCCTAACTATATTTTTTAAAGAATGGTGGTAAAATTCCATCTTTGTTATTTTTAAATGTATGTTTAATCCATTAAATATGTTGACTTGTTGTACAGCCAAGACTACCATCCACATTTACATAACTGTTTTCATCTTGCAAAACTGAAACTGTACCTGGTAAACAATAACTCTTATCCCCCGCATTCCCCCAACTCTTGGCATCTACAGTTCTACTTTCTGTCTCTGTGAATTTGACTACTCTGTATACTTTATATAAATAGATCCCTTTGTAATTAGCTTATTTCACTATGTCCTCAAGGTTTATCCATGTTATAGCATGTATCAGAATTTCCTTCCTTTATAATGTTGAGTAACATTCCATTGAATGCGTGTACCACGTTATAAGCAATTCAGTTGTACTTTCATCTATCAACTGACTCCTGAGTTGCTTCCATGCTTTGGCTTTCGTGAATAATCTGCTGTGAACACACACACACACACACACTCTTTGAACAACTTTTTTTGTGTGTGTGTGTATGTGTGTGTATGGTGGAGGTACTAGGGATTGGACCCAGGAAGATTTTATACCCCCAGTCCCTTTTATTTTTTGTTTTTAGACAGGTTCTTGTAAGTTGCTGAGGCTGGCCTTGAACTTTGATCCTCCTGCCTCAGTCTCCTGAGTTGCTAGGATTATAGCTGTGTGTCATTGTGCTTGGTTAAATCTCTATTTGAGATCCTGCTTTCAATTTTTTGGAATATATACTCTGGAGTAGAATTGATGGGCCATATGGGGTTTCTAGTTTTAATTTTCTGAGGAGCCACGATAAAGGAGTCACCTGTTTTCTATAAAGCCTACACCATTTTACATTTTCACTAATAGTGCATGCATATGGATTTTAACTTCTCCATATCCTTGCCAATATTTACTGTTTTCTCTTTTTACTTTATAGTATCTAGCCATCCTGTTGGATATGAGATGGTATCTCATTGTGATTTGATTTGCATTTCCTAATGATTACTGACTTTGAACATCATTTCATGTGCTTATTGGCCATTAATATATCTTTGTAGAAATGTGTAGTCAATAAGTCCTTTGCCCATTTTTGAATCTGTTTTTTTTTTGTGTGTGTGTGTGTATGTATGTTATCTAATTGTAAGAGTTCTTCATATATTCTTTTTTTTTTTTAAATAGAGAGAGAGGTAGACAGAGAGAATTTTTTAATATTTATTTTTTAGTTATCGGCGGGCACAACATCTTTGTTTGTATGTGGTGCTGAGGATCGAACCCGGGCCGCACGCATGCCAGGCGAGCGCGCTACTGCTTGAGCCACATCCCCAGCCCTTGATATATTCTTCTTCTTTTTTTTTTTTTTTTGGTACCAGGAATTGAACCTGGGGTGATTAACCAGAGCCACACCTCTAGCCCTTTTTATATTTATTTGGAGGTAGGGTCTTGCTGAGTTGCTTAGGGCCTCGCTAAGTTGCTGAGGCTGGCTTTAAACTTGCTATCCTCCTGCCTCAGCCTCTGAGCTGCTGGGGATTATAGGTGTAAGCCACAGTGCCCGGCTCTTCATATATTATTGACATTAATCTCATATCAGATATGTAATTTGTGAGAGTTTTTTTCCATTTTGTGGGTTGCCTTTCACTCTGTTGATTTTGTTCTCTGATGCACAGAAAAATTTAAATTTTGATAGTCTCTTTTATATACTTTTCCTTCAGTTGCCTCTGTTTTTGGTGTCATAGTCAATAAATTATTGCCAAATCCAATGTCATGAAGCTTCCCTGTATTTTTCTTTTAAGAGTGTTATAGTATTAGGATTTAGGTTAGGTGTGTGATCCTTTTGAGTTTTTGTTTTTTGTTTTTAGTGTTGGGGATTGAATGCAGGGTCTTGTACATGCTAAGTATTACACACTACCCTAAATTACACATCATCTGGCCATGACTTAATTTTTATTTATGGTGTAAAGTAAAGGTCCACCTTCATTTTTTTGTAGGTGGTTCTGTTTTCATAGTACCATTTGTTGAATTCTGTTCCTTTCCCATTCAGTGGTTTTAGTATCCTTGTCAAAAGTCATTTGACCACATATACAAAGGTTTATTTCTGGGCAATCTGATTCTATTTCATTGATTTGTGTATTATAGTAACCATCTGATCTTTTTTCTCAATCCTAAAATTGTTCTAAAGATTCCTGAGATTATTAAATAAAAACGTCTGCCAAATCTGTGCCTGAAATGTACAATAAGCAAAGAATTTATTTTTCCTTATAAAAATAGGGAATCTTTTCTAAATTTGATAAACTTTTTATATCTTGAAATTTATACTTGGGGAATATATATTTTTGAAAATGTGAATTTTTTTTAATACTAGAGATTGAACTAAGGGGTACTGTAGTACTTAACTACATTCCCACATCGCCATCCCCTACCTTTTATTTTTTTAGTTTGAGACAGGGTTTTGCTAAGTTGCTCAGGATCTTGCTAAGTTGGTGAGGCTAGCCTCGAACTTGCAATCATCCTGCCTCAGCCTTCTGAGTTAACAGGTGTGCTCCACCCCACCTGCCTGAAAATGTAAATTTTAAATGAACTTCATGAGTTCAAATGTGTTGTAAATGAAGAACATCCTTTTATTTGGAAAATACTATTAAACCTCTTAATCTTTGCTTATTGTATTATTCACTTAGTAGTATTTAGGCAATTAGAAGTAGCAGGTTGTATTTAAGAGTGGTGAAAAGTGAAATTGGAAAGATAGAAACATGTCTTACTGGTGATGGGAAATAATGAAAAATTGTAAGCAAGCCAAATGACATGGTCTGAAATGTATTTTAGAGCTATCAGTCTACAAGACCAGAATTTTGGGATAGGGAAAGCATATGGGAAATAATCCCTACAACATAGAGTTTGATGTCAGGATCAAATGTGTGAATTTCTAAATGTTTATATAGTATTTAATATAGGAAATAATTAGTGATAGTTTTGTTTTGCCAGAGCTAGATTGAACCCAGGGCCTCATATATGTTAGGCAAGCACACTATCATGGAGCTGCTTCCCTAGGCCAATTAATGACAGTTTTTAAATAAAAGTCCTGCTCAGAAATCAGAGGAAGGAGGGGCTGGGGATATAGCTCAGTTGGTATAGTGCTTGCCTTGTGTGCACAAAGCCCTGGGTTCAATCCCTAGTGCCACAAAAACAAACAAACAAACAAAAAGATTAAAAAAAAAATGATTTCAGCAGAAATCAGAGGAAGGACTAGAGGTACAGAGTGCAGTTAGGCAGAGGTAGAATAGGTCCTGATGGCTGACTAGACATATAGGGATTAGAAGTAGTGTGGAATCTTATTAAAAAAATTTATATTTCACAATTTGAAGTAATCCACAGAGATCTATATAAATTGAGTAACCTGCTCAAAGTTTCATAGGTGGTAAGTAAGGAAGTAGGGACACAAACCCAGATATCTTCTAAAATTGTGCTCTTTGCACTCTTTTTTTTTTTTTTTTTAACATGGACACAGTATCTTTATTTTGTTTATTTATTTTTTGTGTGGTGTTTAGGATCGAACCCATTGCCTCACATGTGTGAGGTAAGTGCTCTGCCACTGAGCCACAACCCCAGCCCTCTTTACACTCTTAAGTGTTGACTTGTCTTCATGTTGATAACTGTAAGTGGGGATTTTTAAAGAGAATTAATTCTCAAGTTGGACAGCTATATGGTTAGCATAGTTCTGGGTGCTAAAGGCATAGGGGTGAACAAATCAAAAAATCTTTCTCATTTGGAAACATATTATCATGTGGGAAGATAGTAAATTGGATTTTGATGAAATGATGTTAAGAAAAAAAGGAGGGAAGGGAAAAGAGGAATATTTGGATGAGAGAGAAAAGGGATGTACTTTTGAATGGGATAGTTAGAATAACATCCCACTGAAAAGGGGGCATTTGAGAAAAAACTAAAAAAAGTCAAAGAAGCCATATAGGTAACTTGGGGGGAAAGAATGCTTCAGGTAGAAAGAACTTCAAGTATAAAGTCTCTGAGACAGGATCATGCATGAACCAAGGAATAGTGAAAATGTCCAAGGAATAGTGAAATACCTATAGCACTAGAGAGGAGTAAACCACAAGACCAGTTGTAGGAGATAAGATCAGAGAGCTATGGTGCGGGTTGGGTGGGGTGGGTAGGTCTTTTACACTAGATGAATACTTTACTCTGAAAGGGGAAGCCTTTACTCTGAAAGGGGAAGCCTTTAAATGGTTTGAGCAGGAAAAGTGGCACGATCTGGGTTATATTTAATAGATTACTCTAGTTACTGTATTGAGGATTAAAGTGTGTAGAAGGGCAAGAGCAGAAGCAAAGAGATAAGGTTGGTGGCTATTAGAACAATTCCAGTCAGAGATAATGATGGTCCAGAGCAGGGTAGGTAGGTGGTATATTATGACAGTGGAGGTAGCAGGATTTGCTATATAAGAAAAATAATGTAGTACAGGATAACTTAGGTTTTTTTGTCCAAACAACCAGAAAAGTGAAGTGATTATTAATGGATACCAGAAATACTACAGGAAGAAAGAATTTGAAATCATGAGAGAAACTTGATTTGGATTCCTCTGAGATTGAGATACTTATAAAATTCAAGGGGAGAAAAGTCATGAAAGTAGTCAGATAATCAGTCTGAATTTTAGGACAAAGGCTCAGTCTGGAGACATTGAGAATAGTCAGCATATAGGTGATAATTTTTTTTTCACAATACCTTTATTTATTTATTTTTATGTGGTGCTGAGGATCGAACCCAGGGCCTTGCACGTGCTAGGCGAGTGCTCTACCACTGAGCCACAACCTCAGCCCATAGGTGATAATTAAAGCATTGGGAACATCAGGAAAGTGAGAGTAGATGGCAAATTGCAGAGGTCCAAACATTGTGTCAGGACATTTGGAAAGTAAGGAGGAAACAGCAGAATAGACTGAAAAGCAGTGCTCAGTGGAGTTTGAGGAAAACCAGGGACAGTGTTATCCTTGAAGTCAAAATCTACTTCTTGCCCAAATCTACTTCTTCTGGAGACAGAAAACTAGTCTTTCGTTTTGTTTCAGATTTTGTGATAATATCAGGTATAGATATAAAAAAATTAACCAAATATTAATCCAATGTGAGAATAAATGAATATCATCTGAATAGTTGAGAATAGCACAATACTGTTCAGAAAAACGTAACTAAGTCTTAATACTCACTATCTGTAACTCAATCAAAAATTCCCTCACTTTTTGAACTCTGGAACTGAATGAATTTGGATAGGAAAAGGTGTTTTTTTCTTCTGTTTATGTGCATGTATAAAGGAAATTAATAGATAGTTGTACTTTGGTTTTATAGTTAGATTTTTCCACCAACTAATGCTTAGATTGTCCTGCCAGCTGAAAATATCTAAACTTTTGCATTTATGATGAGATTTGATTGCTAGGTGTCATTAAAAACTGTTTTTATTAGAAGAACCAGCAGTAATTATGATTTTTTTTTGGGGGGGGGTGTTATACTGTGAATTGAACTCAGGTCCTTGAACATCTGGGCTATATTCCCACCCCTTTTAAATTTTGAGAGAGCATCTCACTAGGTTGCCCATCCTTGCCTCAAGCTCCCTCAGTCTCCCAAGTAGATGGAATTACAGGTATGTACACTATGCCCAGCTAATAATTATGATTTTTATGACACATTGTATTGTTATAAATAGAGCTTTATGTAATAGAAAATTTTTTTTCATTTATAGGTTTCTGAAGGTTTATCATTTTTGCATAGCAGTGTAAAAATGGTTCATGGAAATGTTACTCCTGAAAATATAATTTTGAATAAAAGTGGAGCCTGGAAAATAATGGGTTTTGATTTTTGTGTGTCTTCGACCAATCCTTCTGAACAAGAGGTAATGAAAGTTTTATTAGTCTTTGAGTTTTTTAAAGCCTTGGAAATTTGTGATTATATCTAGAATGGACTAGAGAATTTAGTGTAACCTCTGTTAAAGGGTACATGTAGGCTATGTGGTACAAATTTTTTTTTCTTTTTGTTTTAGTTGTAGGTGAATACTTTATTTTTTTGTGGTGCTGAGGATCAAACCCAATGCCTCATACATGCAAGGCAAGCGTTTTACCAGTGAGCTACAGCCCCAGCCCTACAATAGTTTTTTTTTTAATTTACATTTTTAAAAAATATTTATTTTTTTTAGTTGTAGTTAGACACAATACCTTTGTTTTATTTATTTATTTTTATGTGGTACTGAGGATTGAACCCAGGGCCCACATGCACTAGGCAAGCGCTCTACCGCTAAGCCACAACTCTAGCAGAAGCAAAGAGATATAGAAAATTTCTAGTGTTCATTGCATCTAAAAATATGCTTCAGCTCATTAACTCCCTACACGTTAATGTTACTTGAGAAAAGGATGCCACAGTTAAATAAATTTAGAATTATTTGGTTAAATAGTTTTTTTCCCCACTCAGAATGCCAAATACATTAACATATTATCTCATTGGATCATGGAATTTTCTTTGTGTAGCATAATGACAGCAATAATGATGATAACAATAACCTTTATTGAAGCATTTTCTAAACACTTTTCATGTGTTTACTTATTTAATCCTCACAGCTCCTCAGAGAGGTATAGATACAATATAAATGAGTAAGTTAGGCTCATAGAATAAACTAACATGCCTAAGTTTAGATGGATTTTAAGTGGTAGAGTCAGAATTTGAACTTAGTCTTTGTGCTTCCAAAAAAGTATGAACCTTTGCATGTTTATACTGCACCTTGTATTGATAATTTGTTTTCTGGAAGAGAATTCACAATAATCACAAGAGTTTTTGAGAATTCTGATCTCTCATTTTGTTTCATATACTTTCCATATTTGGGGATTTGGGAATTTTACAATTGAAGATGATAATAACATTTTTTATTTTATTGTATTGTATTTTATTTATTTTTATGTGGTGCTGAGGATTGAATCCAGTGCCTCACACATGGTAGGCAAGTGCTCTACCATGGAGCCACAACCCCGGCCCTGATAATGGCATTTTTACTTACATGACTTAGTACAAATTTAAAGATACATTGCTTGATAATGCTTTACTTTCATTAGAAATATTTAATTGATGTCATCTCTTTTCTGTCTTACTACAGCCTAAGTTTCCTTGTAAAGAATGGGACCCAAATTTACCATCATTGTGTCTTCCAAATCCTGAATATTTGGCTCCTGAGTACATACTTTCTGTGAGCTGTGAAACAGCCAGCGATATGTATTCTTTAGGAACTGTTATGTATGCCGTATTTAACAAAGGGAAACCTATATTTGAAGTCAACAAGCAAGATATTTATAAAAGTTTTAGTAGGCAGTTGGATCAGGTATTTGCCTATTGATATTTGCTTTCATTAATAATTAACTGTTTCTTTCTTTTTCCTAAAGTGTAGCCAAAATTCTTAAGAGTGCTTCATTTTATATTATCATAAAATCAGTATAATAAAAGTGATTTCTATAAATAATGAAGACTAATTAAAGTTTGTTATTACAGCTTTAATCTTGCATTTACCAGCGTAAATATTGAAATATGGTCTAAAACACTAGGCTTTTATTTTAGGAACGGAAACAATTTCAGGTATTAAAGATAAGTGTTTTAACAGTGAAGTTAGTGTTTTGTTTAATCTAAAAACAGTGAAATTTAAAAATCTTTCTAAAAAGACTGTCAATATAAATGCATATTTTTTGAATATTTTGCACTCAATTTTTACTGTTATCACTCTTGAATAGTTGAGTCGTTTAGGATCTAGCTCACTTACAAATATACCTGAAGAAGTCCGTGAACACGTGAAACTATTGTTAAATGTCACTCCAACTGTAAGACCAGATGCAGATCAAATGACAAAGGTGAGTACACACAGATTTCTGCATTAGTGGACGGACAAAAAAATGAAAAGTTAAAATAGATTACTTTTTCCTAAATCAAGATTCGGTCCCTAGATGATATCTGTCTTTTTGATTATGTTGAATATTCAACCTCTTTTAAAACAGATAAATAATTTATGTACATAAATTCTGTGATAGAAAAGTAATATTTCAAATAAACAGAGTCCTAATAATCACAATTAGGTATGCCGGCATTCTGCTCCCAGAAGAAGTCTAGCCCTCTGTTTGGCTCATGTAAGAATGGATTTTAATAAATAACTAGTGCTGTTTATGCCTTCAAGATATTTTACTTAATCTTTCAATATTTTAGAGGTTTATGTGTATAAAAGGGTTGTTGCCTAGCCAATTCAGAGGTACTAATTCTGAAGATTTGAACTTGAAAAATAATTTATTTTCTTATTCTGATTTTTACAATTAGAATTAAGTGCTCTTTAGCATCTTGTGTTTCTGAACATATTTTTACCATATGTGGTAATTTCAGATATGAAAAGTACTTTCAACTTAATATTTATCAAAATAATTTATTTCCATATATTTAGATTCCCTTCTTTGATGATGTTGGTGCAGTAACACTTCAATATTTTGATACCTTATTCCAAAGAGATAATCTTCAGAAATCACAATTTTTCAAAGGACTGCCAAAGGTTCTACCAAAGTTGCCCAAGGTTTGTTGTTGATTCATTTATAATAGCCAGGATTTTTTAATTCAAAGTTTACTTCACTTACTATAATAACTCTTTGAAAGAAATAATAAAACTTTTGCTTTAGGTACATAAATAATTATATAAAGTTACAGATTGAAGCCAGAAAGAAGTTATGGTCCAAAAATTATTGGGATTTAAAAAGTTGGACATTAAATGTCAGAAGCCTGTAAACTTCATTGTGGAAATCACTGCTTTACCAGTAGTTAAGTAGATGCTTTTGTATTGATGCTAACTTTTTGATTCCTTCAAAACTCTTTCTCTGACATACTTAATCATAGGTGTAAAGTAGTAAAGTAATGGTGAATGATAAAGCCACAGATTGTAAAACTAGTAATTCCTAATTGTAAAAATATTTCCAGTGTTTGATTTATGGAATAGCTATTGGTTACCTGTTATTTGTCTAACCATTTACTTAAAGAGAAAGAGGTAGCATAAAATATTGTCCCTGCTCTCAAGGTATTATAGTAAATGTAGGGTTAACATGCATGAAACAGCAATCAATGCAGGGTAGTGTTTAAGTTGTATCGTATGAATCATAGTAATGAAGGAATTAAGATGGGAAGTGTTAGTGAAAACTAAGGAAGATTTCCTTAATATATCCCTTTTTACCCATGACATCCCCAACTTATTTTATTTGTCTGATCTATTTCAGTGTTAATATGAAAGGCCTGAAATAAATTTGGTTTTATAAAAACATCTTTGCCTTTCAGCGTGTCATTGTGCAGAGAATTTTGCCTTGTTTGACTTCAGAATTTGTAAATCCTGATATGGTACCTTTTGTTTTGCCCAATGTTTTGCTGATTGCTGAGGAATGCACCAAAGAAGAATATGTCAAATTAATTCTACCTGAACTTGGTCCTGTATTTAAACAACAGGAGCCAATCCAGGTATGTTTTGGGTATTTTTTTCATATTTATCTGTTATTCATGATAATGACTACCACTGAAAACAAAAGAAGTGACTATGTGACTTTTTAAAAATTGAGGTAAGTATCCGATCTTGCTTTTTCATTAGTCAGAAGCTACTTTGCATATGTGAACTATTCCTAAAATTATAATTAAACTTTGCAGGTATTTGTCTACAGCGCTCCACAAGTTACTGTCTCAGTGCAGTGAAATTTTTCATGTGTTATTTTGTTCCCAGTTAACTTTATTGAAAGTTATAGGTTTGGGAAAAGAAATATTAATTTTGTTTATTTTGTTATTCTGGTTTTTAGTTGGTGCCAGTTGTTTTCTTTCTTTATTTTTTGCTAATACTTTCATTAGAAGAGTGAAATGCTTAGAGCACCATGGAAGTAATGTGTGTGTGTGTGTGTATAATATAAATATATATATATATATATTATTAAGTGAAATGTGTGTGTGTGTAATAATATATATATATATATATATATATTATTAAGTGAAAAAAAGTTAATTTCTCATGTGGATTCTGTAAAATATGTATTTATCAGATTAAAGGTCATCTGGATTTAAGAGCAGTGGGGTCACATACCTGGATTTGAATTAGGACTTTTAAAATCTTTTTACTGGAAGTATGACTAGGTTTAACATTACCATCTTAAAGCTTCTATTTCCTCATTTCTAAAGTGAAAGGAGTTGTTGAGATGAAATGAGCTTTTTTGAAAAAAATATTTTTCTTATAGATGGACACAATACCTTTATTTTATTTTATTTTTTTTAAGAGAGAGAGATAGAATTTCAATATTTATTTTTTAGTTTTCGGCAGACACAACATCTTTGTTTGTATGTGGTGCTGAGGATCGAACCCAGGCCGCATGCATGCCAGGCGAGCACGCTATCGCTTGAGCCACATCGCCAGCCCCTATTTGCTTATTTTTTATGTGGTGCTGAGAATCGAATCCAGTGCCTCACATGTGTTAGGCAAGCACTCTACCACTGAGCCACAAACCCAGCCCTGAAATGAGCTTTTGTGGCATATATTATTGTGTGTTTCTGTCACTATATGGCAATAGTTTATTAGTCAGCTATCAACTATTTGATGTAATGGTTTTGTAACTCTAATCCTTCCCTTGAAAAGAGGCAGTCTATGGCCAGGTTCTTAGGGACTAAGGAAGGAGAAAGAATAGGGAGGGTCCTAGTCTGTAACCTTTGCAGCAAGGCTCCCCACCAGTGCTCAAAGTGTTAGGAAGAAAATTGGTGTAGCCACATGTTCCCTAAGCTATGTATCAGTCAAAATAGTATCCTAAGAAACAATGTGAATTTTTATTTAATTTTTTAATAGCCTTATTTTATTAATTTATTTTTATGTGGTACTGAAGGCCTCACACATGCTAGGCAAGTGCTGTACCACTGAGCCACAACCCCAGCTCCAACAATCTGAATTTTTATTTGCGCCTATTGTTTGGTATTTTTTCCCCTTTACCTGCTCAGTTAAAAATTCCTCCTGAGGGCTGGGGATGTGGCTCAAGCGGTAGCGCGCTCGCCTGGCATGCGTGCGGTCCGGGTTTGATCCTCAGCACCACATACAAACAACGATGTTGTGTCTGCCGAAAACTAAAAAAAAATAAATGTTAAAAAATTTCCTCTCTCTCTCTCTTTTAAAAAAAAAAAAGATTCCTCCTGAAACTTTTTAGCTAAGTGTTGGCAAGTTAAGTATTCTGCATGAATAGAAGGGGTAATTTGTTTCTTATTATTTAGATATGTGGAGGCAGCCAGGTGGTGGGGAAAACAGTATCAGGGACACTTAATTTCTTTCTAGAAGTTTTCCTTACAGACCTTTTTATGTCTGTACCTTCTCTTTTTCCCTTGAACTTCATGGAAGCCAGAGATGGAATGTATTGTGGGACATCCGACTTTGTTGCCCTCAGGCTTTTATTTTTTTACCCAGTAGCTTTTCAGATATTGGTTAATTATACATTATTGTACGTGTGTGAGAGTTATGAAATTAGTCTTTATTTAAATAATTAAACCGAGAAAAGATGCTTAAATATTATGCTCTTAGCAATGTAAGAGACTTTATTTCTATTTTTGTCTTTCATGCCTTCAGGCTAGCAACATGGTGAGTGTCAAAGTATAAACTTATTCTTTCGAAAAATGTTAAATTTTGGTATAAATCTAATCTCTTAAAGATTCTAGACATTAATACGTTTTCCCCTTTTTCTAAACAGATTTTGTTAATTTTCCTACAAAAAATGGATTTGCTACTAACCAAAACTCCTCCTGACGAAATAAAGAACAGTGTTTTACCGATGGTTTATAGAGCACTAGAAGCTCCTTCTATTCAGATCCAGGTACAAAGCTTGCTTTTCTATAATGATGATTTTGATTCTTAAAGCAGAAAAAAGAAGTCAAGTACATTTTAGGTTTAAGTCATAACATTTCATATGAAGCTCAGTAGTAAATATATTTATTGAATTATATTATTGATGTACTATTATTAAAATGTATCTGTTTATAACTAAAGAATCAGTTGAGAAATGCCTGTTTCATGAGCTAGACCATATTTATCAGAAATGTAATATTGTGGAACAAAGTTGGATTTACTATGGTTTGAATTATTGTATACTTCTTTCTGAATGGATAATTATCAATGAAGATTTTAAAAAGGTTTATGTGACTTTCTTATGAAAGCATTAAGTATTTTCCATGCTCATAATTTTCTTTTATGCTTGATAACTCAAATTTTTGTTTAGTAATGCTGTTCCTCTTTCAGTGAAGTTAATTTGTATTGCAAGGAGATAGATAAGCACAGTAATTTAGTGTGACCACTCTTTTTTAAAAATATTTTTTAGTTGTAGATGGACACAATATCTTTAATTTTTATTTATTTATTTTTATGTAGTGCTGAGGATTGAACCCAGGGCTTCATGAGTGTGAGGCAGGAGTGATACCACTGAGCCACAACCCCAGCCCCAGTGTGACCATTCTTAATGCATGTGTAGTCAGTAACGCTTTTGTCACTAACTCTGTGGCTTCCTGTGTTCTCTATCAGAAGATGTCTTTAATATAAAGACACAACTAGGACAGAAACAAGACTCTTTATTATGTTTGAGCACAAGGAAGGCAGCATGTAGGAACAGAAATCCCAAACTAACTCAAAGGACAAAAGTGTTTTGCACCTGTTCTCTGCATCATGCTTCTTTATGCATTGCATGTTTCATTATAAGCTGAATTTCCACCTTGTGTGCTTTTTACTATGCTAATAAAGTAAAGATAACTTCAGATTACTTTAGTGACTATTCTTTCTATATATGCATTCGCCTCTTACCATGTGGAATTTGCTCCTTTTTCTCTGAGAAAGTCTCTCATGTTTATAGAACAGGGAAAACTATTGTCCTGTCTCAGTGGGTTTGATTTTAGTGAAATTGTCTTGTCTTGCTCTGGTTTCTTGATGTTTCTGATGACCACATAGTTTTAGAAGGCTGAGCTGATTTCCCAACCTCCTGTCTTTGGGTGTATTATCTTAATTTTATACCCTTGAAGATTGGTCCACTGTTAACTCCCAGTTTTCTGGTATGTCTGTTAACCCCATAATACTGAGAGCTGGCTTGGTTGTCTGTCTCATTCTTTTGTGAGATATTTTCCGTCCTTTATTGTTAAGAGGTCCTGTTTTTCCATGGAGTCCCTGCTTGTCTCATTTTGTCTTACAAAGGCGATCTTAAAACAAATACTTTGTTAAACTGTTAATTCTGTAGTTTTTGCTATTAAAATTTGGTTTTTTTGGCTCTCTATCTGGAAAAACATTCTGGATTTCTATTAAAAGTATAATTTAGCCAGGTGCAGTGGCACACATCTGTAATCCCATTGACTTGAGAGGCTAAAACAGGAGGATTGCAAGTCCGAGGCCAGCCTCATCAAATTAGTGAGGCCCTAAACAATTTAGTGAGACCTGGTCTCAAAATAAATAAGGGCTGGAAATGTAGCTCAGTGGATAGTGCCCCTGGACTCAGTCCCCAGTAAATTCCCCTCTCAAAAGTGTAATTTAATTTTTTCATCTTGGAAAATGTCTACTTATGTTAAGAACATCTCACTGCAGAAATGGGTTCATGTTTGAAAGGTTATGGTCTTTTTTTAAAAAGTCTTTTTTCCAGAAAAGAAATTCTGACAAAAAAACTCTGGAATTTAATTTTATGAAAGTTATTAATTTTTTTTCCTTCTTATGCACCTAGTACCACATATTTCAGGTCACTTTTTAAACTTATTTCAACCTTTGTGATTTTATCCAAGGGTGTGAGGAGATTGTTGTCAGATTTTTTTCTCTCCCCTTATAATTAGATCTTAGGTTGAGTGGGGAAGATGTGCTTACCTCTGTTTTTCAGCTCTTTTTAAAGGGGCCATAATTATAGCCTCCTGAAATGTTATTGAAAGCCCAGTTCAGTCAAGCTGGTTTTATATTTAAAGAAATTAAGGAGGAGGGAAGAAGGTTGAGGATAAAGGGCCATTTTTCTTCATAATCAAACCAACAAGTATCAGCCAGTATTTAATTAAAATAGTTAATACATAGTTAAGTCCAGTAGTGCGACTTTGCTTAATTTTAAAAACCAGCATTTCTGATAATCACTCAATATAAATTTTAGTCACCAGTCTAATTAACTAGTTTCAATATGCCTGAATTTGATAAATTGTATCTAAATAATTGAGAGAGTTCTAGAGAAAGCAAGAAACATGAATCTTTTTCTCATGTTTCAGGCAAGGAGAAGTCTGGAATATAACTTCTGAAATTCATTTCTAAGTAGAAGTTTTAAAAATAAAGTTTGATTATAAATATTTAAGAGGTTAGAGGTGGTTCTGAAGCACACTTGGAAATGTAGCAGATGGTTTACAAAGGATAGGGACCTTAAATAGAAGCATAAAAATACATCTGACAAAGTTTAAAAATTATTTACCTTTTAAATCAATTACAGAAGATGTGTTCATCGCCTCACCACCAATTATAGAGAAGACATAAAATAAGAAGTCTCAAAGTTCCTGAGAATTTGCTGATTAGATTTCCTTAAGGTTTTGTTTCTTTCATTCTCCTGTTATTCATCCTGAAAGAGCTCCTTTCTCCCTTAGCCTAGTGATTTAGACATAATTTAACTTTGCCTGTTTATAACCTTTTCCCCTGAGTTCAATTATATAGCATTGAGTACTTTCAAACTGCTTTGTAATAATACAAGTATTAGGGGTCCTTGGCTGAAAGTCTGTCTTTGTCTCTCTTTGTCTGTTCTCGTCTTAAAGGCTGACCTTCCCTAAGGAGGCTCTGGTATCAGGAGCAGGTTTTTGACTGCTTGCTAATCCTTGCCCTTTCTCTTCTCTTGTTTGTGGAACGTTGTCCGTTAAATGTAGCTTGTATTTTTAAGAAATTTTATCTTTTATATATTTTTTGTTTTTAATTGACACAGTAATTGTACAGTGTGATATTTCCATCCATGTATACAATGTGTAAAGATAGATCAGGGTAATATGTGCCACCTTAGACGTTTATCATTTCTTCATGTTAAAAATATTCCAGATCCTCTTTACTAGTGTTTTTGAAATATTTATTGTTGTCAACCAAGTTATTCCACTGTGCTATAGAACATTGCAAGCTGTTCCTTCTATCTAGCTTTGTGTGCCCCTGTACCCATTAACCATCCTGTCTTTCTCCCTCTTATGCTTCCCAGGCTCTGATAACCACTATTCTGTTATTTATTTCTGAGATCAACTTTTTATCTTCCACATGTAATTGAGAATATGTGGTATTTGTTTTAGTCCCTGACTTATTTCCTTAACATGATGCTTTTAAGTTTCATTCATGTTGCTGCAAATAACAGAATTTTGTTCTTTTTTATGGTTGAATAATAATAATCCATTGAGTATTTTATATATATATATATATACACACCATATTTTCTTCATTTATACATTGATGTATACCTCAGTTATTTTAATTTCTTAACTTTTGTGAATAGTGCTGCAATGAACATGTAAATTCAGTATCTCTTCAAGGTATTGCTTCCAGTTCCTTTTGGACATACACCCAGTAGAAGGATTGGTGGATTATAATTTAGTTCTATTTCTAGTGTCTTGCCTCTATGCTGTTTGCCATAAATTTCTAGTGTCTTGCCTCTATGCTGTTTGCCATAATGCCTCTACTAATTTGCATTCCCACTTACTCTTCATTCTTACCTGTAGCTTTTATTTCTTATCCACAAATTATTATAATTAATCAATTATTATAGTTCTGAGTAAATACAAACATATAAACCTCTACATCTGCCTTTAGAAATTTGGGAATAAATTATAACAAATAAAGTTCAGGCCAGTATTTTGGTAATTTTTTCTTAGTAGTTAATTTCTGTGGGCTAACTATAAGTGAATATCTTTAATTTGCCTGATATTGTCAGTAGCTTCTTTCTTGATACATATGTGCTCCTGCATTATCCTTAGTAATGTCCTTTTTTGTGCTTTTTACAAGGATCATTTTGTCCTTACAAGTTATCTGAAATCTCTGTTCTTTAGCCAGTTAGTTCTCAAGTCATTTCTTCTTCTTTTCCTTATCTCATTGAATCCTCAAATCACCCTGTCTCCCTCATTTTCTTGTTATCACCATTCCTAGTTAAATTATTTATTTATTTTTGATGTTGGGGCTTGACCCCAGGGCCTCACAAATGCCAGCTATACCTCTAGCCTAAAACATTTATATTATGGCATGATATTAGTTATCAAGAATGTCTTTAACTTTTTTCTTTTTTTTAATGAGTTATTCTTTCAGAATTTTAAAGTATAATTTTATTTTGGTATCTGCAGGGGATTGGTTCCAGTGACCTTCGGATACTAAAACCTGCAGATGCTCAAGTTCATATATAAAATAGCATTGTACTTGAATATGACCTACACCTATTCTCCTATAGATTACTTATAATACCTAAAGCAGTGTAGAAGTAAATAATTGCATTGTTTAGGGAATAATGCCTTTTTTTTTTTTTTTTTTTTTTTTTAACCAGGGATTGAACCCAGGGGTGCTTAACTACTGAGCCACATCCTCAGTCCTTTTTATTTTTTGAGACAGGGTCTTGCTAAGTTCCTGAGGGCCCTGCTAAGTTGCTGAGGCTGGCTTTGAACTTTTGATCCTCCTGTCTCAGCCTCCTGAGCCGCAGGATTTCATTTGTGTGCCAGCATGCCCAGTGCCTTTTTGAAGTCTGTACATATTCAGTAAAATTATTTTTTTTGAATAATTTTAATTTTGATTGGTTGTTCATGGATGTGGAACTCATGAATACAGAGTCAACTATACTTAAAAATATAAAGAAGTAAATTCCTCTCTCAGAAATGATTACACTTAACATTGATTCCAGATACATCATTCTAGTCTTTTTATCCTAAGCTTATATAGACAGACATATGTACACAAAAATTTAAAAATTGAAATTTTATAATGTCATCTTAATATATTTTCTCCTTGATATTATTAAGAGCTCTAAAATTTTTTTTAAAAAGTATTGTAGGGCTGGGGTTGTGGCTCAGTGGCAGAGCGCTTGCCTTGCACATGTGAGGCACTGAGTTCGATCCTCAGCACCACATAAAAATAAATAAACAAAGATTTAAAAAAAAGCATTGTATTACATACTATCATAGGGATATATATATATAAAGGCCAAGAGATCCTTTAATTAAAAAATATTTTTACATGATTTTATACTTGATTTTTTCCTTATAAAAGATAATAAAACCTATGTGTTCTTACTTTTAAGGGGTCTGGGGTTCTAGATCAGTGATAGAGACCCACGCTTGGAATGTAAACAAATAAACAAAGATTTGTGTTAAGGAAAGAGATTAGGAATCACACTAGGGAGTTTTGTATACTGTATGTTAGCTGTTATGACTTTTGTTTATTTTGAGTTTTTGTGTTTTGTTTTTGAAATGGGATCTTCATATGTTGCCCAGGATAGTCTTATAACCCCTAGGCTGATCAAATAATTCCTCCCACATCAGCCTCCATAGTGCTGGGACTAAAGGAGAACACTACTGTGTCTGGCTTAACAATCTAGTATAACCCTGAGGAAGGTCTTCTGAGCCCTTTTCCTTATCTGTAAAACTGAAAAGTGTTTTTAATCGTTCTTTTTAGGAAGAATATTGAAAGAACCACATAATACATGTGGAAATTTATTTCAAACTATGACAAATTAACCATACAAATGAAAAATGCTTTTGAATATGTGAGATAAAGGATGAGAGAATCTTTTTCTAAGATTGATCAGATTTATTTTCTTAATAGGAGCTGTGTCTAAACATCATTCCAACCTTTGCAAATCTTATAGACTACCCATCCATGAAAAATGCTTTGATACCAAGAATTAAAAATGCCTGTCTACAAACATCTTCCCTTGCTGTAAGTAGTTACTTGCATGTTAATTTTTTTTCAGTAATTTAAATCATTTTCTTATTGTTTAATAACCCTATTATGGTTTGTTCATATAATTGGTCTTGGTTATAAGTTACCTGTATATAAAAATGAGCTATAGTTTTTTTGATATGCATTTTATAATATTACATCCCTAACCTTACCCGCCTTCCCTGTCTTTGAGTGCTTCAATAGAAAAGCTGAGTGATTATTTTTCTCCTAATCCTTTTCTTTTTAAACTCACAAGTTATTTTGTTCTTAGTTTTAAAATAATCATAAGAAATTGTTGGTGTATAAGCCTAAAAACTTTTTGAATGGCTTCCTTTTATAAATTGCCTTTATTTTTAGTCATCTGTCTCTAAGTTTCTTATTCTCCACTTACTTGCCCACTTTCAGGAAAAGGTAGAGGGCAGTAAAACAATAAATTAATATGAGTACAGTGGGGAAAATAGTTTTACTAAAAAATATGGACCAAAGATAGGTACCTGGGTCCTTTGATTATAGAATTTTAACACTAGGTTACTTGTTGGTCAAGGAAGTAGAACCAATAACATAATTTTCATTATCTCATACCAAAAATAGTAAAGTTCCTAACCTTCTCTCTAAGAATTTATCACAATGATATTTCACTGTAGAAGTAATATTGAGGGAGAAATGTCTTTCCTTTGCCTGATTAGTTCTTTATTTGATATTTGATAAAAAGCATATTATTAAATTTAAAGATCCCATCCATCTTTATCTGATGGGATATAAATTTAAATAAAATAAACATTTTTAGCTTAATATGATTATAGGCAAAAAGCAGTATAATTGATATGATTTTACTCTATAGCCATCTAATCTATTTCAGTTTATGTTTTTTGGTAGAAAGACTCAGTGTAGAAAACATAACATCATTTCCCAAATGAACAAGTATGAAATGAAATGAAGTCAAGAATCTTGTTCTTCTTCTCACTTTTATACTAACTACCTTTGTGGCTTTGAGCAGTTCCTTTTACCTCTCTGAGTCTTTCTTCATCATCATTAAGAGGATTTCAAAGGCAGTCTTTGAAGTTCTCAGTTTATGATTGAATTTTCAAAATAGATGATGGCTTTATATACATAGCTTAAAATTCAGTTTTCAAAGTGCCATTTCAAAAAATCTTACTACTATATCTTATGGCAGTACACATTTTAGCATACATTTTCTGCAAGTATACATTCTTGTTCAGTTCTGAGTACTTTTTTTTACCTCGGAATTGTCAGATTTTATGCCAATAATTTTTCCAAAAACGTGGGGTCTGACCATTATGTGAAACTGTTTTCACCCCCAAAATTGTGCTGGTATTACTTAAAAATTATTTATTATGTACCTGTCTTTTATGCAAGATTAGATTGCATAGAGTATTCATGAATACATATTAATGCTTATGACAGTTATGCAGTGAAATATGTTATATATGCAGAGGAACCATAGGAAATTAAATGAAATGATCTACATTAATGCCCACTGATGTTTATGTCTCTGTTAAAGATGCTAACTGAAAAAAAAAAGATGTGTTGTTTACAAGAATTTATAATGAATATATTTATAACAGTAACTGGAATGGATTTGCATTTTATATATCACTTTTTTAAGTGCTTTTTTTTTTTTTTTGTATTGGGGATTGAACCCAGGGATACTTAATCATTGAGCTAAATCTGAGCCCTTTTTTATTTCTTATTTTGAGACAGGGTCTTGCTAGGTTGCTTAGGCCCTCACTAAATTGCTGAGGATGGTCTTGAATTTGCAGTCTTCCTGCTTCAGCTCCCAAGTCTTCAGGGTTATAGGTGTTTGCCGCCATGGCTGCATTAAGTGCATTTTAGGTAGCACTTTTCAGTGCTCCTGCTTACCTTCAGAGTGGCACATGTTCATTTCTGAGTTGCATTCATGGGCACATTGTCTAAGATTTAAAAATTCTAACCTGGAAATTTTATAAAACATATGTTGTGAGTTAGACTTATACCTTAATATTGAAAATAAAGAAAAAAAATTCTACACAGGTAAAATACTTGTGTGATTAATGTTGTATATTTACATAAAACAAAATAAAATCAGAATTTATAGTTTCTCTTAAGAAAAAATATATGCACATATGTATTCCAGCAGATGTAGCATTTCCTATTATAAAACTTAATCTGACAAAGCCTTCAGATATCATGAATTTATAATATTTCTCATTTAAATTTCAGAAAACTCATTTTTTTCAGAAATGGAAAATTATTTTCACTTTTTCTGTACAAATATGGTGTGATTTTAACCAAATTATTTTCTACTTTTCTTAGTTTACTTTTTTAAAAATTATTTATTTTTTAGTTGTCTTGATACAATATCTTTATTTTATTTATTT
This sequence comes from Marmota marmota marmota, assembly GCF_001458135.2. NCBI lineage: Eukaryota > Metazoa > Chordata > Mammalia > Rodentia > Sciuridae > Marmota > Marmota marmota. The sequence goes on along the minus strand of NW_025999853.1, from coordinate 11,126,150 downwards.
TTATGTGGTTCTGAGGATTGAATCCAGGGCCTTGCACAAGCTAGGTTAGCACTCTACTGCTGAGCCACAATCCCAGCCCTTAGTTTACTTTTTTGTTTTTTTTAAACTGGAGTTTTATTGATATTAGGGGTTTTGATTCTATTTTAACAGATTCTAGCTAAGAACTAGGATATGACCTATTTATCAAAAGTTGAGTCAGGTCTTGGTAACTGTGTCAAAGACAGTTAGAAATAGAAAACTGCATTTTAGATAAATATGGATAATTTTAAATGTGAAAATATTTAGTTTTGACCCAGATATGGTGACACAGCAACTTGGGAGGCTGAGGTAGAGGATTGCAAGTTCAGAACCAGCTTCAGCAAATTAGTGAGGCCCTAAACAACTTGTACCTCCTCTTAAAATAAAAAGGGTTGGGGGTATTGCTCAGTGGTTAAGCACCTCCAAGTTCAAACCCCAGCACTCCCCCCATCCTCCACACATAAAGAATTGAACCAGAATTAAAATAAAATATTGAAATCCTTGTGAAATTTATCAGTTAGTAGGAAGAATGAATTTCTTTTTAAAACTGAAATGTTCCCAAAGGAATGTTCTCAGTCAATACCTATGTAGATAAAGTTTCTCAAATTCTCATCACTGTATTTAAAATAATACAAAATTGAAGTCATTCCTTTATCTTCAGCTAACCAGTGTCCTGGTAAAGTAATCACAAATTCTTTCTGAAGTCAGGAGAATTAGAATAAGTGAATTTTCTGTGTTAATATAACATGTCTTCAAAACCTACTTTTATTCTTGAAATTTTAGCATATATCTATATGAAGATGAAATTTACACTAAATATTTTGTTCTATGTTACATAGACTTTACATGGCTAATGCAATTCATTTTAATAGGTTCGTGTGAATTCCTTAGTGTGCTTAGGAAAGATTTTGGAATACTTGGATAAGTGGTTTGTACTTGACGATATACTACCCTTCTTACAACAAATTCCATCCAAGGAACCTGCAGTCCTCATGGGAATTTTAGGTACCTGAAACTTAAAGTCATTTTATTCTACTTTATTATTTTATAGTTATGCAAGTAAATTTTCCATTTTATAAAACCATTGTACTCGCTTTTCATTATTATAGCAATCAGTAATTGAAATATGATGGGATAAATATTGTAATATAACTTTGCTCTTTGTGTTGATTTTAGTAAAAGCATTAGAGTCTTTTTTAAAATTTTTTTTATTCTAATTAGTTATACATAACAGTAGAATACATTTTGACACATCATATATCATGGAGTATAACTTCTCATTCTGGTTGTACATAGTATAGAGTTACACAGGTCATGTAATCATATATGCACATAGGTTAATAATGTCTAATTCATTCTACCCAATTCCTTCCCCATGTCCCCTCCCCTCCCTTTACTACCCTCTGTCTAGTGCAAAATACCTCTATTCTCTCCCACCCCCTATTGTGAATTAGCCTCCGAATATCAGAGAAAACATTTGGCCTTTGGTTCTTTGGGATTGGCTCATTTTACTTAGCATAATATTCTCCAGTTCCACCCATTTACCGGGAGATGCCATCATTTCATTGTTCTTTAAGGCTGAGTAATATTCCATTGTGTATATGTACCACAGTTTCTTTATTCATTTATCTGTTGAAGGTCGCCTAGGTTAGTTCTATAGTTTAGCTACTGTGAATTGAGTGCTATAAACATTGATGTGGCAGTGTCACTGTAGGTAGGGCATTAGAATCTTCACATTTATAAAGGATAAGATGTTTGGGAGTCCTAACTTTGCAAATATCATGATAGCATATAGTTTTCCCCATAAAATGGTACACAGTAAGAGAGACAAAGTTGAAATTCTGATAACAGTCTTCTAAGAGGCAAAGTATTTTTTCTGCATTATTTTATCCTCCCCCAAATACAATGAGATAGCTATTATTATTATTTTTTATAACAATGAAACTAAGGCTCAGATAGGTTGAGTTATTCAAGATCATACAGCTGGGGAGTAGTAAAGCTGATTTTTAAAATTTATATACATTTGAATCTTAACCATTATGTTTTATTGCTAAGTGATTTGTTGATTAAGCATATTAGTTTTAAAGCACATTTTATTCTATTGGCAAATTACTCTGTCCAAAAACTCTGAAATTGTATATAGTTAAAGCTGTGAAAATATAATATGGAAATGTCAGAGCAAATGTCTAAGAACATCCTCTTATAATAGAAACAGACATAACTATAGAAGCAAAAAAAATCTTTTATTAAATTTGAGATTTTTTATTTTTAAGAGACACTATACTACTTATTTAGGTACCTTAACACTTACTATAATGTGCAACTTAGTGCATATTTTTAGAAATGATTAGCAAATATTTATTATAGATCTCTGTGGATATAGAACTCTTGGGTTATGGTATGAATCTTTTTTTTTGCTCAAAGAAGTTCATTTTGAGCAAGAGTTTTGCATAGTAGAAAGGGGCTCTGATTCTAATCTGAGTTCTCTTGGTTCCTGGTTCCTGGGGTGATCTTGAAAAGTTTCTTCAGTTATTAAATAAGGATAAAAATAACATCATTGTAGGATTTTTATAAGAATTCAGTGAAACAAAGAGATATAATGAGCATATAGTGAGCATAGTGTCTAGTAAATAGTTAATAGATGCTTAATAAAAGTATTGTTTGCGTACATCAGCTATGTGTATATTAACAATAATAGCAGATAGGGCAGATAAAGCTTTGGATTATATATAGAACACTTAATAACACAAAGGTATTCAGAGAATTAGGAGCAAATGTACAATTTACAACCAGAAAACTGGAATGGGTATAACAAGTGTGGTCTTGAAGGTCAAATAAATAGGTGAGACAGTAGGGAATGATAGTGGGGTTAAATTTTTAAGTTTCAAACATGTTGAATTTTATTTGATAAAAAGTGAATACATGTAATGTACATATACTTAAACACTTTGAAATAGATGCCTTAAGTGTAGATGTGAAGTCTGAAATAGATGTTTTATGAACAGAGGAGTATTCTGTAACCTTACTGCTTTACTGTGAGAACTGAACCTGGATCTGATTAAGCTTTTTTTTTTTTTTAAATATTTGTTGTTGTTGTAGGTGGACGCATTACCTTTATTTTATTTATTTATATGTGGTGTTGAGGATTGAACCCAGGGCCTCACATATGCCAGGAGAGCGCTCTACCGCTGAGCCACAACCCTAGCCCTGATTAAGCTTTTAATATGCTATTGTTACATGCACAAAAGAGCATAGGATAAATATGCCATACTATTTAAATCTGTATTGATGATAAGGCTGAAATTATTCTGATCCATATGTAAGAGCATCCTAATTCTGAGGTTCTGACTGGGAAAAATTTGTACTATACCAATTACCAAAAAATTTCATACAGACATGCTGTTTGAATGATTACTATTAACTTATAAACACTTTATCTTATAAAATTGGTCACATTCTTTTCTATCAGGTATTTACAAATGTACTTTTACTCATAAGAAGCTGGGAATCACCAAAGAGCAGCTGGCTGGAAAAGTGTTGCCACATCTCATTCCTCTGAGTATTGAAAACAATCTCAATCTTAATCAGGTAGGAATATTTTTGTGTTTATTCAGTTTACTGTTTTCTTGGAATTATATATGTTGTATAACTATATAAGTATATTACATGTAAAAATTGATGAAACAAGGAAAAATATGGCAGAGTTAGATGAAGAAAGTTTATGGGTAGGAAGGGAAGATAGATAAATATAAATATTTGGGAACTGATAAATGAGCAGAATGTTGAAAGATGAGTAGTGTTGTAACTACTTTAGATCCAGGCTGAGAAACTAACATGAATAAAGAACAAACTCAAGCAATGTGTTGGAGATTATATTTGTTATTCATTGCTATATAATGTCATTGCAAATTTATTGGTTTTTTTTTTTCTCCGTATTTTTGGTTGTGGGTTTGTTTGTTTTATGTTGTATCTTGGCCTGTATGTGCTAGGCAAGCACTCTACCACTGAGCTACTGTCAGAAAATTGCCTGTGCTGTCCTTGGACTTGCCGTCCTCCTGCATCAGACTCCCAAATAGCTAGGATTACAGGCATTGACCACCTGTGCCTGGCTAAATTTAGTGTTTTAAAGAAAATCACATTATCTCACAGTTTCTATGGATTAACCAAGCCAGGGCTTGGCTTAGTTGGAGTCTCTACTCAGAATTTCTCATAGTGCTGAGTCAAGGACTTAGGGCTCACTTGAAGGCCCATCTGGTGGATAATCTACTTCTAAGTGCATTTACATGGTTTGTGGCAGGATTCAGTTCCTTTTGGCAGTTGGACTGAGGGTCTTAGTCCTAGCTGGGTGATAATTGTATGCCACTGTTGGTTCTAGGCCACGTTGGCTTCTCTACCATGGCAGGTTGTGTCATGAAAGCCAACAAGAGAGTTTGGCCTAGAAGGAAGTCACCCGTCTTGCTTAAACTCTAAAGATATGAGATTACACACGGCCATAAAAAGCAGTAGAAGGAGGTAATTGGGAACCATATTAAAGAGCTTATCTGCTACAGAGAAGAAGTAATTCAATTTGATATGTAGGGGAAAATAGGATAAGATAAAGTAAGACTAAAATGGGTAGCCTTTAAATGCCAGTCTGATTTAGGTATTTGAACTTTCAAGATGTATGTATTTGGGCAAAAGTATAATGTATGTTCAAAAATTATTATAGAATTCTCTCTATATACCTCTTGATACAGTTACCATAGCTATGGTTACTCTGACTCTTCCTGAAGAGTTAAACTCTTCTTCAAAGTCTGGTTATTATGGTTTATTATTCATTGTAACCCCAACCCTTAGTGCAGTGCCAAAACCAAAAACCAGATTGAGAGAAAACTTGAGATATAAAGTCACAACAAGATATTTTTTGTTTACAGTGGAAATGGTGTTTAATGAAGTATAATGGAGAAGTATGAGAAGAGTTACTGTTTAACTTGAGAATATCAGAGATGGATAGGCAGGGCAGATTTAGAAAGAAGGACTCAAAAGTGATTTATTGCAATGAAGGAAGCAGAAAGTTTCAAAATAAAACGAGATTTTTTTGGCAGTGTGGAGAGTACTGAGTGAGCAGTTTTGAGGTAGAGAAACTTGTGAAGGATTTAACATTCTGTTTGAAGGAATAGGATAAGCCTTTGAAAGTTTGTTCCTAGATTTGATACTTTATCTTGGGTGGCAAGATTGGGTTTAGGGTTGGCAAAATAGGAGACATTGAATACTAAAGAGGAATAGGATAATATGCCCTTTCATCTGTTTTGTAATTTCTGTTTGTGGTTCTCATAATTCTGATTTAGGATGTTTTAATATATTTCCAAATGCTTATTTTAGGATGTATGATTCCATTTGAAATCTTATGTTTTCTTCAGCTTTATGATTTCTTTTTTAGGGCCTATTTTCATCTTCAGAAATACTTTGGATCATATCTTTCTGGTGCTTTACAGTAGGTTAGCAGAGATATGATCTGCTTTCCTATTCATGGTCAGGGTTCCTAATTCACGTTCTGATGGTTGTGATTTAAAATAATTTAAGTATACTATACTTTAAGTGAAAAGAGATAAAGGAACTTAGTAAAAAGACATTTTTAACATTTGATTAAAAAACTGCAGAGGGCTGGGTTGTGGCTCAGTGGTAGAGCATTTGCCTACCATGTGCGAGGCCTTGGGTTCGATCCTCAGCACCACATAAAAATAAACAAAGTTATTAAAAAAAAAAAAAAACTTCAGACACACTGAACAATCTATGATGTGTTTATGGAAAGCTTCTAAGACCCCCCAACCCCCTGGACAGATTGGATGGCTCATTGGTACCCATGTATAGGTATACTTATAGTTCCTGTTTATTGTGGTGAAAGGATATAAAGCAAAATTGGGAAAGGGGAAAGATTCATAGGGCCCAGTCTGGAAGAAAGTTGGCACAAACTTCTAGAGGTCTTTCCTAGTGAAATCACATAGGATGCTTTCAGTTTGCCTAATAATGAGTTGTGACAAAATGAAATTTTATCACCTAGGGAATCTCACTGGAGACTCAGTACCCAAAGTTTTTATTGAGAACTGATCATGTAGTATCCTCTGCTTGGCATGTTCTCAAATCCAGACTCCCAAAAGGAAAGCAGGTGTTCAGCATGTCATAAATTCTTTGTAGAAGCAGTTTAAGTGTAGGGAACCACTCTTATCAGTTAATAATGGAATCCATCCTGAAATCTAAGTTCCAGTTACCAGCCAGAGGCTGACTTGGTAAGCAGACCTAAAAATAGCTGTTCAGGCCTATCATGTTAACTCTTCTTTGCACAAACTACACACAACAATATGAATGAATCTCACAAACATAAAGTAAATGAAACAGATGATTCTATTTATATAAAGTACAAAAACAGTTTACATAGCTGGAAGTCAAAATAGTGCTTATCTGTAGGGGTTGGGAGTGGGAAATGACTAGAAGAGGTTAGAAGAAAGCTTCTGGGGTGCTGACAATGTTTTGTTTCTATATCAGGCTACTGGTTTTGATGGGCATGTTCAGTTTATGAATTTTTTGAGCTGTGTATATACACACACACAGATTTTTCTATTAATATATTATACTTCAGTGAAGGTTTTTAAAAAACGAATCAGAAAGTCATAATAAATGGTTGAAGCAATATACTTTTTGTAATTCTCATGATAAGATGAAAAGAAAGAGTCTTCCTGTAACTTATGGTGTCATTAGAATAACTTGTTTAAGATGATCTAGAGGTACTATAAGAATCATGGACCATTAACCAAAGTTTAACCAAAAAAAAAAAAAAAGATGTAGTATTAGGCATATTTATGAATTTTAATTATTTGAAAGATGAATTGATTTAATATTTGATTTAATATTTGTTGATTTAATATTTCTGCTAAATTTTCAAAAAACAGTGTTCATTCTAGCCAAATTTGTCATTTTTCTAACAATTTGTTTAAACAGAAGTTTTTTATATATTATTAAATGAATTGAGTTGTCCAGATAGGACAACTTATCAATGTATAACTGCTGGGGTAAACTTATGTAAAACCTTTGAAAACTTAGCAGTAGAGTATTACTTAGCATGTGTGAGGCCCTGGGTTCAGTTCTCAGTGCCAGAAAAAAAAAAAAATCCTGAAATAATAGCTGTCTGACAACTTAGTATACATATATAACTCATTGAAACATGTTTTCTTGAACTTAAAAGCCTCATCAGCTATCATGTCACCACCATATAAAGGTTATAAAAACTTTCTGTGATATGCTGAATTTAAATGTACTATGCTTGTTGTGAGCCACTGGAAAAATACACAATTGTGATTAGCTTATTTACCTTAATTGATTACTGCAAACTTGAAATTTTATAACCATATCAATTTCTTATTATACCAGTTCAATTCTTTCATTTCCGTCATAAAAGAGATGCTTAGTAGATTGGAGTCTGAACATAAAACTAAACTGGAGCAACTTCATATAATGCAAGAACAGCAGAAGTAAGTAGGTTGTAAATGAATTGCACATTGTCCAGTAGTGAGATAAAAATTACCTCATGATTGATATTTTAGAATATGGAATAGAAAAATTGCTGGATTTTAATTTGACCATATTTAAAAATTTTCTGACATATTAAGTTGAATTGAGATAAAATAGGATGTTGGAAAATCTGACTTCTGAGTACAAAAATGTAATATACTTTAATCGTAGCATTTTCTCTACATAAGGGATTTTCTCAGAAATAGAATTTTGTCAGTTTTAGCCATTGGACTCGTAATCGTAGGTTATTAAACACCTTATCTCAAATGTTGTTTTTAAAAAGGACTTTTAAACAAATGTTTTTTTTTTTATTAAATTGTTTTTATTTATATATGACAGCGGAATGCATTATAATTCATATTACACATATAGAGCTCAAATTTTTCATATCTCTAATTGTATACAAAGTATATTCACACCAATTTGTGTCTTCATACATGTTCTTTGGATAATGATGACAAAAGTTATTTTTTTGAACAAGCAGATATTATTAGTAGGAAACAATGGACAATATTATACTCTCTCTAAAGAATGATGTTGCAATTTATTTAGATTCTAATAAATTCTGAAGGCAAACAGTTTTTAGGATGTGTATTTTAAAATATGCATTTGTTTTTATTGCTTTGTTATAATTCATCTCTTCTGTAGATCTTTGGACATAGGAAATTCAATGAATGCTTCTGAGGAGATAAAAGTTACAAATGTTGGGAATCAGGTAAGATATTTAATTTTTGCAGAAAGTACTTAATGGTGTGCTTTATTTAGGGGCCCTTTAAGCAATAAAGTCACTTTTTTTTTTTTTTAACAGAGTGAAAGCATTTAATTTGTATAATACCCATAAACCAAGGAACGTATTTTTTTGTAATTTTAAAGTTTACTTACACACACACATACACACAGTAGTATTGTTTATTTTGAGACTATAGTAATCTTTATAACAAAAGTCTATGTTTTGAACTTAACTCTAAAAGAAATGAACTTGAATGGTTATCTTAACATGGAATAAAATGAGAGGCTGAGTCTTATGTGAGGTGGCTTCTTGACAAATCTTAGGTAAGGTGTTTTAGTTTTGAAACTAATCTTTGTCTCCATCTTGAATATTATTTTATAAGGTTTGTATGTATCAATTTAAAAAAAATTTAAAACAACTTGTTCTACTTAGTTATACATGACAGTAGTATGCATTTTGATACATTAAACACAAATGGAACATAACTTCTCATTCTTCTGGCTATACATGGTGCCATTTTTATTAGTTCTGTATCAGAGGTGCATGTGGTTAAAGATTTTTTCCTATTCTGTAGGCTCTCTCTTTATGTTATTGATTGTTTCCTTTGCTGAGAAGAAGCTTTTTAATTTGAATCCATTCTATGTATTGATTCTTGATTTTACTTCTTGTGCCAACAGTTTTATTCAGGAAGTCAGTACCTAAGCTGACATGATGAAGATTTGGGCCTCCTTTTCCTTCTATTAAGTGCAGGGTCTCTGTTCTAGTGCCTCAATCTTTGATACACTTTGAGTTGGTTTTGTGCAGGGTGAGAGGTTTAATTTCATTTTGCTACATATGGATTTCCACTTTTCCCAGCACCATCTGTTGAAGAGGCTATCTTTTCCCCAATGTATATTTTGGCACCTTTGTCTAGTATGAGATAACTGTATTTATGTGGGTTTGTCTCTATGTCTTCTATTTTATACCATTGGACTACATGTCTGTTTTAGGACCAATGCCATGCTGTTTTTGTTCCTGTTGCTATGTATTATAGTTTAAGGTCTGGTATTGTGATGCCTCCTGCTTTGTTCTTCTTGCTAAGGGTTGCTTTGGTATTTTGTTTCTCTTATTTTTCCAAATGAATTTCATGACTGCTTTCTCTTTTTCTATGAAGAACATCTTCAGAAACTTAATGGAAATTGCATTAATTTTGTATAGTGCTTTTGGTAGGATGGTCATGTTGACAATATTAATTCTGTCTATCCAAGAACATGGGAGATCTTTCCATCTTCTAAGGTCTTCTTCAGTTTTTTTCTTTAGTGTTCTGTACTTTTCATTGTAGAGGTCTTTCACCTCTTTTTTTCTTTTTTAGTTGTCAGTTTTTATTTATTTATATGTGGTGCTGAGAATTGAACCCAGTGCCTCACACATATTAGGCAAGGACTCTACCACTGAGCCACAACCCTAACCCTTCACCTCTATTGTTAGATTGATTCCCAAGTTTTTTTTATTTTTTTTTTGAGGCTATTGTGAATAGGGTAGTTTCCTAATTTTTTTTCACATTGAATTCATCACTTATGTAAAGAAATGCATTTGATTTATGGGTATTGATTTTATATCCTGCTACTTTGCTAATTTATTTATTAGTTCTAGACGTTTTTCTGGTGGAATTTTTTGGCTCTTTTAGATATAGAATCATGTCCTCAGCAAATAGTGATAGTTTGAGCTCTTTTCCAGTTTGTATCCCTTTAATTTCTGATTGCTCTGAATAGAGTTCCAAGGACTATGTTGAGTAGAAGTGGTGAAATAGGGCATCCTTGTCTTGTTCTAGTTTTTAGAGGGAATGCTCTCAATTTTTCTCCATTTAGAATGATGTTTGTCTTGTGTTTAGCATACATAGCTTTTAAATTTCTTTTTTGTTTAATAAACTCTTTTTTTAAAGTTATAAATGGACATAATATCTTTATTTTATTTATTTTATGTGGTGCTGAGTATCAAACCCAGTGCCTCACATGTGCTGGGCAAATGCTCTCCGATGAGCCACAACCCCAGCATGCATGCATAACATTTAGAGTATTGAGGTATGGTCCTACTATCCCTAGTTTTTGTGGTGTTTTGAACATGAAGAGGTGCTATATTTTGTCAATGCTTTTTCTGCATCTATTGAGATAATCATATGACTCTGTTGATGTGGTTTATTATGTTTATTGATTTCTGTATGTTGAACCAGCTTTGCGTCCCTGGAGTGAAACCCACTTGATCATGGTGCATTATCTTTTTAATAAGTTTTTGAATGCGATTTGCCAGAATTTTATTAAGAATTTTTGCGTCTTCATCAGGGATATTGGTCTGAAGTTTTCTTTCATTGAGTAGTGTCTGTCAGGTTTTGATGTCAGGATGATACTAGCCTCACAGAATGAGTTTGGAAGGGCTCCCTCTTTTTCTATTTCATGGAATAATTTGAAGAGTATTGGTATTAATTCTTTGAAGATCTTATAGAACTCTGCTGAGAATCCATCTGGTTCTGGGCTTTGCTTGGTTGGTAGGCTTTTGATGGCGTCTTCTATTTCATTGCTTGAAATTGATCTGCTTAAATTGTGTATGTCCTTCTGACTTAGTTTGGGTAGGTCATATTTCTCTAGAAGTTTGTTGATGTCTTTGAGATTTTCTATTTTATTGGAGTATAAATTTTTAAAATAGTTTCCAATTATCTTCTATATTTTATTAGTGTCCATCATGATATTTCCTTTTTCATCACAAATTTTAGTAATTTAGTTTTCTTTCTCTTTGTCAGTGTAGCTAAGGGTTTATCAATTTCATTTATTTTTTCAAAGAACCAACTTTTCGTTTTACCAATTTTCCGAATTGTTTCTTTTGTTTCAATTTCATTGATTTCAGCTGTGATTTTAATTATTTCCTGTCTTCTTCTTTTGGTGTTGATTTGTTCTTCTTTTTCTAGGGCTTTGAGATGTAATGTTAGCTCATTTATTTGTTGACTTTTTATTCTTTTAATGTATGAGCTCACTGCAATGAACTTTCCTCTAAGCACTGCCTTCATAGTGTCCCAGAGATTTTGATATATTGTATCAGTGTTCTCATTTACTCTAAGTATTTTTTTTATTTCCTCCCTGATAAAATCACATTTTTATTGGAGTCTCTTTGAATGATGGAATTTTTCTGTTTCACTAGATTGACAAGGTTTTTAACAACATTGGAACAGATCTTCTGACTTGTGAATCAGAAAGTAAAGAAGATGGGTTACAAAATAGACATAAAAGAGTGAGTTTCTTTACTCTTTTTTAGCACTCTTATTTATATTGAAGGATTTCCTGTAAACCATGGGTTTTTATTGGGGAACACTATTTAGCATCTTAATAAGAAACATTTTGTAATTATCTTTTTGTATTATCTTCATGAAATATCTTCATCGTTGGAACATGACCTACCCCATGTAGCTTAAGATTTTTGGCTTCCTTTATTACTCGACCTCCCACATGGTAGCATTTCTAGATTGCCTGTCTTTTCTCACTCTGTGTTTCCTATGTTGATGGCAGTCACTTCAGATTGATGCTGTCTATCTACCTTGGGCTCTCCCTAATTGTTGTTCTTCAGTTATTTAATTTCTCTCTTCACTATATCCCAACAATTTGAGTTCTAAACTTTTTCTTTTCTTTCTTTTTTTTTTTTTAGCCCAACAACTTCACCTCTCTTCTTCCCTTTCATTCTGTAGTAACAACTTTAACTTTTATGGTTCATTATAGACTTTTACTTTGGTCTTTTTTAAAAAGATTATTTTTTATATATTTTTAGTTGTTGATGGACCTTTATTTTATTCATTTATTTATATGCAGTGCTAAGAATTGAACCCAGTGCCTCACACATGCTAGGCAAATGCTCTACCACTGAACCACAACCCCAGCCCCTACCTTAACATTTTTTGAAGAGTACCAGTCAGTTATTTGGTAGTATGGTCTTCAATTTGTGTATGCCATTATTTTCTCATAATTAGTCAACATTTATTCATTTTTGGCAAGAATACCACAGAAATGTTGGAGTATACACCCCTCTTGGTTTATTCTGTCAGGAATATATGATCTCAGTATGACTTATTAGTGGTGAGCCAATGCTATTTGAAAGATAATTTCCAAAATAGATTTGATTCCATCTCATAGTGAATTAAAAATCTGAGTAGATTTTTTTCTTCTGTTTCCTATTAAAGTTTGTTCTTTCTCTAATTTTAAATAGTAAACTCTACAATGATACTTTTCTATTGAAATTTTAGTTACACCAATATAAAAAAATACCTAAGTCACTTTTTGACCTCTGCTGTTGTTCTTCTCTTCATTCACCAAATATGAGTACCTGTACATATAAATGGACTACTGGGCATAATAGTTTGTAAAATTATAAGAGAATATATTGTATGACCTTAAGGGGTAGCAAGGTTGTTAATAAAAGAAAAAGATTTCAGATCTTGATGCAGCTGTTGGTAGTGTAAGAATGTATTTATTTAGTTTTTCCTAGGCTTTTTGGTAAGTTTCTAAAGTATTTTTTGAGTGAACTAGTTAGAATTGAACAAGATCTCTCAATTGCAGAATGAAATAACTTAATCATATTCTCATTGACTAGAACAAGATATTTCTAATAAACTATTTTAAAATGATAGCTGTTTTCATACTAGAAATATTTTAGCACAGACTCTGTGAATTTCTGCCTAAAGCTAAAGAAGAAATATTTTGTTTTATAAATGGATTTATGGAGTTGCCAATTGATTTTTTGCTCTCTTTTATTTGAAGGCATCACTTACACTTGAAGAAAAGCAAAAATTAGCAAAAGAACAGGAGCAGACACAGAAGTTGAAAAGCCAGCAGCCTCTTAAACCCCAAGTACACAAACCAGTTGCTCCAGTCAAACAGGTCAGTTAATTTCTTTTGCATAAATTAAAGTATACTACTAGTGAGTAGAAACTAGCCTACTATTATTTGTAAAAGATGTATTTCAAAGAATAATTTAATTGGTTGTTTCTAAAAAAAAGTATGAGCATAAAGGCTTTTCTAGCAGTTCCTTCATAACTTGCCTAATGTACAGTGTTTCATGATAGTGCTTACTATCAGTAAAGAGGAAGCTGAATGAATAGGTGAGGTTTTGAAAAAAGTTAGGTCTCATAGTTCTTCTTCAATTCTCTTCACTTTGAAATGATCAAGAGTATTATTAATATATTCATGCTCTTATGTATTTTATATATATATATATATATATATACACACACACACACACACACACATATACATATACATACATATTTATTTATTTTAGACATTGATGGACCTTTATTTTATTCATTTATTTATATGTGGTGCTGAGAATTGAACCCAGGGCCTCACACATGCTACGCAAATGCTCTACCACTGAGCCACAACTCCAGCTCTGTGCTTATGTATTTTTGAATTAAAAATAGTTTTATATTTTTGGTTTTCACTTATAGTTTATTAGTTTTTTTTACATTTTTGGAAAATGTATCTGTGTCACCTGACCAGTATTTACTTCCTACTATGTTCCAGATATTGTTTTGGATGCTGGTGCTATGGCAGTGAATAAAACTCTGTTTGTAGAGAGAGTGTTTACATATCTTACTATTTTAAGAAGTAATTGTATTTAAAAGCTTTCTTAATTTTTTTTTCTATTGCCTCTTAATTATAAGTTCTTCCTCTGAGAAAAAATTCTTTATAGGTGGAGAGACAAAATTAAGAATATCTTATAAGGTAATTATTAAGAATGGAGGGAACAAATTCCCATGAAATTCTGATGAAATTAAAAATATAAAAATAGTATTCTTTTTTGTAATATCAGTTTATTGAGAAGAATGCATTTTTACTTTGCAGAGATAATATATCACTTAATTGGAGTTTAAAGTTTAGGTGGCAGGCTTTATTTGTCTTACAGGCTGTAGTTTGCTGACTTGGTGTAGACCCTTGAGATTAATTTTAATTTTGTCCTTTATAATTTAATTTGTCACATATTTGCCAATTATAAATTAATTTGGATTTCTTGGAGATAAAAGTGATTCCCTCATATTTTTCAGACTAAGGACTTGACAGACACATTGATGGATAATATGTCATCATTGACAAGCCTTTCTGTTAGTACCCCTAAACTTTCTACTTCGAGCACCTTCACTTCTGTTCCTTCTGCGGGCCTTGGTATGATGTTTTCTACACCAATTGATAATACAAAGAGAAATTTGACAAATGGCCTAAATGCAAACATGGGGTTTCAGACTTCAGGATTCAACATGCCAGTTAATACAAACCAGAACTTCTTCAGTAGTACAAGCACATCTGGAGTGACCAAAATGACTCTGGGAGCACCTTCTACTTTGCCAAACTTCAGTGCTTTGAGTGTTCCTCCTGCTGGTGTGAAGCAGACTCAACAAAGACCCACAGATATGTCTGCCCTTAATAATCTCTTTGGCCCCCAGAAACCAAAAGTTAGCATGAACCAACTGTCACAACAGAAACCAAATCAGTGGCTTAATCAGTTCGTACCTCCTCAAGGTTCTCCAGTTATGGGCAGTTCAGTAATGGGAACACAAGTGAATATGATGGGACAATCTGCCTTTGGTATGCAGGGTAATCCTTTCTTTAGCCCACAGAATTTTGCACAGCCACCAACTACTATGACCAGTAGCAGTTCAGCTAGCAATGATTTAAAAGATCTTTTTGGGTGAGGTTTCTTACTCCTATTTTTCAAGGATTATTTCTGTTTTAATCATGGGTAAGCTGATTTACATCTCTGTATAGATGGCTTGAAGAAACTGCTTCTATGGGAAAGTGAATGGTTCTATGACAGAAAACACATGTTTTCATGCCAGCCAGCATAGTAATTGTATGGACTCCTAACCAGTTGAGTTTTTTAAAGCATTGAGGATTTTTTCCCTCTTACAAACAACTCTTCAGGTTTTTAGAGACCCAATCCTTACCAATCTCAAAGAGAAAAAGGACAACTGAGTTATCTTGAATAGCAGAATTTTTAAATCAAATGTTTATTTTGGCTTGTAAATTTTGATGTTATTAAAAAATTGAGTTGATGGTAACTGCAGGCTCACCTGTTACATACTGTGTGGTACAGTCTACCTTCACAAGTCATTAGTCTACATTTTAGTATGTGAAAAATCTTGATTTGTTTGCATTTAGTTTGAGAAAATGATAAGCATAAAAAGAAGGATCAGGTCATTTGCTTTTTTCAATCTTATTTAAGCTTTTTTGATGAACTAATGTTGAGTACAAAAGTCTGAAAAATACTGCAAAATTTAATTTGATTTCATTGGTTTAAAAGCATCATTAACAACTATCTCAAATGCAAACTAATCATTGTGAATTATATTTTAGCATGATCTGCCTCAAATAGCAATGTATTTTTCTGCATTTACTTGGATATATTTAGAATCCTTTTTTCCCCCTACTGTATCACAGAAGAGGTATGTACTGATTTGTACTGATATTTGACGAAGCACTCTGATGTGATTTCCCTGACTACTGCCTTTATATTTTGTTTCCGATTCTGAGGTTTCAACTTCTGAGGTTGTAGCATATGTGAATCACATTTTCAAAAAGAAATTTGTAAGAATTAAACTATATTTAATGAGTAAACTTTTGAGATTTCTTCTGTATTGTTTTAAATGTAATAAACTTCTTTAAAAACGAGCAGTTATATGTTCTGGCTACCCACAGATTAATTTTCAGTTGCCATGATAATCTGAACTCATAAGTTGTTACTATTAATTCTTTCTTTTCTAGGGATTCCAGGAACTTTTTGTTTGTACATTGTAATGTTCATAATCAGCCATTTTTAGAAAGCAAAGAATAAATTCTCCTAACAAGAAAAATTTTATTTTTAAAAATCTTTCTCTGATGTTTTTCTTTAATTTGCTGATTTTTCAACCACAGAGCCTTATGCTATAAATGTCATTTGTATTTTTAAAAATTATATTTCACCGTTATGTGATAACTTTAAAACTTTTAAAGAACTGTGTATGTATTATAGTTGCTGCCATACAGTTTGTGGTTTTTAATTATCTGGAGCCAGCAATCATTTAAAATAAATCATATGAAGTTTAGTGTGCTGGTACTATGTTTATTCATTGGAATTAAATATTTGTTGAAAAACACACACATATACGTACACACAATATATTTAATATGCGGTACTTGACTACAAAATGTGATGACATTAATATTGCTTAATATTAATAATAGTGTTCAGTTCAGAGGGCACTTAAAAAAATAAGTCAGCTTTCATGTCTGGTTTTTGAAGCTAAATACTTTGCAGCATGAATTTGGAAGGATTGATAAGATTGCTAAAGAAACTTAGCCAAGAAATGAAAAACACTTGGAAGATCAAAAATGTTTTTGTCAAATACATCTACAACTTGACCAAATTAGCTGTCTTGTTTTTAGTATAATATTAATATTTCTTTTGGGAAAAGTTTACATGTAGAATAAGATGGATTATAGGAGAACTTTTCTTTGTAACAATTTAGTAGTGACTTATTAGGAAATTTTTATTGTTTTAAGGTTTTTTTTTTTTTTTAGTTGTAGATGGACAGAATACCTTTATTTTATTTGTTATGTGGTGCTAAGGATTGAACCCAGTGCCTCACACGTGCTAGACAAATGTTCTGCCACTGAGCCACACTCCGTCCAGCTCCTGGGAAATTATTTTTTAACCTTATAAAATAACTTGATGCCAGTGTTGAATTCTTAATTAGAAGGAAATCTTAATATAACAGTTTATTTGACTTGAACTTCTAAAAATGAAAAGTTGTTATCTGAAAAAACATATCATTCTTAAGTAATTCTCACTGGCTAAAATTTGCTCTTTCACTGAGGGAATGGTGCTACACTTTTATGAAATTGTTTTGACACTAGCTCAGTTTAGTACTAGATCCCTTTATAATCATTGCAGATATTTTAAGTCCTTTGTGCTTAGAGTAGAAAATTGGTAAGTTAAAGAGCACCCGTAGACAAAAATTACAGCAAAGATTGCCTTTCATTCTCTTTTCTCGTAATGCTAAAAGTGTGTAATATATGTAGAAGATGTATAAAAGGAAATGGAAGTAGACTAAGCCTAAGTCTGGTGTATTTTTTTTTTTTTTTGAATGCTTATAACTCCTTTTATTGAACAAGGAAGTGAGTGGTGTTTTTATTTTTTTGAACCTGTAAATACTCACATGATTGCTTTTACATATTAAATATATATGTGAAAATACATGATAGCAAGCAGAGTATGCACTAAATAAATTTTAGCTTTGATAAACCTTTCCATATTAAGTTGTGGTTTTTATACTTGTGATTTACTGGTCTTGGAATAATTTTAGAACAAATGAATCTGTAAGAATCCAAACTATAGAGGATTTTAAGAGATTACCTGCATCAGAGCTTCAATCTCTTAACATGCAGTAAGACATGCATTTTATATTGCAACTGCTACAAAAATATATACATGGAACATAAGTTTGAGAAAATGTCTTTAATAAATGTAGTGTACTCTATTTTTTTAGTATTTTCTTACAAAGTTAATTTTAATCTCTACAAGGTTTTTTTTTTTTTTCCTAAAAGGATTTTATGACCTATAATTTGAATTAAATTGTGGTAATTCAGCCCTGCCTCTCAGACCAGATGTAAAAACAGGGGGCCTGAGACTTATGTGGCTTACCCAAGGAGGTCAGAGGCAGGAGTAAAAGCTAGCTTTTTCCTCCTGATCTGAAGTCGTGCTCTTTACCACATTGCATTCTTTATTTTATGCATTTTTCTGGGAGAAGTTTTGTTGAAACTGATGTATGTAGCAAGTATAAATTCAGTATTTATATAGTGCTATAAATATATTTATATTGGAAAAAAATTGGTGTTGAAGAGGGAGGAGAAGGAGATGACAGAAAAGGAGTTTACATAGTTAAAACAAAGCTCAGGTGCTTTGAATTGTGAGGAGGACCGGACCGGAGAACCTGGGTTAGTAGTGGTTGCAGTACCACTATATAACAGAATTAAAGCTTATAAACTTGAATGAGGGTGCTGTTGGAAAAGCCCTTCCACTAAAATGGAGCCTGTTGAATGTTAGAAGCTTTTTCTATCCAGAGTAGCTAAGTTGTTCCAGCCACTCAGGGAGGATTAACTATCTAAGGTAAACCACATACATAATTAAAAAATTTCCAGTATTCTAATTAAAAATAGGTGAAATTAATTTAATTTTTAAAAATTTTTTATTTATACATGACAGTGGAATGCATTACAATTCTTATAACACATATAGAGCACAATTTTTCATATCTCTGGTTGTATACAAAGTATATTCACACCAATTCATGTCTTCATACATGTACTTTGGATAATAATGATCATCACATTCCGCCATCAATTATAACCCCATGCTCCCTCCCCTCCCCTCCAAACCCTCTGTTCTATCTAGAGTTCGTCTATTCCTCCTATGTTCCCTCTCCCTGACCCACTATGAATCAGCCCCCTTATATCAAAGAAAACACTGGACATTTGGTTTTTTGGGGATTAGCTAACTTCACTTAGCATTATCTTCTCTAACTCTATCCATTTACTTGCAAATGCCATGATTTTATTCTCTTTTATTGCTGAGTAATAGTCCATTGTGTATATATGCCACAGTTTTTTTTATCCATCTATTGAAAGGCATCTAGGTTGGTTCCACAGTTTAGCTATTGTGAATTGTGCTGCTGTAAACATTGATGTGGCTGTGTCCCTGTAGTGTGCTGTTTTTTAAGTCCTTTGGGTATAGATTGAGGAGAGGGATAGCTGGGTCAAATGGTGGTTCCAGTCCCAATTTTCCAAGAACATTTCCATACTGCTTTCCATATTGGCTGCACCAATTTGCAGTCCCACCAGCAGTGTATGAGTGTATCTTTTTCCCCACATCCTTGCCAATACTTATTATTGTTTGTCTTTATAATAGTTACCATTCTGACTGGAGTGAGACGAAGTCTTAGAGTGGTTTTGATTTGCATTTCTCTAATTGCTAGTGATGATGGATATTTTTCCATATATTTGTTGATTGATTGTATATCATCTTCTGAGAAGTGTCTGTTCAGGTCCTGGCCCATTTACTGATTGGGTTATTTGTTTTTTTGGTGCTTAGCTTTTTGAGTCTTTATATACCCTAGAGATTAGTGCTCTATCTGATGTGTGAGGGATAAAGATCTGCTCCCAAGATGGAGGCGCTCTATTCACCTCCTAAGATTGTTTCTTTTGCTGAGAAGAAACTTTTTAGTTTGAGTCCATCCCATTGATTCTTGATCTTAATTCTTAAGGAAGTTGGGGCCTAATCCCACATGATGGAGATTAGGGCCTACTTTTTCTTCTATTAGATGCAGGGTCTTTGGTTTTATTCCTAAGTCTTTGATCCATTTTTAGTTGAGTTTTGTGCATGGTGAGAGATAGAGGTTTAATTTCATTTTGTTGCATACGGATTTCCATTTTTCCCAGCACCATTTGTTGAAGAGGCTATCTTTTTTCCAATGCATGTTTTTTACACCTTTGTCTAATAAAGATAATTGTAATTTTGTGGGTTAGTCTCTGTGTTCTCTATTTTGTACCACTCAGTTTGGGTGCCAATACTATGCTGTTGTTGTTAGTATTGCTCTGTATTATAGTTTAAGGTCTGGTATAGTGATGCCACCTGCTTCACTCTTCCTGCTAAGGATTGTTTAGCTATTCTGGGTCTCTTATTTTTCCAGATGAATTTCATGATTGCTTTTTCTATTTCTATGAGGAACGACATTGGGATTTTGGTAGAAATTGCAGTAAGTCTGTATATTGCTCTTGGAAGTATGGTCATTTTGATAATATTAATTCTGCCTATCCAAGAGCAAGAGAGATCTTCTTTCCATCTTCTAAGGTCTTTTTTAACTTCTCTCTTTAGGGTTCTGTAATTTTCATTATATAGCTCTTTCACCTCTTTTGTTAAGTTGATTCCCAAGTATTTTTTTTTTTAGGTTATTGTAAATGGAGTAGTTTTCCTCTTTCCATTTCTGAGGATTTATCACTGATATACAGAAATGCCTTTGATTTATGGGAGTTGATTTTATATCCTGTTACTTTGCTGAATTCATTTACTAGTTCTAGAAGAACTTTTAGGGTCTTCTAGATGTAGAATCATATCATCAGCAAATACTGCCCATTTGAGTACTTCTTTTCCTATGTGTATCCCTTTAATTTGTTTCATCTGTCTGATTACTCAGTCCAGTGTTTCAAGAACTATGTTAAATAGAAGTAGTGAAAGAGGGCATCCCTGTCTTGTTCCAGATTTCAGAGGGAAAGCCTTCAATTTTTCTCCATTTAGAATGATGTTGGCCTGGAACTTAGCATAGGTAGCCTTTATGATGTTGAGATATCTTCCTGGTATCCCTAATTTTTCTAGTGTTTTGAACATGAAGGGGTGCTGTATTTTGTCAAATGCTTTTTGTGTGTCTATTGAAATGATCATAAGATTCTTATATTTTAAGTCTATTGATGTGTGATGAATTACATTTATTGATTTCCTTATGTTGAACCAACCTTACATCCCTGGGATGAATCCCACTTGATCATGGTGCAAGATCTTTTTGATAGGTTTTTGTATTCGATTTGCCAGAATTTTATTGAGAATTTTTGCATCTATGTTCATTAGAGATATTGGTCTCAAGATTTCTTTTTTGATCTGTCTTTTCCTGGTTTTGGAATCAGGGTGATATTGGCTTCATAGAATGAGTTTGGAAGTGCTGCCTCTTTTTCTATTTCCTGAAATAAATTGAAGAGTATTGGTATTAGTTTTTCTTTAAGAGTCTTGTAGAATTCGGTTGTGTATCAATCCGGTCCTGGGCTTTTCTTGGTTGGTAGACTTTTGATGGTGTCTGCTATTTAGTCACTTGAAATTGATCTGTTTAAATTGTGTATATCATCCTGATTCAATTTGGGAAAATTATATGACTCTAGAAATTTGTCCATGCCTTTGATATTTTCTATTTTATTGGAGTATAAGTTTTCAAAATAATTTCTAATTATCTTCTGTATTTCTGTAATGTCTGTTGTGATATTTCCTTTTTCATCATGTATGTTGGTGATTTGAGTTTTCTCTCCCCTTCTCTTCATTAGCATGGCTAAGGGTCTGTCAATTTTATTTATTTTTTCAAAGAACCAACTTTTTGTTCTGTCAATTTTTTCAGTTTTTTTTTTTTTGTTTGTTTCAGTTTCATTGATTTCAGCTCTGATTTTAATTATTTCCTGTCTTCTACTGCTTTTGGTGTTGATTTGTTCTTCTTTTTCTAGGGCTTTGAGATGTAATGTTAAGTCATTTATTTGTTGACTTTTTCTTCTTTTAAGGAATGAAGTCCATGCAATGAACTTTCCTTTTAGAACCCTTCATAGTGTCCCAGAGATTTCGATATGTTGTGTCTGTGTTCTCATTAACCTCTAAATTTTTTTAAATCTTCTCCTTGATGTCTTCTGCAACCATTGTTCATTCAGTAGCATATTATTTGGTCTCCAGGTATTGGAGTGGATTTTATTTCTTATTTTATCATTGATTTCTAATTTCCTTCCATTATGATCTGATAGAAGGCAGGGTTGTATCTCTGCTTTTTTATATTTGCTAAGAGTTGCTTTGTGGCAGAGTATATGGTCTATTTTAGAGAAGGATCCATGTGCTGCTGAGAAGAAAGTGTATTCTCTCATTGAAGGATGAAATAGTCTATATACGTCAGTTAAGTCTAAATTACTGATTGTATTATTGAGTTCTATAGTTTCTTTGTTCAGCTTTTGTTTCAAAGAATCTAATGATGAAAGAGGTGTGTTAAAGTCACCCAAAATTATTGTGTTGTGGTCTGTTTGATCTTGAACTTGAGAAGAGTTTGTTTGATGAACGTTAGAAGCTCCATTGTTTGGGGCATACATATTTATTATTGTTAAGTCTTGTTGGTGTATGGCTCCCTTGAGCAGTATGTAATGTCTTTTTTTATCCTTTTTGATTGACTTTGGTTTGAAGTCTACTTTATTTGATAGGAGGATGGAAACCCCTGCTTGCTTCTGCAGTCCTTATGAGTAGTATAATTTTTCCCAACCCTTCACCTTCAGTCTGTGGATGTCTTTTTCTATGAGATAGAGGCAGCATATTGTTGGGTCTTTTTTTTTTTTTTTTTTAATCTAATCTGTTGAGTTTAGGCCATTAACATTCAGGGTTATTATTGAGACATGATTTGTATTCCCAGCCATTTTTGTTTATTTTTGGTATTTAATGTGACTTGGTTTCTCCTCTGATTAGATTTTCCTTTAGTGTAATCCCTCCCTCTGCTGATTTTCATCATTATTTTTCATTTTCTCTTCTTGGAATATTTTGCTGAGGATGTTCTGTAGTACAGGCTTTCTAGTTGTAAATTTTTTTAACTTTTGTTTATCATGGAAGGTTTTTATTTCATCATCAAATCTAATGCTGAATTTTGCTGGGTATAAGATTCTTGGTTGGTGTCCATTTTCTTTCAGAGCTTGGTATATGTTGTTCCACCATCTCCTGGCTTTGAGGGTCTGGGTTGAAAAATCTGCTGAGATACCAATTGGTCTCCCCCTATATGTGATCTGATTCCTCTCTCTTGTGGCTTTTAAGATTCTATCCTTATTCTGTATTCTAGGCATTTCAGTTATAAGGTGCCTTGGTATAGATCTGTTGTAATTTTGTACATTTGGTGTCCTATAAGCCTCTTGTATTTGGTTTTCCAATTCATTCTTCATGTTTGGAGAATTTTCTGATATTATCTCATTGAAGAGATTGTGCATTCCTTTGGTTTGAAACTCTGTGCCTTCCTCTATCCCAATAACTCTTAGATTTGGTCTTTTGATGCTGTCCCATAATTCTTGTATGTTATGTTCATGGTTTCTAACTATCTTCACTGTGTTATCAACTTTATTTTCCAGATTGTGTACTTTGTCTTCATTGTCTGACATTCTTTCATCCAAATAATATAGTCTGTTTGTTATGCTTTCTATTGAGTTTTTTATTTGATTTATTGTATCCTTCATTTCAAGGATTTCTGACTTTTTTTTTCAGAGTCTCTATCTCTCTCTTGAAGTAATCTTTTGCTACCTGTATTTGCTCTCTTATCTCATTGTTGGAGTGATCAATTTTTATTTATTTAATTCACAGATCATTTTAATTATGAACCTTCTGAACTCCTCCTGACATTTCATCAACTTTGCTGTCCATGGGTTCTGTTATTATAGTGTCCTGGTTTGTTTGGGGCACTTTCCTCCCTTGTTTTTTCATGTTGTCTATGTATCTTCCTTTCTTACAGTGTGGATCTGAGATATTACACTTTTTTCCCTATATTCTTGTAGTATCTGTACAGATTGTCTGTACCTCAGCTTGAGGCTGGGCTTCCAGACCCTGCTGGTGTCCCTCAATGTATGCTACTCCATCCTGGACCTGGATCCTGTGCAAGTCAGCATGAATGGATCTGGGCCGCTGGGCTTGACCTCTCTTGGTAGTCTGTTGGTCAGAAGGGGTGGTCCTGTACCCAAGGCTAGGCTCTGATGGGTGTCTGCCCTGCTGGGGGAGGGGTGGACTGGGCCTTCTGTGAGCCTGGGACCTGCACAGGCAGGTGTGGGTGGATCTGGGCTGCAGGGCTTGACCTCCCTTGGTAGTCTTAAAATTAATTTTAATATACCCAAAATATAATTTCTGCATGGGATTGATACTAAAAATTAATGAGTTTGTTTACTTTTTTATAAAGTAATTCCTTTTTGGTACTTTGAGATCCAGCCTATATTTTATACTTAGCATATTTTAATTCAGACTATTCATATTTCAAATCTCAGTAACTATGTATGGTTAGTAGGCATTGCATTGGATAATATGGGTATATATAGAAGTTGAGTGGCTATAGGAGTGATCAGTGATAATAATCAACTCTCTCCTAGCTCTTCTTTTTTTTTTTTTTTGCCCTGCTTTGTGCTACTGGAGCAGGACTCTATGATCTCCTCCTTCACTAGCTGGCAGAAGGTTGGGCTTCATCAATAGAGGCCACTGGAATGCCACTGCAGAGCAGTCGCAGCAAACTGAGCCTTTATTTCTGGGTTCTGTGTCTCCATTATTATTCACTGTAGGAGCCCCCTAGCCCAAGCAGAGGAGCTCCAGCTACATCTCAAGTTACATCCTCCCTTCCTGCCACAGAGGCGCAGCTCCAGTGGGTTGTTTTGCTGGCAACTCTGCCACTCTGTGGCTCGTGCCCTGTAGTAAGTTTCTTCACTGGAAGACTGCATGTTCCTGTGGAAACCACACCTTCGTAAGAATCTGACTTTCACTATGGGAGTGGAGTAGGGAAGGAAGCTCTCTCTGTTGAGTTTCTAGTTCGTTTCTTTTTTTTTTTTTACCTTTCCTTAACCTAGAGGTAGTAGCTGCCTTTTTTTTTTTTTTCTGTACCCGCTTCAAGTCCTCTTTTATCCCTTAAATAGTTAACCAGCTTCTACTGGTTAGCAATTACTGTATTTTCTGTTCAAATAGCTGTTATGGTTTGTCTCCTCATTGCATCCTCACTAATAAGACTCTGAATTTAATACTAAGCCATTTTTAGATGGAGTGGCTTTATACACACACACACACACATATATATATATATGTACACACACACACATATTGCTAGGAGAAGTATTTTGGAGTATAGATTTTCAAAGTAGCTTCTGATTTTTATCTATTTCAGTCGTATCCATGATGATATTTCCTTTTTCATCACAAATTTCAGTAATTGTGTTTTCTCTCTCTTTTTCTTCATTAGTTTGGCTAAGGGTTCATCAATTTTGTTTATTTTTTCAAAGAATGAACTTTTTGTTTTGTTGATTTTTTTGGAAATTTTTTTGTTTCAATTTCATTATTTCCAACTCTGATTTTAATTATTTCCTGTCTTCTACTGCTTCAGATAATGTTTTTTTAAAAATATTTTTAGTTGTTGATGGACTTTTATTTTTTATTTATTTGTATGTGGTGCTAAGAATCAAACCCAGTGCCTCACGCATGCTAGGAAAGTGTGCTACCACTGAGCCATGACCCCAGCCCCTTCAGATAACTTTTGATGATCAAGAATACTGGAAATAATAATGTTATCTGCTTAAAATTTTTCTATTAGAATCAAGGATGACAGGAAGGCAAGGAGCAAAATAAGTGAGCTATAATATTGTTCACTAATCATTTATAGTTTATTGAATATTTAAGAACTTCAAGAATCCATGCTTAGGGGCTCAATAAATTTATACTTTATTTCAGAACTTTAAGAAAACATGCTTATGGGCCCAATAAAGGATAGAATAAATCTATCCTTTTAGAATAGTGGCTGGTTTCTATGGGGGAAAATGTTTGGCTTAAATATATTTATTCTATAAACTACCAGAAGATGTCACTATTTCCCAAGTAATAGTTGTAGTCATTTTTTATAGGTGTGTTTTTTGAAAAGAAAATATTGATAAGGATATCTGACTTGTGGTATTGAATCAGTAAAATGTTAGGACTGCAAGAGAAATACTTCTGGAAGGTTTTTTGTTTTGTCTTGATTTTTGACACACTAAATATTTTATGTGCTGTGCATGTTGCAATGACCAGGATACTCAGGGTTCCTTTCAGGTGTACTTTCAAGAAGAGTGGAAGTGGTAGAAAATCTTCCAAAATATCCTCTGATTTTGATTTTTCCCAATATTTCAGTTTTCATTGATTTAGAACAGCTGTAGTACACAGTATGATACAACTGCATTTACTAAATTACCAAATTTTCTAATATATTTTTATCTTAGATAATATGTAAGTATCCTTGGATTTTCTTTTCTGTTTTCCAATTCATGGTGTATAAAGCAAACCTAAAATGTTCTGTGCTGTAAAAATACTGGATGAAGGGAGCAAATATTTCTCCATTGTCCTCACAAGGGGAGAATTCAGACTGCATTGGAACCAATATATACTCAGAGTGCACAGGTTACACATGTTGATGAAAAACAATTCCATTATCTTCACAGCTAGAAAAATGGTCTTAAAAATTGACAATTGATTTTTTTCTTGCATCTCTGCCTGACAACTCAAAACATCAGTGGTCATCTTCATACATTTAACTTTCAATAGTGAAGTCCTCCCAATCCAGTTCCATATGGAATTAAAAGACTTAAAGAACAGTGAAGAATGAAGCTAAAAGTGCTTTGTAAGTATAAGGGAGTCATGTTCTAAGTAAATTCTTGCCTTCTATGATATGTATGAATGGTTCCATCCTGGGTATTTTAGTTATTTGATCTTTTTTCTCCCCCACCCCCTTCTTTCTTGCAAGGAGTCTTGCTGTGTGGCTCAGGCTGGCTTGAATTTCTGGGCTCCAGCAGTCCTCTTCAGCATCCTGAGTTTAAAAATAAGTAAATAAATAAGTTGGATGGAATGGCATAAAGGTTTCTAGTATTCTCCCTTTAGAAGGGGTTTCTTACCCAGTCTGGGGTTGAAAGTGGCAATCTTGTAAGATCTAGTACATGAGTATTTTATGTTACTTTCTCTTCACTCTATTGCCAGTTTGCCTTAAAATACAGTGGAACATTTTAATGAAAGCAAACATATTAGTATGTAATCTCGAAAACCAGCACGCTATTTTATTTTAAAAATTTCCAAGGTAGCTAGAACAAATTTACCAATAGTTAGGTGCTCAGTAAAGTTTTTAGAGATACTAGGATTGTGAGTATATCTTTCCTGAGTTATGTTAAAGTCACTCAATACTACCCCAGTAGGTTCACAGGATCTCAATGTACTGTTATCATGGTGGAACAAACCCAAGGTATGGGCTTTAGGACATCCCAATTCTCCAAATTCTCCTAGCCATGTGACTTTGGGCAAAATTTGAATTGTGGTTTCTTTATCTGCTTATTTGTTTCACAAGGTTGTTAGACTCTGTATATGTTTAACTATTAATAAAAGACTGTCAGAATTGGGAGTTCATGAAAAAGTCAAGCTTTATATACAATTTGGCTTGTAGTAATAATAGTTATCAACAATATACAAATTTTAAAGAATTGGGAAAAGTCCTGAATAAGAGAGAAAACATCCCAGGGTGTTATGGAAGAATGAGTAGGAGGGGTATGGAGTTGGGAGAGGGAATGGAGTTGGCTAGAAAAACTGCCACAGAATTCAGGAGAGAAGAAATCTTAAGATGATTAGTCCTCTTTGTTACTTTTTTTTTTAATGAAGTTTCTTATCCAAACATGAATAATTTGGTTCAACTTAGCTCTGATGCTGTTTAAGATTCTCCATCTAACATTTTTGTTGGATTTGATGAGATTATTTTATCAAATAAATATCTTCAGGTTGATATTTGTTGGTTTGCTTCTTTAAGCTAGGTTGGAACAACTTGGCTTGTGGCCAGCTTTTGTGTTCTACTTGTTTTACTCTTGAAGCCTAGCATTCTACCTATCATTGAGCTGAACAGCCAGGCTCACCTTTGTAGTATTAGGGAGAGGATTCACGTTTTTAAAAAATTGCAATAGCCATGATTCAATATTTGTGAGGAGCAAACACTGTCTTAGGGGGATTTCTTTAAAATTTTTTTTTCTTTTAGTTGTCAATGGACCTTTATTTATTTATATGCAGTGCTGAGAATTGAACCCAGTACCCAGGCAAGCACTCTACCACTGAGCCACAACCCCAGCCCCTTAGGGCAGTTTTTTTATAAGGGCAGAAGTTAAGCTGAGTCTAGATAGATGGAAGGCCATTAGAAACACCCGCCACACCTTGTTTAACTTTGGTTGTTTCATTCTTACTCTGACAGACCCAAGACTTCTGCATCTCTAATCCATAAAGTGAGTGTAGCCATCTCACCATTATACTTCCAGGGTCCTTTAAGATTAACTAGCAGTCTTTCAATTCCAAAATTAAATGACTTGATCAGTGTAGTGCAAGTGCCTACCCCTGGTTCATTCAACAGTGGTAAGCGGGATGGTAAACATAATATATGCAGAAGTTTTGGAGGTCTGTCATTGTAAAAGGGGAGGGAATGGAGACACTGAAAATACCCTGACGTCAGAAGATGTCTTAGTATATGTTCCTTTTTAATTTTTTTGGTACTGGGGATTTAACCCAGGGGCGCTTAATCACTGAACCACATCCCCAGCCCTTTTTAACTTTTTATTTTGAGACAGGGTCTCGCTAAATTGCTTAGGGTTTCACTAAATTGCTCAGGCTGGCCTCGAACTCAGGATTCTCTTGCCTCAGCCTACCAAGTCACTGGGATTATAGTCAAGTGCCCCTATGCCTGGCTTAGTATATGTTCTTTAAGGGAAATGGATTGCTTTCTTTCTTCCTTCCTTCCTTTCTTTTGGTATAGAATGTAGGGAAGCCATGAAATATACAGCAGGGGCTGGACTTTTTTCTAATGTATATGAAGTCTTCACATTCTTAGTAGGGACCAAGTTTTTTGTTTCAGAGTCCTCAGTAAATTCTTCACTACACATAACTTCCTCCATCTTGCTACATTTGATATTTGAGATGAAGCACACATGTTTTAATGTTTTCCTGCAACTGGATTATACATTCAAGGTCATCACTTCAGCCTGTTCTCTGGAGTGTTTTCAACCTACCAAGCAAGGTTCCCAGATGCCATGCTGTCTTAAGCATGTCTGTTTCTCATGTTTTTCTTTTGTCTCACTCTGTCTTATCCCAAAAGCTTACACTCCTACCTTCTCATCTTGGAAGAACCTCTTCCACTCCCTTCTGCAGGCTAAGTTGGCATCCTTGCTTATACTCCCATAGCCACCTATATCATAATATCACCACAGGGGTACCACTGCACTCTGATCGACTCATTTATTTTCTGTTTTGCTTTTTTTATTGCAATTCACCCTGTAACATCATTGCCTATAAAGGGCCTGGCATCTAGTAGAACTTCAAGAAAAGAGCCAGGAGTAGTGGTGTATTACACACACCTGTAATCCCTGTGACTAGGGAGGCTGAGGCAGGAGGATTACAAGTTCCAGGCCAGCCTGGGCAACTTGGACCCTGTCTCAGAATGAAAAAATAAAAAGATCTGAGGATGTAGCTCCTTGGTAAAATGTCCTTTGTATTCAATCCATAGTACCTAATGGGGGAAAAAAAAAAAAAAGGATCAATGAATGAAACGAGTCTTGGTTCTGTAAAGTTTGATTGTATTTGTCAACTTTCCATTACTATAACAAATATGTAATATAACCAGCTTTTAAAGAAATAAGGTTTATTTTGGCTCATAGTTTTCCAGATTTTCATCAGTAATCAATTGGCCCAGTTGCTATGGGCCTGTGGGAACATGTAGAGGGGCAGAGCTACTGGCCTCATGGCTGGGAAATGAAAGAAAAGAGGAAAAGAACAGGGTTCCACAATCCCCTTCAAGGGCATCCCTCTAGTCACCTAAAGATCTCCCATTTAGCTCCGACATCCTAAAGGCTCCAGCACCTTCTAATAGCACCAGTTGGGAAGCAATCCTTTACCACATGGACCATTGGGGGAACATTCCAGATCCAAACCATAGCACTGACTTTATATTTTCTGGTCTTTCATCAGCAGCTGTAGTGTAAAAGTTGAGTATAGATTCTGATGTCAGACTTCTTAGGTCCATATGCCATCTCTGTTAGGTTTCTTAGCTTATGAGCTTACTTAACCTCTCTGGGTCCCAGTTTTCTTATCTGTAGATGATATAATGATGGCACTTGTTGTACCTAGAAAGTGCTCCAAAAATCTTAGTGATTATTATCAACCATCTATCACCAAGAAACTGTAGCACTAGGTATGTTTCATGAGCAATATATTCTGTAGAAATGCTTAGTTTTCTCAGCAACCATTCACCCTTAGAGATGGATGAGGTTGTTGCCTAGCAATGCTTCTATTATGTGTGGTAAGAGATAAGGAACCTGAATGTATCTGGGAATTGAGGAATGGGTTAAAACCTCCATCAGTGGATGTTTTCTAAGCAAGAGGGTGTGTTTATTGTATTTTAT
The DNA here is from genome assembly GCF_001458135.2 of Marmota marmota marmota. Lineage (NCBI taxonomy): Eukaryota > Metazoa > Chordata > Mammalia > Rodentia > Sciuridae > Marmota > Marmota marmota. Next base: position 11,095,856 of record NW_025999853.1, on the reverse strand, counting down.
TGTGATTGTATCTGCTTTCTACAAATGTGTGAGCTTGTTGGAGATAAGTAAAGATTTGGTGGAATGATTGACATGTGGTTTCCTAAGGTCTTAAAGAGTTATGTTGGCAAGATTGGTGACCAAAAAAGCATCATTTTAAGAGCACAAGGCTTGACGGGATATTTTGTGTAGACACTGACAAATTATTCCTAAAATTTTTATGCAAAATGCAAAAGATCTAGAATAGCCAAAGCAGTTTTTTAAAAAGAGCAAAGTTAGAGGACTTTTCATTTTCTAATTTTAAAAATTACTATGAAGCTATAGTCAAGATGGCATAATACTGTCATAATAATAGACATAGAGATCAATGGAACAGAACTGAAAGTCCAAAAATAAATCTTTATATTTTTGTTCAATTGATTTTTGACAAAGATGCCAAGGCAATTCATTGGAGAAAGAATAGCATTTTTAACAATGATAGGACAATTGGATATCTTCATGATGAACTTAGACAGTCTTTTATCTCACACCATGCATAAAAATGAACTGAAAATGAATTATAGGCAAATATAGGTTCTAAAACAATAAAAGTTAGGAGAAAACTTTTGAGGCATCAGGTTAGATAAAGAGTTTTTAATTATAACAATAAAAACACAGTTCATCAAGGAAGAAATGAGTAAATTTGACATCAAAATTCAAAAATTTTACACTTAAAAACAGAAGAAAATGAGAAGACAAACAGCAGACTGGGAGAAAATATTTGCAAAACACATATCTGATGAATTATATCCAGAATATATAATCATATACCTCAATAATGAGCAGAGAAAACCCATTTAAAAATGTTCAAAATATTTGAATAAAAATTTCATCAACAAATTTGGATGGTTAGTAAGCATATGGAAATACAGTCAAAGTAGTCATCAGGCAAATGCAAATTAAAACCATAGTGAGATGTCATTATCACACCCACTAGAAAGGGTATACTAAAAATGACAGAAAACAAATATCATCAAAGATGTGGAGAAATGAGAACCTTTATACATGCTGGTGGAAATGCAAAATAGTGCAGCCACTTTGGCAAATAATTTGGCAGTTTCTTAAAAAGTTAAATATATATTTACAATATTATCCAGAAATTCCAATCCTAGCTATTTACCCGAAGAGAAATGAAAGCATATGTCCCCATAAAAACTTGGATGCAAATGTTCACCACAGCTTTTTGTTTTAATTCATTAAGTTATCAGAGAAGCCAGCTACAAGAGACCATATATTACGTAGTAGTATTTATATGAAATGGCCAGAAAAGGCAAATCTATCGAGACAGAAAGTAGATTAGTGGTTGCCTGGGGCAAGTTAAGGGGTAGTAAATGGAATGGATGGTGAATATACAGTATCTTATTAGGGTGATAGAAATGTTCTCAAAGTGCTTCATGGTTATGATTGTACAGCTTGGTAAATTTATGAAAAATTATTTGAATTGTCTGCTCGAAATAATTATATGAAATGTAAAATATACTTCAGTAAAGTGATGGTAGGTAAGAAGGAGGGAGGAGAGAGGGAGGGAGGAAGAGTGAGAGAAAGAAAGAAAAAAAGAAAACAGGGAGTTTTAGATCTGAAACCTGGCTTGCTACTTCCTGGTTGTGTGATCTCCGACAAGTCTAATTTCTCTTTGCCTCAGTTTCTTGTCAATTAATTTGAGGGAAATAAAAAGTTATGGACTACAAATCAACGATAAGAAGGTTGTGTTAATCCTTTAATATTGGACCATGGAAAGAGCTCAGTAGGCACAGCACATGATTCTCATTGGGGCAGGGGTGGAGCATTGGAGCTCCTTAGATAAAGGCTGTTTCTTCCTGGCAGGATCATTGATGGAGCCTTCACTCTACAGCCCATATATGTGGGAGCAACCTGATATTTCAACTCCAGTCCAGTAGCTATTTATATAGGTTACCAGTCAGGTCTTGCCAGAGCCAAGGACAGGAGATTTGCAGGTGCAGGGGAGGGACACCTCACCTTGTCTATGAGGCTTTGAAGAGGAAGCGATATTTCTGTGAGACTTGAAAATCTCCAGAGGCTACCCAGGGGAAGGGGGAAGAGGGTTCACCAAGGCAGGGGTATAGCTTAAGAAACCTGAGAGGCAACAGGGAACTTGCTAAGTTCAATGAAGTTGTGCTACTGAGAGCAGAGGGACAAGAAAAAAGGCTTAGGGTTCCATGGAGGGGCCTTAGGTGCTATGAGAAGGGTTTATTTATAAGGAGGACAATGAGGAGCCAATGCTTAATTCTAAGCAGATCTCAGATCTCTCAATCACATGGTCTAATGGCATCTGTGTGCCACACCTTGAGAGAATCTGCTCTGTTAATGAGGAGCAAATAAATGTCCCCTAGATGGTTGTGGCTTGGGGTTTGCATTCACTCTACTCAAGTGCAAGTGCTCCTCCAGAGACCACATCCATGCTAGTGCCCGGCTGAGAACAGTTTCACAGCTCCCACAAGGAGAATAAAAGTCATGAAGTGGTGGCTGGGAGCCTGTCTGCAGTGCCAGACTTCAGAAAAGCAGAGGACTTTTAAATGTTTCATAAACTTCACTGTGGGTGCCTGCTCTGGCTGAGAGCCCATTAATAAGCCTGGGTGGCGGAGGGGCAGGTGTCGTGCTGGTTACTATAGCATTACCTGGGGAAGGATCACTCGGAGAGAGCCACAGGCAAGCTGGAGAGAAGCAGGAGGGGCCGGAGCCCAACCACAGATGCTGCTGCCCGTCTGGGGACCCCTTGTAGGCTGGAGCCCACGTTAGCTTCTCCAGCTGCAGCCAGGGAGGGAGAGAGGCTGCGCTCAGTTTGAGTGGCTGCCTGAGACAGCGGCCACAGGCTGCTGCTGAGCTTGTAGCTTTTGCAAGGGGCTGAATTCCCAGCTAGAAACCCCTGGGCCTCCTTTTTTTTTTTTTTTTTTTTTTTTTTTTTAATTGTGGAGGGAGAGGAGAGGGTTGTCTCTGCTCGGAGAATCTGGGTTGGGTTTCATCTTCTTTTTGATTTTAAGTAGTTCCCTCTATGAGAACTGACTTCCAGGTGTTCATCAAGTGAAACAGTGCTCCGTATGCTAGAAATGAGAAAGAATGACAGTTTCTGAGACTGACTATTATTAACGGCTCATAGGTGCCCCCGCAATTCAAAATGCCTTTTAAAGTATTTGATACCTTCAAAGAAAAAATTTTGAAACCTGGAAAGGAAGGAGTGAAGAATGCTGTGGGAGATTCGCTGGGGATTTTACAAAGGTAAAGTTTGAATGTAAACTTTAGGTTTATTTCTGAGTAGCATCACAGTGCCAACTTTGTATCATGTTTATAAACCACATTTTAATGAGGAGGAGATGGGTCAGATTTGATGGCTTCTGGACCCCTCTTCTAGAATCAATATTCTGTGCCAGAAAGGGAGTGTGGGAGATTCATGAAAAGTATTGGGTTGAATTAGGAAATATCAAGACAAGTATTGTTTATCCAGCAGGATTAGCACTTACTGGTAATGGTAATGTTACATATGGTATGTTTGGCATTGAATTAGGGAGACAATATTCGTGTTAATTCAGTGGTAATAACAATTGTAAATTATGCTTTGAGCTGAAATACATTGTTTTCCACTTTGGTTTTCACTATACATGAAAATTAAATATTTATAATTTTGTTAGCTTATTATAGAAAATATGTAAAGTGGTTCCTGATTGTATAGTTTTCAAAGAGAAAGACAGTTACACAGTAGTTTGAAGAAGGTCACTTAAAAGATTTAATATTCATTAAAGCAGAAGATCTTACATGTAGCAGTGGGAAATGTTCAGTACTATCATATAACTGAATGAGATTTTAGTCCATACCCAAAGTAAATATTTTTAAAGGAAAATATATTATTATTGGCAGGAGCATTTTCCATAAGTGGGTGAATTGATGTGACATTTTAATTTGTTAAATTTTATAGATGTAGTAAATGTCATCTCAGGTTTTATAGATGAATTAATCAGTAGTCCTTATGTGTAAAGTAGAATGACTCCTTCATCTTTTTGATATAAGTATATGTGAGAAGTACCCTTTATAAGCTTTTTATGTGTTTGAGTAATTATTTCTAATCCTGGTGAAGGAAAATGTCACTGGGCATTTCCTTTTAACTTTTCTATGTTCTCTCTTAAATTTAAAAACTTTTACATTTAAAGGATTATTTCTCAGCAACCTATTTCTGAGATTGTATGTTTTGTGTTTTATAACATACATGCTCCTGTTGGAGTTAAATATTTTACTGTATCACTCTTGATGAGCTTTGGTAAGAAGAGAATGACATTGGGTTCATTAGACTTTAGTAATTAAAAACAAAAAGACTTTGATCAGCTACGCAGAATTATCACATAGAGGTGAAAACCTCGCTCAGTGACTGCACCACAAACCAATCAAATATAGAAGATGATTATAATAACATTTTTTAAAAGAGTGCTTTATCCTTCTGTTGAACACTCCCCAGGTAACATCTTATTGTGTGGCTTTCACTTGATTAGAAATGCAAAAAGAAGGCACAATGGCTTAATTGGCTTATTCAAACAATGACAAAGGAATCTGGCAGAGTCAGGAATAAAAACCATGATTTGCCAAACAAACCCCCAAAACAAAAAAATTTAGTAATTTTCTTTTGAAACTGCAGTTTAATTGTTTTTTTGAAGTTTAATTGCTTTTTCAAATAGGAGATTTACCTAAGCACTGGTTTTACTATGTTTGTTTAGATAATACACACCAAGATCTCTGTTTACCAAATAGATTTGCTTAGGGATATAACAAAATTAGTAATTTCCAAGTTGTGTGACCTCAGCCCAAAATCGAGCTATGTGTCTAGGCTCTTTGAGCAGTTTCCTCTGAATTGCATCACAGGACAATAAAAGAAGTGACTAGCAAAATGCTTGAGGCAGAGAAGGCACTGAACACTAAATGAAGGCTAGATATTGTCGTTGCTGTAGTAATTATGGAATGACTTTAGAGAAAAACAAAGCTGAACCAGAATCTTTTCTTTCAGTAATCTCTAGGTAGAAATTATCAGCTGAGGAAGGAAAATTAGACATTACTTGACTGACCATCCAAGTTGATCCTCAGTTCTAGTGGTATTTTAGCAGAACACCACAATTCGCTGTACCCTGCATTTGGTGTGAATTTTAAGTCTTTAAGATAATTACATGCAAAGTGCCCTGCCAAGTGGGATTTTCCACTTTACCTCTTTGATTTTCACATAAGATCAGTTGACAGAATCCAATGTTCAAAACAAACAAATCACCACCACCACCACCACCACCAACAACAACAACATCAGCAACAACAACAACAACAAAAACCCAAAAAGAACTGTTTCCTGATTTGTATGGGGTGATTACAGTCAGGCATTGTTAGCTTTCCTGGAGAAAAGTCATTGATAAGAAGCAGTTGAACAAGGAATCAGCTAAAGGCCCAGTAATAGTTCAGAAGTATAGGATAATATTCCAAAGTGTAGTATTAGAATACATAGATGACACAGAAGGCATTGAACCTGGAAATGAATGCCCATAAATGGACTTGCAGATTTGTTCAACTTCAATGACAATATGGATAAATTTTGATTGCTTATGTGTGAAAAATAATAATGGCAAAAACATAGCATAATACAGACACTGTAATCCATTTAATTCTGTTAAAAACCCACGAACACAGGACTATTATAATTTTATAGATGAGGAAACCAAGATACAGAGAGGTTAAGTAACTTGTGCAAGGTCACGGGGCTTGTAAACCGCAGAGCTGGGTTTCAAACCAGATGTTCTATGCCCATATTTTTGTTTTTAGTTTATTTTTCATTGACAAATAATAATTGCATATATTTATGGAATAGAGTGATAATTTGATACAATGTTAAATGATGAAATCAGGACAATTAGCATTTCCATCTCCTTAAACATTTTTAATGTCTTTGTATTAGAGTCTTTGAATTCCTCTCCTCTAGCTCTTAAAAAAACATACATATATATATGTGTATATATATATATATATATATATATATATATATATATATTTGTTGTTGTTGTTGTAGATGGACACAATACCTTCATTTTATTTATTTATTTTTGTATGGTGCTGAGGATCAAACCCAGTGCCTCACACGTGCCAGGCAAGTGCTCTACCACTGAGCCATAACCCCAGCCCTCTCGCCTCTAATTCTTTATAAATATGTACTAAGTTGTTGTAAACTGTGACCCCCTACTGTGCTGTAGAATACTAGAATTGATTCCTCCTATCTAATGTATTTTGGTACTGGTTATCCAACTCTATTTCCCCTTTCCCTTCCCTTCCTAGCTTCTAGTGACTATTGTTCTCCCCTGTACTTCTGTGAAATCAATTTCAAGCTTCTGCATATGAGTGACATCATGTGGCATTCGTCTTTTGGTGCCTGGTTCGTTTATTTATAATGTCTTCCAGTTCCATCCACATTGCTGCAAATATCTATGCCTGTATTCTTCATTTCCATCATACTACCTCTCTAATCAAGTGTCTTTCCTCTTTCCATTTTGAGATTAAATTACTTGTTTAGGTTCAGGGAGTTACTTGGACTGCATTATAGCAGCCACTGCTAAACCTGGTGGGCTTTTCTTCTAATTGAAGAAACATTACCATTGAAGCCTTTCCTCAAGGAAGGCCAAGATGGAGTCTGATCTCTTTAAAGTATGATGGTCTTCCCTTTAAAGAGATGGAGCTAGTCCTCACATTGTGTTGGCCCTCCGCATTCAGCAGTTGTGTGTTAAAACCTCCCCATGGTTTCCCACTTCACTCTGACTTAAAGCCAGTGTCCTTTTATCTGGTCTGTAGGACTTTGAGAAGTCTCTGACTTCATCTCTGACAGTCTTTTCCTGCTTCACTCCACTTTGTACTCATTTTTCCTCACTCTTATTGAAACTCCCCACACCCGTGTCTGACTGGGAACCTGTGTATAGCCTTCATCTCTGACACCATGGTTACTTCATTGCTGAGTCTGCTGCTGTCGCCACTGGGTGGCTAAGGACAGAATTGGCTAACCTCAGCTGGCCAAGTCAGCCTGTCCATGTGTTGTGTAGTATCTCTTTCAAGTGGACACTGTGTGGCCTATGTTGCTGTGCAACCTAAAGATCTCACACTTTATGTCCATTCTTACTGGTTGATCCACGTGTTTCTTCCCCAGAACTCCTTCTCAGTCTTCCAATATTACCCTTTATAGACTCTGTCGTGCCAGCTAAGCCATCACCACTGCCTACGAATCCACACCTATAATTATCTTGTAATGTTTCCCTTTCCATACAAAATAGATGGTCAGGTGACTGCTCAAAACTCTACCTGTTGGAAAGATGTCCCTTTATGGCTTTCTTTAAAGGCTACCCCTGAGTGGGGTTTTCATGCAGCAGCAGTCCATTTTAACTGGTTCTGACTTACCAAACTGACCATCTGTGAACACACTCAGTTTTTTTTTCTTTTCACTTCGTCATTTGGTCAAAGGTGTGAACTGATGGAGAGTCATTGGTACAGAGTCATTGGTGCAAGAGTTAAAGGTCACCTGGGAGTCTATATCCTCTGACGTAGGCTTTGTGATGCTCTATTGCCCTGCTTGTGTTTGACCCCAGATGTACCACTTCCATTTTGTAATGTGCATTATGACTTGGTAGGTTTGACGGTACCTAGCTCATGATAGGTAGTTTTGGCAACATGATCTTTTGATAGTCTATGGTCAGATGCTCCAACTTTACCAGGGTTCAGTAACATGCCAGGAGTTATGTTTTGTATGTTGGGTATTGCTCTACTATAGATGGCATGGCCTTGTTCCAGAATTTATGCAATGTTTCTTCTATTAGGTTTTACCAGAAACCTCAAGTGGTGTTTTTTCCTATACAGATTCCTGTATACCAGAAGTATGCTAGATAGCATGGCCCTAGTGGCAAGATTGCTCTTACTTCAGCCTGGACATGCTGAGGAACACTTTCTTTTTTTTTGGGTACCGGGGATTGAACTCAGGGACACGTGACCACTGAGCCACATCCCAGCCCTATTTTGTATTTTATTTAGAGACAGGGTCTCACTGAGTTGCTTAGTACCTTGCTATTATTGAGACTGACTTTGAACTTGTGATCCTCCTGCCTCAGCCTCCCGAGCTGCTGGGATTATAGGCTTGTGCCACTGTGCCCAGCCAGGAACACTTTCTTGCTTTTGGATCTCATTAATAAAAACTAGCAGCCTTTAATGTCATGGAACAAATGGGTTACAATATTATTTCTAAATGTTGGAAATAATTAGTTATTTCTAAATTTACTGCTTCCCAAACTCAAGTATACCAAGTATCATGCTTCCATCTTAGTGGTGGAAAGTACAAAGTGCAGTGACTTTTCCTTTACTTTATTTCTTAAAAATTTTTATATATATATATTTTTAGTTATAGACGGACATAATACCTTTATTTTTATGTGGTGCTGAGGATTGAACCCAGTGCCTCACACATGCTAGGCAAGGGTTCTACCTCTGGGCCACAACCCTAAACCCAACTTTTCCTTTACTTTGGAGGAAATGACCCAAACCATTAGGCTTCCCTCTGGAACTTGTTTTTTTACTGAGACATCAAGAGACTTGTTACTTTTTGCTTATGAGGTCTAAACAACATGTTGGTCACCATAGATCAGTGTGATGTTCTGTAAAAGGTCCAGAAGATCTCTCTGACTATAATAGAGAACAATACCATGAATATATATAAGCATTATTCATAATAATGCTGGTATAAACTTCTGATTCTCTTTTATAATGAATATGAAAAGAATGCACTACACGAGATCTAGAGAGGCAAGCTATATACCAAAGTTTGTGGTAGTCCACTATCATCCGCCATGATAAATTTTTTTTTGTAGGAGACAGACTGGTGAATTAAATGGAAATATAATGAGGACTACCACTTCTTGCAACCTTTAAGCTTCTAAAACTTAAGCTAATCTCTGTCATTCTGTCTAATGTGACCCTGTTTTTGATTTATCATCTCACCCAGGGATGGCAGTTTCAAGGATTTCCCTTTGGCTTTTTGTACTACAACAGCTCTTATTAAGTTAAGGAACCAATATAAGGTTCCCCCCCCCACACAAATGCTAAGTGCCTCCATTCTAATTATGTATGTGTAAATTATACCTGGGGAAATGACCCCTGGGTAGGTCCTTGGACTAAGTGAACACGCTTTGATATAGACTTGGGCCAGGCCCATTTATTGCTTAACCCTTATGAACCCCATTCTAACAAGAGGGACATGATGGTGCTGTGGACCCCGGATTACCAACATCAACTTACCCCTTTACCCAACAGTCTTAAAAAAAAAATCAAGGTATTCCTTTTTATCCACTATATGTTTTCCAATGGCTATAGATTTCTTTGGGGAAAGGGCTGAGAGAACCCTTCTACATGCCCTTCTGTGGATTACAGTTTTCCTTTGTCATGGAGACCCAGTTTCTTCAATCAATGAATTCTGGTCTAGAACCTCAGCAAGACAGTGTGACTTTCCATTGGTATAACCAACCTTAGCCTATATCTCCTACTTCAATTCTTGAAACTTTTCTCATTATATATAAGCAACATCCTTGTTGGCTGCTCATTTATTTTGTCCTAAGAGCATCATGTCATCTGTGAGATTCCACTGGATCAGGATCCCAATTGTCACTGCACATCTGCTGCCCTTGCCTAGGATAGTGAAGTGCCTCTACTGGCCTCTTGTGTTCCAGGATCCTATCAACTCAGTTGCCACTAGTTTTACCATGAAACCCATCTTGCGGAAGACAGCAGCCTCTGATCTACCCAGTGTGGCTGGTGCCCCATCACCGCAACATTCCTTATTATCTTAGTAAAGGGAGTATCAAGCCGAGTAGATCATGACCTGATTTCATTGTGTCCCCACTTCAGGTGTTCACTTAAAGGGGGAAGTCACTGACAGTCAAATCTACTTTGAGATGTGGTCATCTCATTTATGGAGCCACAGGAAACCCTCAAGTTATTTTTTAAATAATGTTATAGCGGCTATAGCCTGTATTTCTGAGCAAAATGCAATAATGACTAGAAATCAGTATGCAATTGCATTTCAAAAAGTAATCAGATTCTCTTGATGTGTATTTTGTTTATGCTTTTAGGAGCCACATTAGCAAGTTACTAGATCCATTTTTCTAGCCTTTTCCAGGATGTTAAATTTTGTGTCATGGGACAATCAATGCTTCCAGATTAGTTTCCCAGGGATGCTGTAACAAGGTGCCGCAAACTTAAAACATGAGAAATTTATTTTCTCACAATTCTGGAGGTTCAAAGTCCAAAATCAAGGTATTTACAGGGAAATGCTCTCTCTGAAGGAGATATCATCCTTGCCTCTTCCTACTTTCTGAGATTGCTGGTAATCCTTGACATTTCTTGACTTGTAGATGTGTCAATCAAATCCCCATCTTTTTTTTTTTTAATAAAAAAGAACAAATAAAAAGTTTTTTTATTTGTTCTTTTTTAGTTATACATGACAGTAGGATATAATATGTACTTCTGTGAAGTGTCTGTTCAGTTCCTTTGTCCATTGACTTATTGGGTTATTTTTTTGTGTGTGTTTGTGTTTAGTTTTTTGAATTCTTTATATATCCTGGAGATTAATGCACTATCTGAGGTGCAAGTGCGAAGATTTTTTCCCATTCTGTAGGCACTCTCTTCATGTTCTTGCAAATCCCTGTTTTTATTGTTACATGGACTTCTCTCCTATGTCTCTGTGTCTGTGCTGAAATTCCTCTCTTCTTACAGGGACACCAGTCATTCTAATCTAGTGCAACCTCATTTTAATAAGATTATATCCACAAAGATTACATTTCCAAATAAGGTCCAAGTCACAGATATTATGGGTTAGGATCTCAACATATCTTTTTGGAGGACATGATTTAATCTGCTTCTTCATATTAACAAACTATCCTGCTATGGTTTTGAATGTGTCCCTTAAATCTTCAGGTGTTAAAATATAATCCTCATTGTGAGGTATTAAGAGGGTATAAATTTAATCTGACTATGGTATTTAGTCTTTCAGAGGTGTTCAGTATAAATAAAGTCCTTAGTGTGGAGCCAGGTGGCTTTATAAGAAGAGGGAGAGAGACCAGACAGAGAATGATCAGGTGGCTTTATAAGAAGAGGGAGAGAGACCAGACAGAGAGATATACAGACATGAATGCACATTCCCTGTGTCTTGCAATGTGATGTCTTGGACTTTGCCAGTAGAAGACCATCATCTGATGTGACCCCTTGACCTTGGACCTCCAGAACCAGAAGCTTAACTAAACCTCTTTCTTTATAGCTCAGACATTTTGTGGTATCATGTTATTGGCAATAGAAAACAGACTAAGACATTTCCCTTATCCAACTGTACTACTTCACCTCTCCCAAATCCAGTACATTCAGAATTCAGTCCCAGGCATACGTTCCAGCTTCTAAAATGTCAGTCACATCCTCCTCTGATCCATGGTAATTGGTCTGATGGCTAGAAGGGAAGGTGGAAAATAGATCCTGAAGAGCTCCAGAAGCTATGAATAGTCCACCTTCTCCTCCAGTGACCTGCTCACAGTCCTCATTGCCAGCCAGCTAGTGAGCATCAAACTGAGATCTCATTTTGGAGTCTGTTTCCAAGGACTCCTCACCTAAGGGTTTAGTGCAAGAATCAAGATCCAGGATCTCTGAGCTTTTAAACCCTCATCCTTTCTTCTAGCCTGGGGGAGGACACACACACCCACACACACACACCCACACACATGTATGCGTATACATAGATTAAACCCAGGACCTTGTTCATGCTAAGTACATGCTCTATTACTAAGTTACACCCCAGTCCTAACTTTCTGTTTTTAAGTCTTGCTCAAACTCACCATCCTTCTGCTTCAGCTTCCTAAGTAGCTGGGATTATAGACATTGATCAAGTGCCTTTTTTTTTGAGATGGTGTCTCCCTGTGTTGCCTAGGCTGATCTCAAACTCCTAGCCTCCAGTGATCCTCCTGCCTCAGTCACCTGAGTAGCTGGAACTATAGATGTGTGTCACCATGACTGTCTCTATTTTCTTGACTAAAGTTTATTTTTGGCTTCTCCCAACTTTTCCCAGATATTTTTATAATAACCAAATTCTGAAGTACTTCTTAAAGCTTAGTGCAATGGCCATAGGTTCAATACAGAAGGAGTGAAGCACGTCCTATTGTATTTTGACATAGATATATTTTATATATTAACAAACAGAAATAGTCTTCACCTCTACAAAGAAGTATGTTATATTGAAGTTGTCAATTGTAATCAACACAGCCCACTTTAGCTAAAGTGGTATGCAGTTTAGGAGAGCTTGTTAGGAAACACTCAAGACTCCCTGGGAGGACCAGTCTGGATGCTCTACTTCCAGGAAAAAAAAAAAAGCAGAAAGCATATTATATATCATCCCACTGGATTGTTCTGGGTAAAATTCAGCTGCCTCCACTGGCAGCTCTTAAGTACTGATTATACTTATGATTTATTTCAGAAATTCAGCCACAGCAGTCATGGAGTTGCTTCTACTATTGCATTTACCGCCATTTGCATTGCCATTTCTCCTGTGCACTGCATCCTCTTGTTCCTTCTTTCCACATCTGAAACTCACACAAGCATTTCTGATTTATAGAGTCCACCTCTTTTTTTTTTTTTTGCACTGGGGACTGAACCCAGAGGTGCTTAACAACTGAACCACATCCCTATCCCTTTTTAATTTAAGGACTAAGTTCTTAAGTTCTAAGTTGCTGAAGCTGACTTTGAACTCACAATCCTCCTGCCTTAGTCTCCCAAACTGCTGGGATTATAAGTGTTCACCACCATGCCTGGCCAGAGTTCACCTCTTAATTCTGCACTTCAATTCAAGAAATCTAGGAAAAGTAATTTTATCTCTGTTGTTCAGGCAAGATTTCATATCTCAAGATGAAGTTAAAACATTGGAGAGGGGCTTGGGATATGGCTCAAGTGGTAGCGTGCTCACCTGGCATGCGTGAGGCACTGGATTTGATCCTCAGCACCACATAAAAATAAAATAAAGATATTGTGTTCACCTAAAAAACTAAAAGATAAACATTAAAAAAAAACATTGGAGAGCTACAAATGATGGTTGTCTACTACATAGTTTTGCTCTTCATCTAATTTGGTAGAAATTAGTTTTAAATATAAGTTAAAAAGCTTAGTTGTTTTATTATATAATATTTTATTTTTTAAAAATTTATTTTTATAGAATACATTTTCTCATTAGCAATTCCCACAGTAGAAAAATAATTTATCGGGTTGGGGATGTGGCTCAAGCGGTAGCGCGCTCGCCTGGCATGCGTGCGGCCCGGGTTCGATCCTCAGCACCACATACAAAACGAAGATGTTGTATCCGCCGATAACTAAAAAATAAATATTAAAAAATTAAAAAAAAAAAAAAGAAAAATAATTTATCATTTATAGTTTTATATTTGTAGACAGATTAATTAATTAGGACAAGTAAAACACATCTCTACTCATGAATTAATAGCCTTTCCCTTTGTCCATTATTCCTCAAGACAAACACAGAAGCATGATCCTATATTGATTATAATAAAGGTGAATTGTCTTTAAGAGATTCAAAATTAAAAGGGGGAAAGTTCATATGTAAAGTTTGGTTATACTGGGAGTCTTGTAAGCTAGGAGACACCCCTTTGACGCACCAGAATGCAGAATTCAGTCTCATAGTTTCTTGGATATTCATTTCCTCTCAAACCTTCTGCTCAACAATTAGATTCCAGAATAACCATGTGATTAGGAGAAGGTTTGTCCCCCAGTGGACTTATCTCATATTTCCTACTTATTGTGTGCTGAATGGCATGATGGAGCAGAGGTGAAGAGGCACACAGTTCTGAAGGTTGGCACTTCCACAGCATAGCAGCAGCTTTGCAGATTCCCATATCATGACTGTCGAAAGCCCAGCAAAGGTTAAAGTGCCAAAAGACCTGCCTTGACAGCTTTCTGCAATGCATCCCCATGAACATAGTAATAACAACTTGTCCAAGGCTCCTGTGACTCTGGAGAGTGAGGGTTGCAGCCAGAGTAGTCCATTGCAGAGCAAGGATTCAAATATGCAGCTGGAAGCTGGCCCAGGAGCAGAACACAGGCAACCTTCTTGCTAGTCCAGTGGAGAGATGCAGCCTTGGAACCAGAATGGTGGCTTGAAGACAGGTGGATGTGCTGTGTTCCATACTGCCCTAGGGTGTGGGTTGGTCCTGGAGAAACGCTGAAACATGAGTAGGTCTGGCCCCTCAGGTCTGGATGAATAGAGCTGGACCTCTTTGAGCCACTGCAGAGACACTTGGTCTCCAAGAGAACTGCCATCTTGCTCTTGAGCAAAACTTAGTTTTAACTATAAGAAAAACAACAGTGCAAGTACAATATGAAATGGGAATTCAGTTCAGTGTAGGGGTGACTAGAGGGAGTGGTGAGGACTGTGGTAAATGGGAATGCCAATTATACCATGAGAGTGTGGATCTAATAATTCCAGGTCTTCACATTTTTCAGAAGAAGGTAAAAATTCCAGGTTAAACACCACACACACACACACACACACACACACACACACAGCCCTCCTGAATTTTCAACTGGCAATTTAATCCAAATTAAAAAAAAGCCCTTACTCATACATCATATAATATAAACAAAACATGTCTGTGGGCCAGATGTGGCTATAGAGCTGTCGGTTTGTCACCTATGAATTTTGGAAATAAAAAACACAAACCAAGAGACTAAGTCTTTTTCTCTGCTGTCCATCTTATCCTTCCCTGCTGAGGCAAGGAGCACCAACTCTTTTTACATGAGGGGACAGGAAAGATTACCAGGAGGAAAACAAGACCAGCATAGGCTAATGCTCCAAAATCTGCAAAACTGCACTGGGTGTGAGGCTGGACCTTAATGTAATAGGATTGGTGCCCTTATGAGAGGAGGAAATTTGGATTACAAGAGACACTGAAGATGCATGTGCATAGAAGAAAGGCCATCTGAGTGGGAAGGCGGCCATTTGCAAGCCAAGGTTGGGGGCCTGTTTTAGTCAGCTTCTGTTTTGCTGTGACCAAAATATCTGACAAGAGCAACTTAGAAGAGGGAAAGTTTATTTGGGGCTAGCAAGTTCAGAGTCTCAGTCCATTGAGGTGAGGAAGAGCATCATGGTGGAAGGGCCCAGTGGAGGAAAACTCCTCACCTTATGGTGGGGTCAGGAAGCAGGGGGTGGGGGAACCTAAACTTAAATATAGTATATAATATACAATAAAAAGTAATGATAAGAATAATAAAGTTATATTATAAAATAATAAGATTAATATTATATATGTGAATACACACACACACACACACACTCTCTAGTTTATGATTTCCAATCCATTTTAACTCACCTGTGCCAATTTCATTGAAGTAATCACAGAATGAAAACTTGGAACTTAATGGGTTAAGCTTCCCAGACTGTAGTATTTTTGTTATGGCAAACAGTATTCTAATTTGCCTTCTGAAAGGGTCACAGTTACTTCAAAGTTGTTTTTCACATGATCACTGAGTTGCTATGTTTTTGGAGAAAGGAAGAAAATTGAAAGATGAAATTGAAGACATTGAATAGCTTCTCCATTCTAGGTACTCTGAGGTTTTCTGGTTTTGTTTAGAACTGTCAAGTTTTTTTTTTTTTAATGTATAAGTATCTCCCTTGATTATCAAAACAGTCTTAAGAAGATTTATCTATATCGTATAGCTCAGAATCCCATAACACATATAATACATAAATAAGTGAAAGAATTTTAAAAACTCACAGAATTATCTGCAAGTTCTGCTCACTTTGTGCTCCAAATGTGGACCTTATTAATTGCAAAACAAAACCTCCTCCACAATTGGTGGAAATGTTTGGATTATAAGTAAATAGTTCTATAAATGCTCAAATGTAAATGATAAATATTGTATTTATCGTATGGATGACAGATTGTGAGATTCAGAAAGGCCAAGTTACTTGACCAAAGTCACACAACTAGTATGTAAGTGGCAGAGCTGACAATCACATCCAGGTTATCTGATTGCCTAAAGCTTATTAGCATATGTAAAACAATCAGACTCATGGTAACAGAGGCTTGCTGGACAGGAGAACAGTGGGCATGTACTGCCCTAGTACGTGAAGGACCAGCAACCCACAATCTGCAGTTTTCTATACTTGGAAAAATAATGATGGATGTCACCCTGGAAAGAATGAAGATTCTCAGATCTAAAAGTGTGAGGGCAGGCACAGTCAGAGAAAACCAAATGGGGTAAATAGCTATTAGGGATAATTAAAGTCCTCCACTTTCTTAAGAAAGGAGTTTTTTTTTTGTTTTGTTTTATTCTTAGGTAACTTTCTTTCCCCTCCCCAATTCTTTCTGTAAAGTTTGTTTCTGGGCAGAGATGAATAGACCCTTACCCCGTCTCTTTAAGTGCTCAAGTCAGGAGTGACATCTGGAATCAACCCACATTTCCATTCAGTCAAAGGAAGATTCCTTGTGTCCAGGTACTGTGCTGAACACTGGGAATGAAGATGGGTGGGAGATGGCTCCTGCCTCAGCAGGCTCATGACCCACTGGGTGGGGGAGCTCTTCATTAAAGTCTATGTATGCGAATCATCAGATCTGCTCCCTACCTACTATGCTGATGAAAACCAAACTCTCCAACTTACATGGTAAGTACTCTAACCAAGGAATGTATAATACCCAGAGGTGGCTGGGGATGCAGGACAGTGGTCAAGCCAGTGTTCAAGAGTCCCTGGGCTCCATCTCTAGCTCCACAAAAACAATGAATGAAACAACCCAAAGGAAACACCAGGGGTGGTACAGATTATAATATTTGTTAATGCCCACTCACTTTTCATGGTAATATTTTACTCTTTGTAGTACAGTATCATTCAATCTTAAGAACAACTCTTAAGATAAATATTGTATTTATTGTATGGATAACAAATTGTGAGATTCAGAAAGGCCAAGTTACTTGACCAAAGTCACACAACTGGTATGTAAGTGGCAGAGTTGACAGTTACATCCAGGTTACTGATTGCCTAAAGTCCCGTTTCATCACACAATGTGAAGTTATTCTCAATCTTCTTCTCTGAGCTTGCCTATAAAATAAATGTTCCACGGTTATTATTATTATTATTACTATTATTATTATTCTGATGGTTGAACCAAGGGCCTTGCATATGCCAGAAAAGCACTCTACCACTCTGAGCTACACCCCAAACCCTCCTACAATTTTAGGGTTTTAAAAACAAATCCAATCTACTTGGAGGGCCCTGCCTGGTGGAAATTAAATTTTGGTCAATTTTGGAGCTTCCCTTCCTGCTGCACCCAGGAGGTCCCTCTCATTGTTGATTGGCATGTCTCCTGATCTCATAGTCCTTTGAAGTGTTGGCTTGGCTGTCACTTTGGAGATTCCTGTGCTTTTCTCACCATTCTCTCCCCCTCCCCCAGCTCCAGTTCCCATACTGTTGTGTTATCCCTCTGGAAAGTCTCAGGACATCTAAGATGGTGCCATGTTGAGAGATGCTTGTGTTAGTTCAAGTCCTCTAGGAAGTGGACAGGAAAACAGATACACAAGGGGTTTATTGAGGGGAAAATGGGGAAGGAGCTGGAGGAGGCTGGGACAGCATCCAGACTGCATGCTATCTGTGCAGGAAACAGGAAAGGAGGAAAGTAGAAGCATTTCAGACTAGACAACTAGATGTTTTGGCAAGGTCAATGGAGAATCCTGGAGCCAGTCACCTGTCAGAAGAGTCCTGCCTCTTCCAGGAAAGGACCTGCCTTATGTCCCTGTTGGGCTCAATCCTTGTCAGAAAGCAGCCTGTGAAAAGTGTGGCCGTGTGCCAAAGCCAAAGCCATAGTGGAATCAGAGCACAGCAGCTGGGGCTGTCTTCAGTTAAACTCCTCAGAGCCCCAGAGTGCCTGAAAATATCAGTCTTCATTCTTCTTCATCTAAAGCATCTTCATGCTTATAGAGATGCTGAGCTTCTGACTGCTAACAATTATATTAAGAGCAATAATCCTAGAATTTACCATTTATGAATGTAAAGTTCTTTCATGTGATGCATTTACATGCATCAGTCAGTAAATAGCCCTATGAGATAGCCAGTCTGATTAGCCCATTTTAGAGATGAGGACTATTATGGCTGAATTGTCCCCATCCCCTGCTGCCACTTCCCCAATTCGTATGTTGAAATTCTAATCCAGTACTTCAGAATATGATTGTGTTTGGAGATAGGACCTTTAAAGAGATCATTCAGTTAAAATGAGGTCATGAAGGGAGGCCATCATCCATGTGACTGGGTACTTGTAAGAAGAGGAAATTTGAATACAGGGACATACAGAGGAAAGATGTTGTAAATAGGTATAGGGAGAAATGGCCATCTCCACGCCAAGGAGAATGGCCTCAGGTTTTTCTTGTTACAATTTTTCTTTTTGCTTAGTACACCTCCCTCACCCCCTCTAATTCTGGCTTTTCTTCTCTGTCCATTGTTTTCTAATGTAGAAAAATTGATGGGACCAATGAGGAAGAAGATAACATTGAACTGAATGAAGAAGGCAGGCCTGTGCAGGCATCCAGGCCACGCCCTCCGCTCTGTGACTGCCATTGCTGTGGCATCCCTAAGCGTTACATCATCGCCATCATGAGTGGGCTGGGATTCTGCATCTCCTTTGGGATTCGGTGTAATCTTGGAGTTGCCATTGTAGAAATGGTCAACAACAGCACTGTATATGTGGATGGAAAACCAGAAATACAGGTCAGTATCTATATCTCACAGGACATTTTTTTTTTGCTCATAGCTGTGCAAATGAAAGTAAGCACTGTTACTCATTCATTGATATGGCAAAAGTGTAGCATGACTACCATGCACTGGACACTGTGTGGTGATGGGGAAAATCTGGTGAGCCTCAGCTGGGCCCTTATCCTTACAGAGACAGACAGTAAGTGATGATAGTTTGGGATTCTAGGGGCTAAGTTCAGCAAACACAGGATCCTTGAGCTCATCTAGCTCAGACTTTGATATCATGAAAGAATTCCCAGAGAAAAGTGATGGTTGGACCAGACAGAGAGTTTTGGTGGGGTGGAAGAAAAAGGAATATCATAAGGGAGAAAGAAACAGTTGGAAACAGAGCAGACAGGCTATGATTTAGGAACTGAGACCTGAGCATTTCAATTTTCTGTGCCATGATTCCCTTTGGCAACCTGGTAATAGCTTACGAATATTTTGTCAAAGATAATGTGTTAAATTCTTAACATCAAATGCAAAGGATGAGCTGGGGATGTGACTCAATGGTAGAATTCTTGCCTGCCATGCCTGAGCCCTGGGTTCGATCCACAGCATGCTCATGTGCACACACACACACACAAAGTGCGAAGGATTAAAAAGGAAGTCAATTATGTTAAAATATACATATCAAAATATTAAAAAATCAAATTGGTGATACAGAGACGTGTGGGCTCCTTTATTAACTTATCAGATGAAAAAAATCTAGCAATGGTTCTACAATTGCTGCAATTTTAAGTTTGAAGTATAAACAATAGTTTGGGATAGTGGCAACAATCAGTATGAACATACTAGTTTATGACTTATAGTAACAGAGTCACTACAGAAAAAATACTATAGACGGTTTTCTGCACTCAATTGCAGAAAAGCCTAAATTTTAGTTAGCAGTTAGTGAAAATTAAGATGCCAACTTTTCCCCATCCAAGTTCACAGATCTATACGATTCCATCCACAGGATGAGAATTCTCAATAAGAAGGCAGAGCACTAAGAGATGGAGATAGCAAAGTCAATAGGGATCAGTTCATACAAGGCCTGATAATGAGGTAGAGAGTCATGGATGGGCTAAAGGGGAGAGGCAACCAAACCCATGCTCCAGGATGATCATTGCCCAGCGGAAGGAGGCTGGGTACAAGTGAGACAAGAGTGGAGGCTGGGGAGCAGTTCAGAGGCTGTTGTAGTCATAAGCAAGCATACTATGGTGTGATTTAATAAAATTGTTTTATGATTCATTGGAAACATAAAATCTGGTTTATTAAGAAGGTTATGGGAGAAAAATACCAAATTAAAATATATGGCCACCAGCATCCAATAAATATATATTTCATTGAACAGAATACATACCCTGAAATGGAGATGTGTTTGCAGAGAGGCATCTAATAGTTCTCTGGTCCCCACCTGTATTTGGAGAAACGTTTAGATTAGAGTTTCCCAGACTGGGAATTCATTGTTTTGCTGGCTGTGCTTTGAAGAAGGTGTTGCCTGTACTGTTTTGTGTCCTATGCAACTGTGCAGGATGGGGACATGAGATGCAGTCTTTCTTGGACTGACTTGATGGCAGAATACTCTTTCATGTGATATCTATTAGCATCATCTGGAACAGTCTCCTGCCAAGTGCTGGCTTGGGAAAATTTGATGTCAGTCCATTAAAAACAGGTCTTCAGTTGGCTTGCAGTCTTTTTTTTTTTTTTTTTTTTAAACTAAGAGATTATTCTGCCAGAGGAAAACAGCACCATGGAGATTCTTGTAGTTTCTTTTTGATGCCACAGCTGAATCTGTCCTAAAAAGATATCCTGCCTTTTGGGGGGGGATGGTGCCAGGGTTGGGATAGAGGTGGAGGAGCATATCATGAATTTTTAAAATAAAGAATGATGTATATTAGTGAGGTTTCAGATGGGTATCACATGCATTCTTTCAGCCTTTTGTGAGCAAGGCCAGCTAATTAAAACTTATCTGCTGAGACCCAGATCAAAATGAGATTGTTTTGCATTTGTTTGTTGCCTGAAAAGACAGGCCGAGGTCAATAGAATCTGCTTTGAGGCATATAGAAAAGACGTTTTGATAAACCCAAGGAACAATGCTAGTGTGTGCTCTCTAGTTTCTAAGGTTTTGCCTTCTGGAGTCTTAGAGGAACTGATTAAGATCTAAAATGTGCTTTACATGACTTTCTCTGGCCTCAAGAGTGGGAGTTCAGTAGCATTTCAGAAGCTCTAGTGTAACTCCTATTTGTATCAGGCAATTTCTCTCTGGTCCAAATAGAACAAAGCTTAGATATCTGCTGAGTATGTCCAACCGAATGACAAAGTGCTCTGGCTGGTATTTTTGTTTGTCTGTTTGTTTTATTTTATGGGGTGAAAAACTAGATATTTTGCACTAAGAAATGTTGCAATCCTCATTTGAGAGAGAGAGAGAGAGAGAGGGTGGGGGAATGGGGGTGGGGAGAGGTAGTATGAATACATTGGTCTTCCAAATAATTATGTGGCATGTGTTCTATTAGTGGCATAAAGGGTGATTTTTTAGCTCATATGTGGATAATAATTTTTTAGTTTAATAATTATGTGTTAGGATTGGAGGTGCAACTCAGTGGTTAGTGCTTAGTGTGCTCAAGTGTGCTCAAGGCCCTAGGTTCAATCCCCAGTAACCCCCCCCCCCACCAAAAAAAAATGTTAAAACACGTGGAGTACTAAGAATAGTATCTGGCATATGGTAAGCAAAAAAATGACTGAAGGTTGAGAAACCTTGTGATTATTTTGCAATACCTTCAGGAAAGTCCAAAGTCCTTCCCATCGATCACAAGTCTTATAAGGTTAAGAGGATGGGCTTTGGAATTGGCCAGACCTTTTTAAATTGATTGCTATTATTAGTTCTGGGGTCTTGAGCAAGTTGCCCTTGTGTCCTGGTCAGGGATTGCTGGCTGAAAAGAACACAAGTACAGGGAGACCAGGTCAGGTTCAAAAGGGGGTTATTGAAGGGCTGAGGGGGAATCTCATGAAAGAGAAGTGCAGGAAGCAGGTTGGTTATGGCTGTTTGTGTGGTCTATGTCATGTTCAGGAGGGGCCCAGCCTGAAGAGGGGCTGATATACTCCATCCAGGGGAGAGAAAAGCAGATTAGCTGAGTCTCGGCTATGGTTTAGCTCTCTCTATTCTGACCTCCCCATCAGCCATGCTGGTCAGCAGGTGAGAAGTCCCTGGAGGAGAGGCAGAATCCTCTTAGGAGGAGACAGGAACTAGTATTTCTAGCAATTTTTTGCTAACCCTCGTCCACCTTATTGTGAGATGGAAATAAAAGGACTCCTTTGAAGATCAAATGAGATAATTTAATATTTAACTCATTGGATCTTAAATACCTGTATCAGTCTCCCTATAACAAATTTCCGTAAACCTGATAGCTTAAAACAGCAGAAATTTATCCTCTTATAGTTTGTGGAGACCAGAAGTCTGGAATCAAAGTGTCGACAGGGCCTCACTTCCTCTGATGTCTCTAGCAGGGACTCCTTCCTTGACTCTTCCAGCTTCTGGTGGCTCCAAGAATTCCTTGGTTTGTGACTTTCACTCCATTCTCTCCCTCCATCTTCACATGGCCTTTTCCTCTCTCTGTGTCTTCTCTTCAGATTCAAATCTCCCTCTGCCTTTCCCTTATAAGGATACTTGTCATTGGACTTAGGGCTCAGCTAGATAATCCAGAATATTTTATTTTAAGGTCTTTGACTTTCCACATCTGTGAAGACGAGTTTTCTGAATAAGGTAGCATTGACATCTACCAGGGCTTTCATGTGGATATCTTTTGGGGACCATTTTTCAGCCTACCACAGTACTTGACAAAGTGCTTGGATTATTATAGTAATGGTTCATACAATTTATACTTTAAAATATTCCATTGTGATAAGAATGCTTACCGTGAGAGCTACTCTCTTAATAAATTGTAAGTGTCCATTATTGTTGCTTGTAAGTACGGTATTGTACAGCAGCTCTCTAGAGCCTTTTTTATCTTGCTTGACTGAAACTTTCTGCCCACTGGTTAGTAACTTCCCATTTCTCTCCAACCCCTGACAACCACCATCACACTTTGATTCAGTGAATTTGACTCTTTCAGATGCTTCATGTGAATGGAATAAAATGGTATTCTTCTGTGACTGTCGTATTTCCTGTAGTACATCCAAGTTGTTGGGCATTATTGAATTTCCTTCTTTTTTAAAAGCTGAATTGGGCTGGGGATGTGGCTCAAGCGGTAGCGCGCTCACCTGGCATGCGTGCGGCCTGGGTTGGATCCTCAGCACCACATACAAACAAAGATGTTGTGTCCGCCGAAAACTGAAAAATAAACATTAAAAAATTCTCTCTCTCTTGCTCTCTTTAAAAACAAAAAGCTGAATTGTATTTTATTAAATGTATACACCACATTTTCTTTATTCATCTCTCATCAGTCACTCATGTCATTTCCATATCTTGGCTATTGTGAATATTGCTTCAGTGGAGATGAGAGTGCAGATATCTTTGGGGTCCAGATTTTAATTTTCTTGGGTAAATACCTGTGGGAGGCCATCCTCCCACGTGATTTGAGTTACCTCCCTGGCTGGGTGAGAGGCACTTAGTCACAGCTGTGTCAGAGCTTTCTCACCCAGCCAGGGAGGTAACTCAAATCACATGTGAGGATGGCCTCCCACAAATACCCAGAAGCACAATTGCTGTATCATATTTTTAGTTCTATTTTTAATTTTTGAGGAGACTCCATATTGTTTTCTATAGTGGTCACACTATCCTATATTCCCACAGGCAGTAAGTGTTCCAGTTTCTCCACATCCTTACTAGTGCATGTCAT
>NW_025999853.1:11068032-11072072 GCF_001458135.2 Marmota marmota marmota | reverse complement strand
ACAAGAAACAGAGAATTACTTATGGAATATTTTAAAGAATGAGGGTCTATTATAAAGTCCACTGAGGCTAAAACTGGTACAGGATCTCAAAGTAGAAAGTCATCAGGATCTGAGGCAACTCAAGGGGAGAGCTACCCTTTTGTTCTCTCTTGTAGTTAACATTCTCTTTCTCTTACAGGGCACATTTTCCTGCCTGCCTGTCTTCTGTGTTCTCTACTCATTGTTTTATTTCTGTTTATCTTGCTATGCTCAGAATATCACCACTCTGCCCCACCAGATCCCCTCTTTGCCCTTTTCCATCTGCTCTCTTTTCTGGAAACCTGGGCCTGTATGGATCGAATCAACAGAATGAGGTCAATGTATTTATTCTCCTTGGTCCCTTCTTAGAAGGTCCCTGTAGGCAGCTGTATCCCTCCATCAAAGGCCTCTGCTTCTCTCAAAATGGCTCCCTCTAAACAACTTTCCCTTCTTAACCTCCCTTCATTTCATCCCTTCAGGTCTAGGGATGTAAAATCTCCCTTGCTGGGGAGACTAGACTGGGTTTCTCCACAGTCCTTGTCTTTCTGCTGTGCACTGTGCTCTGCCCATATTTTTGTAATTAGTTCTTGTGCAGATAAATTCTCCTCAATTTTTCCTAATTTCCATATGCCATTTTTCTTAGGACCTTCAATTATAAAATGCTCCTCAACTTAGTAAGCCCATTGTAGCTTGAAAATATCATAAGTCAAAGCTGCATTTAATATACCTAACATATCAAACACCATAGCTTTTATATATATATATATCTTGTAGATGGACACAATACCTTTATTTTATTTATTTATTTTTATGTGGGACTGAGGATTGAACCCAGTGCCTCACATGTACCAGGCAAGCGCTCTACTACTGAGCCCCAACCCCAGCCCCCATCTTTCTTTTGATAATGGCCATCAAGACAGGTATGAGCTAATATCTCATTATAGTTTTGACTTGTATTTCCCTGATGATTGGTGGCATTTAGCATCTTTTCATATAGATGTATGGCCATCTGCATGTCTTCCTTGGAGAAATGTCTGTTTAAGCCCTTGGTCCACCATTATGATTTAATGAGACTCAAATAATGATAAAAATTCTTGGTAGGCCCAAGTGCCCATTTTAGGTATCATTGCTTTCAGAGAAGCATTATCCACTTAGAGAGAAAGGCATGAGAAAGGAGTGAGGTGATTGACAGCAGCTGGGTGAAGCAGGTAGAATGGCTTTTATTACCCTCATTAAGAAATGAGAGACTTAAGACTTTGATTCCCTTTATGCTATCACTGAACTAATATCTGAATAATCTACTAAATAACCCAGTAATCCTAGAACTGATTTTTTGTTTTCTTCACAAGCTATTTTATTTTATATTTAGCACTCATCACTATTTGGTATGTGTACGTATATATCTAATTTATATATGTAATACACATACATACAGATAATACACCTATGTATTTATATATATGTGTACACACACACACACACACACACACACGTATGTATGCAAGTAATTTGCACAGACCTCTCCTTTCTTGCACTAGAAGGCAAGATTCATTAGAGAAAGGACTCTCATTGCTATCACTTCTGTATCCAAAATGGGCAAGATGCCTTCTAGAGAGTCTTTGTGGAATAAAAGAAGGAAAGAAGGACTTCATGGGATCTTTATGTAGGATCATCAGTGAAAAATGGTGGTCAGTTGTTTTCTTACAAACGCAAGCGTATCTGATTTCTCATTTGCAGATGGCACAGTTTAACTGGGATCCAGAGACAGTGGGCCTTATCCATGGATCTTTTTTCTGGGGTTATATTGTGACACAAATTCCTGGCGGGTTCATTTCAAACAAGTTTGCAGCTAACAGGTAAGACCGATGTGAGTGCTGCACAGGTTATAACATGGCTTTGTACTTTATAAAAGTTTCATAGTTGGTTCTCTGTTTTGGGGTGCAGAATGAAAAACAGGAATTATCTAGATAGATGCAGTTCATAGATATTGATCCCAAATGATCCTCTTAATTGTCTCTTTCAATTAACTTTTTGACAAATGTACTTTACCGTGCAACTCATTGATTATGTAGTAAAGAGAACAATTAGCTCTGAGTCTTGAAGAAATGGTTCCTGGCCTCTCATCTGGTTCACCAAGTTATCTCTGTTGAGTTGCTTTCTCTCCCTCTCTGGGCCTCAATTATCTCAAATGGAAACATTGGACTAAATTGTGTTTTATTTCCCTTTGACCAGTGATGTTCTATGATCCTATGTACTTATGTTAATATTGCCCAGTACCATAAAGTTTCTGTTATGTGAGTGTCAAGGACTTGCCTCTAGACTTCCAGATGTTTTTAAGACTCTATGGGAGTTGTTTGAGCAATTAAGTGTTTTTTTTCCAGTTGTTCATGGACCTTTATTTATTTTTTTAAATTTATTTGTGGGGTTGAGAATTAAATCGAGTGCCTCACACATGCTAGGCAAGCAATTTATCACTGAGCCACAACCCCAGCCCCAAATTAAATGTTTAATTACAGAATGAGATGTCTTAATAAGCAGTGAGTTCTCTGTCACTTAGAGCTATTCAAGCAGAGGAAGACAACCACTTGGGGGAGATGTTGTGGAGTATATCATGTCTCAGAAAAGTACAAATATCTCTAGGCCCCTTTTGATGTATTTCTCATATGCCAAACTTTGAAATACAACTCATTAGATGATTGTGAAATCAACATAGTGATTTACCAATGAGCATTCTTTTAAAAAGAGAGAGAAATAGAAAAGAAGATAATAATAATAAACAGAATAGAACATATCTGAGTGCATTGCATATAAGGATAGGTATTAATGTTTGAGAAACTTGTTGCAGTTACATTTGTGTGTGTAAGTGTAGACTGGGCTGCAGTATAAAATATATTTTAAGAGTTAAGATGAAAAATTTGGGCTGGGCTTGTGGCTCAGTGGTAGAGCGCTTGCCTGGCATATGTGAGGCACTGGGTTCGACTCTCAGCACCATGTAAAAATAAATAAACAAAATAAAGTCATTGTGTCCATCTACAACTAAAAAAAATTCAAAAAAGATCAAAAATTTGAAAGTTATTATCATAAGATTTAAATATGAATGACTTACATGTGTCAGGCAAGCGCTCTTAGCTAATTTGTAGGTTTTATTTATTGTTTATGTATTGTATTATTCTTAAAAATGTGTCAAATATTGGCTGCTATGAGCTACCCAGTTACTGCTTGCATCTCTGCCCTAAAAAGAAATTACACATAATTTGATTTTCCAGCTTGTAAAAAGAGTTGAAGCTTCGCTAATATGTGGCAGAAGGGAAGAAAACCTTCCTGCTCTTTTTTGCCAGGACACCCTGGGCCAGGCAGGGAGATAGCAAGTGGTACTGGCAGGAAATAGGGGCTAAGACAAGCACCTAGCTTGTCTTGTGCTGGGCTGGTCAGGGTAGGATGCTTCTTGGATAGTCAGTGTCCCCTCATGGTATACTGAAAGCAGTGTGGGAAGTATTAGGGAAAAACCCGAAGAGGCAGAAGCCATAGTAATAGGAAGGGTCACTAGGGTGGAACCAGGAAGATTGGTGGGTCTTTGGCAAGTTCACTTCAACCTAGTCATTTTGCAACTTTCCAGGCAGGATATTTCTGTGCTGCTGCCATAAATGTATCCATAATTGGTCCACAGGCTGGAGCATGGGAATCAAAGCAACCAAGGAGTCTAGCTTTGGGTACCCAAGACACTAACACACCATCTATTTCTTTGTATTTATTTCTCTTAATTTCCATAAGGCTCTTTCATGAGCTGTTGGAGTGGTTGCTGATGTTTAACTGAAGTGCCTCAGCTATTACTAGCCTGCCCAATAACCCGGTGCTTTGATCCCCTAGGGTTTTTGGAGCTGCCATCTTCTTAACATCAACTTTGAACATGTTCATTCCTTCTGCGGCCAGAGTGCACTACGGCTGTGTCATGTGTGTCAGAATTTTGCAGGGTCTAGTGGAGGTAGGAGATATACTCTCCTTACTATTTTTTTGGGGGGGGG
>NW_025999853.1:11030149-11067980 GCF_001458135.2 Marmota marmota marmota | reverse complement strand
CAGGGTTTGTTTATACTGGGGATTGACACTCGGCCACTGAGCCACATCCACAACCCTATTTTGTTTTTTATTTAGAGACAGGGTCTCACTGAGTTGCTTAGTGCCTCGCCACCACTGAGACTGGCTTTGAACTTGTGATCCTCCTGCCTTAGCCTCCTGACCCACTGGGATTACAGGGGTGCACCACTGCTCCTGACTTCCTTATGCTTTTTGATATTGCTAAAGACAGCATGGTCCTTTAGAAAATTTGGTTTTACTCAGTTTTCCTATCTCCTACTTCTCCTGCTCTCTGGTAATGGTTGTAGTTATGAATATTTTAATTAAAATGCTTTGTGCACCTTCACATTTATACATAATAAAGGATTATTCATTCCGTAGTGATCTTAGAGATAACCTAATCTAATCCCCTTCATTTTTTAAAAATATTTTTTTAGTTGTCCATGGACCTTTATTTTATTTATTGATATGTGGTGCTGAGAATCCAACCTAGTGCCTCACACATGCTAGGCAAGCGCTCTGCCACTGAGCCACAACCCCAGCCCCCTTTCATTCTAATAGATGATGAAACTGAAGCCCTAAACCCACAGTTCACATAGCAAGAGCTCTTTCCTTTAGTGAAGGCATTGTAAATGCATTTATTAATCAATCTGTAAATTTCTGTTGGATGCAGTGGCATGCACCTATAATCCCAGCAACTCCAGAGGAAGATTCCAAGTTTGAGGGCAGCCTCAGCAACTTAAGACTTTCAGCAACTTAGTGAGAGACTGTCTCAAAAATTAAAAAGGGCTGGGGATGTAACTCAGTGTAGAATGCCCCATGTCCCTGGGTTCAATCCCCAGTACTGACAAAAGAAAAAAAGAAAAAAGCCTCTGTAAATTTCTAAGGTGTAGTCTGATGTGAAGATATAATTCAGTGGAGGAAGCAGCATCATTTAGAACTGCAAGGTAAATATTTTGAGGTTTGCAGTCCATATGGTGACGCTTGCAACTACTTGATGCTGCCATTATTGCACAAAAGAGCCCCAGATATTGTAGAAACAAATGGGGAGGATTGTGTTCCAGTAACATTTTGGATCCTGAAATTTGATTTTCACATGATTTGTGTGTGCCATGCATCTTCTTTTAATTTTTTTCTTAAGGACTTTAAAATGTAAAAATCTTGTACAAAAACAAATGGTGGGTCAAATTGGGTCATATTTACTAACTCCTGATGAATAGCAACATTTTCCAAACTCCGACATTCACCTCTAACCTTTGTCATATCCATGTATGACTTGTCTTACTGTTTGCCCATTGTTATTGCCTAGATCAACTCTCTTCAAAAATAAAACAAAAGCCCTTAGTCTACACAACAGTATCTTTGAAATTATGGGTTTGAGGTTGTTATTTATATTTTTGTCTAAAGCATATTAGAATATATATGTAACTATTATAACTAAGATTTATATTATTATTGCATCTCAAATCCAGTTCTAGTCCCATTCTAGTCCCACTGGAGGGATATAGGCCATACTTTGGGAAACACTGAAGTGGTAGAAAGAATGCGACATTAGCAGCCATGAAGACAAAGATCTAGAAGACACTTAATGTCTTTTAGCTTCAGATTCTGGGTCTTAAAATGAGGGAAATTGGGGCTGGGCCTGTAGCTCAGAGGTAGAGCACTTGCCTAGCATGCATGAAGCACTGGGTTTGATCCTCAGCACCACGTAAAAATAAAACAAAGGTATTGTGTCTACTCACACCTAAAAAATAAATGTTTAAAAAAATCCTTGTTAAAAGTTATCAAATGGCATTCCTCATTAAAATAAAATACTTTTTAAACAATGAGGGGAATTGACAGTGGAAGTCACTTCCAACACTGAAATTCTTTAATAATATCAAATATAAAGACTTCCTTCCAACTGTCCACCATGCTTGCATTGAATTGTGTTTGAATTTCAGTATCTGTGTTATAAGTCAAAATAACTGTATTATGCTATTTAGTGGCTTTTCAATCTGTTTGAACTTCTATAATAAAATGCCATAAACAATAGAAATTTATTTCTCATGGTTGGGATGTCTAAGTATCAGGCAAATTCAGCAGATTCCGTGCCCATTTCCTGGACCACAAATAGTCATCTTCTCTCTGTGTCCTCATGTACAGAAAGGGCAACGGTGCTCTCTGGAGTCTCATATAGGGGCATCAATCCTATTCCTGAGGACTATCCTCATGCCCTAATCACCTCCCA
Organism: Marmota marmota marmota; assembly: GCF_001458135.2. Classification (NCBI taxonomy): domain Eukaryota; kingdom Metazoa; phylum Chordata; class Mammalia; order Rodentia; family Sciuridae; genus Marmota; species Marmota marmota. The sequence continues at coordinate 11,065,753 of NW_025999853.1, read as the reverse complement.
GAGGTCCATTTCCAACTGGGGACCATCATACTGGGGATTACCTTTCCACATAGGCATTTGATGGGGGATACAAACTTCAATCTATAGCAGTGTGTCTATACTGGGTTTTTACACTATAGCCTGTGTGAAGAGGCAGCATCCATGCTTTAAACACAGAAATTGGAGTCAAACTTAATAATCTATCTTCAATCTTTCTACTAGGGTGTGACCTACCCAGCCTGCCATGGGATGTGGAGCAAGTGGGCACCACCTTTGGAGAGAAGTCGGCTGGCCACTACTTCCTTTTGTGGTAAGGATCTTAGAATCTCAGCACGTTTCATTTAGAAATGCTTTTTGACTCCAAGTAACTGAAACCCTGCTAAGACCTTAAATAGGCTCTACTCTTTTCACCAAGAGAATTCCAAAGGCGAGTGGTTGCTGGTGTTGGTTCTGGGGCTCAAATGATCCATCAAGTCATAGACAGATTCTGGCTTCTGCTCTGCAGTCCTTAGAGTGATCATTTTTTTATTCTCAGGCTTGCTCCATGTGTCGCTTTCATCAGGAAGTCAAAACCTTTTGCAAACCTCCCTACCCTACTTTTGCTCAGGTGTCATGCTTTCCTATGTGCAGAGAGGGTTAGGAAAGCAAGAGTCTAGTTTTCCCACCTTTACAGTAGAGAAGGAGAAGAAAGACGGTGTTAGAAGTGGTTGTTGAACTAGCCAACAAATGACATTTGCCAAGGATGAAAATAGAAGAGATGGGATAATTAAGCCTCCCACTTTTCTTCTTTTTACATTGAAACTAAAGCCCAAGACTTGCTCCCTGTCACACAGATGCTCCATTGAGGAGGTGGAATGAGACTACCTGACTCTAGGTATGGAACTTTCCTTACTTCACACTACTACCACGTATGGGTTTCACAGAGGTATTTAAATTACTTGTTGCCATTATATTCCTGATATAAATGAAGTGGACCTCATTCATCTTACCTCAGCATAGACTAGTGGCCCCAAGTCATGATAGGACTTTAATTCCTGGGGCTCCAAACCTCACCTTGCTAAGTCTGCCTTACTCTAAGCCACCCCTTTGGGATTGACCCTTCTGGTATCACTGGGAGGACTCAGTGTTCTGAGGGGTTTTACCTAGGTATTGATCAACAGGAAATGGACAGCATATGCTGCTGCCATCAACACAGTTGTAAAGTGTATGTTTTTTGCCCCTTAGGGTGTAAAATTTGCTATATGGCCCAAGCGGTTAGGATTGGAACTTAGGTTGGTCTTATTTTTTTTTGTTTTGTTTTGTTTGCTTTCTTCCTCCCCCCACTCTTTTTTAAAATAACTATTATTTTTATTGATTCATTATAGTATAATCATTAAAATAAACACCATGAGAGGTGACAGTCTTTTTTAAAAAAAAAAAAACAATTTCTACTCGGTGTGGTGGTGCATACCTATAATCTCAGTGACTCAGAAGGCTGAGGCAGGAGGATCACAAATTTGAGGGCTGCCTGGGTAACTTAGCAAGATCCTCAGCAACTTAGGGAGACCCTGTCTCAAAATAAAAAACCAAAAGGAGGGCTAGGTTGTTGCTTAGTGGTAGAGCACTTGCCTAGCATGTGTGAGGCACTGGGTTTGGTTCTCGGCACTGTGTATGAATAAATAAATAAAGGCCCCATCGACAATTAAAAAAAAAGTCATTGGATTCATAAAAATAGAAAAGCATTCCCAATATATTTTTTTTTTTTAAAAAGGACTGGGTATGTAGCTCTGTGGTAAAGGGCTCCGTATTCAATCCCCAGTATAAACAAACCAACCAGTTTATGCCTATGAAAGAATCACTTACTGTAAGAAAAGTTGCTTTTACATACTATATTTGGAATACATTTTAGTCATATAATCATTTTAGGAACTTTTACTGTTAAATTCCTAGTTTTTATTCTAGGAAGATATGGTTCTAGTTTAGAGTGGGAAGATTTGGACATAGACTCCTAGTTGTTGCTCCAGCCTAAGTAGATCTCTCTGCTTTGTTGATATTCAGATTCCTTATGTAGGAATCAAAGTCCTTTTCCTCAAAGAGCTAGTATCATACAATCCCTGAGTTCTTATTTTACTGTCTTTGTCCATATGAGCCAATCTACTCTCAGCATGATTCCAAATACTAGTTTTATTTTTTTTCATAATTAAAGAATTTATTCTGGAAGCTGTTAACTCTTCCTCTTTAAACCTCCTTAGTATTTCCTAGCATAGTTTAGCTGGCTTCCTTAGCTGCTGTAAAGATAGTTTGGTGTGTGAGTAGCTGTTCTAATTGGTCTGTCTGGGCTGGGGTTGCAGCTCAGAGGTAAAGTACTTGCCTAGCATGTTTGAAGACCTGGGTTGATTCTCAGCATCTCAAAACAAACAAGCAAACAAACACAAACAAAAGAGCCCAAAGTGGTCAGTTTGTGGAGAGAAATTCCTGGAGGGGCTTCCTCAGTCCTCCTCTTGCTCCACCTCTCTTCTCTGATTTTTCAAGCTCAGATGCCTTCGTAAGACAAACTAACCTGCACTTCTTCCTCTTTATTTCTGTGAGTGTTTTCATTTATCACATCCTCACTCTTTATTTCCTTTAAAGAACAATATCAGTAAAGTGTTTGTTGGGAATTTGGTATGAACTATTCAACAATGTCCCTGTGTAGTGCCTCATTTGGAATTGCATGGACAGCTGTCTTACATCTTTAGCCTTTCTTATCTTTAGAAGCCATCTCTGGCCTCTTGTTTGTAGTTCAAGAACATCTCCACCCTACTACTGAACTTATACCACCCCTAGAGGAGTATAAGACTCCACCCCTGCTGACCTTGTGGATTATTGGAATCTTGACCTTGCTTTCTTTGGATGGTTGGTTTGTTAAGGTCTTTCATTTTGATTTTCCCAGCAAAATGAAAATGACTCGCAGCCACTCCCCATTCTTAGTATGTTTTTATGACCCTAATAGGGCTGATTTAAGAAATGGCCTGAATCTCAAGGAAAGTTATCTGATCAAAGTCACTGGCCTTATTACATTTCTCAGTTAAGGTGTGGCACTATTAAAGAACATCCGCAGGAACTGTCAGTAGAAGGAAACCCAGGGTTGGGGTTCATTAGTTTTTCATCAAAAGATTTTGGAGTGAGAAGAGAACTCTAGGAAACATCTAGTCACACTTCATTGTTTGACAGCTGAAAAAAACCGAAAATGAGGCTCAGTGAGGAAAATAAGATTGGAATCCTCATAGTAAATGGGGAAGAATTGGGGACTGTCCCCACCCCCAAGTCTGCTACTCCCCCTCCCCATGCCACTCAATGGTCTTTGGGGACCTTCTCTACAGTGAGCACACAAGGAAGCCAAGTGCATTCTGCGGCCAGGGTGGCCTGCAGGCGCCATATAAAGGCTGAGTGCTGTTAGGGAAATGCTCAAGGAGCTGACATTGGAGCCCTGTCTGAAAGGAAAGAGAAGAGTTGGATAGCCAGGGAAGAATGTCAAGTTGTAGTTTTCCCAATGACAGACTCCTCCTTACAATGAGGAATTATTGGACTTTTTTGGGTAGAGGCAAGACTGAATTATTACAGGTGAAGGTTTCAGAGTCCCACAGAAAAGCACTTACATCTGTGTGACCTCAGGCAATTTACTCCACCTTCCCTAGGCTTGTTTTCTCTTATTTTATTTATTTATTTTTATTTATTTATTTTATTTTATTTATTTATTTTCTCTTATCTTATTTGGGAATATTGGCACCCAAGTCATCAAGCTGAAGGGCTGAATAAAATCATGGGGACAGGGTACTCAGAAGAGTACTCAGCACACAGAAAGCACTCAATGCCTCATAGTTGCTCTTGGTTATTCCTGACCCTCCCTGTCCCAGGCATGCCTTGGTATCACCTACCCCCTCCCAGCATATCGGCCTGGGATAGAAGACCACCTTCTCCACACACACAGTCAGAGCAGCAGCCTTTTTCTGACATACATACTGAAGTGCTTTCCTTATCGGCTTGAAGAATTCTGAGGTTAAAAAAAAAGTGCAGTTATTCTGTACATGACAAAAGCCATAACAGTTGGCATTTGTGTAAGTATTTATTTATTTATTGTACTGCAGGGGATGGAACCCAGAGCCACTCTATCATTAAGCCACATCTTTTGCCCTTTTATTATTTATTTATTTTTTAATATTTATTTTTTAGCTTTAGTGGACACAATACCTTTATTTTATTTTTCTGTGGTGCTGAGGATCGAGCCCAGTGCCTTACGCATGCCAGGTGAGTGTGCTACTATTTGAGCATATCCCCAGCCCCAATTTTTTAAATTTTGAAACAGGGTCTTGCTAAAGTTGTTCAGGCTGGTCTTGAACTTGTGATTCTTTTGTGTCAACTTTCCCAGTTGCTGGGATTATAGGCATGTGCTACTGCATCTGGTTTATATAACCCTTTATTTAAAAAAAATTTATTTGTTTTTTTTAGTTACACATGACAATAGAATATATTTTGACATATCATACATACATACGTGGAGTATAACTTCCCATTCTATTAAAAAAAATTATTTCAGATGTTGATGGACCTTTATTTTATTTATTTATTTATATGTAAGTGCTGAGAATTGAACCCAGTGCTTCACACTTGCTAGACAAGCACTCTACCACTGAGCCACAACCCCAGCCCCTAACTTCCCATTCTTGTGGTTGTACATGATGTGGAGTTACACAAATATGAACACATATATGTTCATATATATATGAACATAGGAATGTTATGTAATTTATTGTACTGTCTTTCCCATTCCTGTCCCCTCCTGGTTTTCCCCCAATTCCCCTCCAAACCAGTGAACTTCCACTCCTCCCTCCTCTTGACCCCCATTGTGAGTCAGCATCCACATGTCAGAGAGAACATTCAGCCTTTGGTTTTTTTTTTTTTTTAAATATTTTTTTCTAGGTGTAGATGGACACAACACAATACCTTTATTTTTATGTGGTGCTGAGGATCGAACCCGGGTCCCGCCCGTGCTAGGCGAGCGCTCTACCACTGAGCCACAATCCCAGCCCAGCAACCTTTGGTTTTTTAGGATTGGTTTATTTCACTTAGCATGATAGTCTTCAGTTCCATTCATTTAATGCCATCATTTCATTCTTCTTTATGGCTGAGTAATATACAATTGTGTATATGTATCAGGTTTTTTTTTATCCATTCATTTGTTTAAGGGAATCTAGTTTTGTTCCTTAGTTTAGCTGTTGTGAATTGAGCTGCTATAAACATTGATGTGGCTGCATTACTATAGTATGATGATTTTAAGTCTTTTGGGTATAAACCATGGAGTCGGGATAACTGGGTCAAATGGTGGTTCCATTCCAAGTTTTCTGAGGAAAATCTATACTGCTTTCCAGTATGGGGAAATTTGTCAATGTATGAGTGAATCAACAATGTATGAGTGAATCTTTTCCCCTACATCCTTGCCAACATTTATTGTTACTTATATCCTTGATAATTGCCATTCTGACTGGAGTGAGATGACATCTCAGTGTAGTTTTGATTTGCATTTCTCTAATTGCTAGAGATGTTGAACATTTTTTTCATATATTTTTTGACCAGTTGTATTTATTTTTCTATGAAGTGTCTGTTCAATTCCTCTGCCTATTTATTGATTGGGTTATTTGTTTTTTCGGTGTTAAGTTTTTTAAGTTCTCTGTATATCCTGGAGATTAATGCTGTGTCTGAAGTGCAGGTGGTAAAATTTTTCTCCCATTTTTAGGCTGTTCTTCATGTTCTTGATTGTTTCCTTTGCTGTGAAGAAGCTTTTTAGTTTGATACATCCCATTTATTGATTCTTGATTTCACTTCTTGTACTTTAGGAGTCTTGTTGAGGAATTCAGTTCCTAAGCCAACACGATGGAGATTTGGGCCTACTTTTTCTTCAAGTAGGCACAGGGTCTTTGGTCTAATTCCTAGGTCCTTGATCCACTTTGAGTTTTGTGTAGAATGAGAGATAGGGGTCTAATTTCATCCTAGTACCTATGGATTTCCAGTTTTCCATTTGTTGAAGAGGCTATCTTTTCTTCAATGTATAATTATGGTGCCTTTGTTAAGTATGAGATAACTGCATTTTTGTGGGTTTGTCTCTGTGTCTTCTGTTCTATTCCATTGGTCTTCATGTCTGCCAATTCCATGCCATTTTTGTTACTATAGCTTTGTAGTATAATTTAAGGTCTGGTATTGTGATGCCTCCTGCTTCACTTTTCTCACTGAGGATTACTTTGGCTATTCTGGTCCTCTTATTTTTTCAAATGAATTTTATGTCTGCTTTCTCTATTTCTATGAAGAACATCATTGAATCATCGGAACCTTAATAGGAATTGCATTAAATCTGTATAGCACTTTTGGTAGTATGGCATTGTGACAATATTACTTTTGCCTATCTAAGAACATGGGAGGTTTTTCTATCTTTTAAGGTCTTCTTCAATTTCTTTCTTTAGTATTCTATAGTTCTTATTGTAAAGGTCTTTCTCCTCTCTTGTTAGATTGATTCCCCAATATTTTATTTTTTTCTAGGCTATTGTGAGTGGGATAGTTTTCCTTATTTCTCTTTCAGTTGTTTTATCATTGAGGTATAGGAACATAATTGATTTATGGGTGTTAATTTTATATCGTGCTCCTTTGCTGAATTCATTTATGAGTTCTACAAGTTTTCTGGTAGAGTTTTTGGGGTCTTCTAAACATAGATTCATGTCGTTGTCAAATAGAAATAGTTTGAGTTCTTCTTTTCCTATTTTTATCCCTTTGATATCTTTCTTTTGTCTAAGTGCTCTGGCTAGAGTTTCCAGGACTATGTTGAATCAAAGAGGACATCCCTGTTTTATTCCAGTTTTTTAGAGGGAATTCTTTCAGTTTTTGTCCATTTAGAATGATGTTGGACTTGAGTTTAGCTTATATAGTGTTTATGTAACCCTTTATAGCTTACAAAGCATCTCATATACATAGTTTAGTTTACCCTCAAATCAACCTCATAAGACAGATATTTCATTCCTATTTTATTTGTGAATGAATCTTTCAACTTCCTTGGGTATAGTATTAATGATTCCAGATTCCATGTTGGGCCTTTCTTAGAAAGTCAGGCCAGTTCAGAAAGATATGGTTTAATCCATTTCTCTGGAAGATCCCCCACTTCCCATTTCCTAAAAATCTTCTTTAGCATTGGATTCTGGAATGTGGAATTTCCTTACATGATGCTTATTTTTATGAAGCAAGAATTTCTCATCCAAGGCCCAGGGGGAGTTTCAGATAGTAATTTTTCAATTCAGTTAGTATTTGTTGGGAGTTTGCAGGGGTAGTGTTTTCTTTCCAGATGTCCTGTAGCTGTAGAAGACAGGTGCTCCACTTCACTGCCTGTAGCCCTTATTATCTTGTCTAGATATCTTATTATTTTACCTTACATAGGTAACTATTTACAAGGTTAAGTATTTACAAAGTAAGAAATGTAAAAGGACAAAATTACCACAATTTAAATATCTTTTTTTTTCTGGTACTGGGGATTGAATCTAGGGAGGCTTTACCTGTGAGCTATATTCCAAGTCCTTTTTATTTAGAGACAAGTCTTGCTAAATTTCCCAGGGTAGCCTCCATCTTGCAATTCTATCTCAGCCTTCCAAGTTGCTGGAATTACAGATGGACACCTGGCTAGCTTAAGGATCTTAATTGGCTTTATTTTTGATTGTAGAATCAGCAGCAGTTCATTTCAGAAGATAAAATGATTATTTCAAATGGCTTGAACAGAAGAGGTTGATTTTATGGACAGAAAAGGTCTGAAAAAAGCAGAAACAAAGAACAAAAAGCAGACTGATCATTTCAAAGTTACTTTCCTTGAAGGACAGCAGGGACAAATACATAGAACAATAAAAAATATCTGGCTAACATCAGGTTACCTTTTTTGTCTAAGTATTAAGACATGGAGAACTCCATTATGCCAATTAAACTGGCCTGTTTGGGATATTGGCTGTTCTCTCATTTCTCCTGGTTTCCTGAAAAGTCAGATAAGGGGCTGGGACTGTAGCTCGGTGGCAGACTGTTTACCTAGCACATGTGAGGCATAGGGTTTGATCCTCAGCACTTCATTAAAAACAAACGAATAAATAAATAAAATATAGGTAAACACCAAAAAAGAAAAGTTAGATAAATAGTTTAATTTTGGATTGGTGAAACTTTAGCATGAGTAACTTCATTTTGATTTTTAGTCTGGTCTGTTGGGGTCCAGTGCAAGAACCTCATCCAAAATAATGGCCTCCTATAATTTTTATTCCACAGAAATAAACTTTCAAAATGTATCTACTTGGGAAGTGAATGGAGACAAGAGCCTTCCTGCCATCCTGGAATTCAACTGTTTCTTTTTCTTTTTTTAAACATCAAGTCTATAAAAAAACATAATCCTTTTAATAGTTCAGTGTCTCTTATTTAAGGATGGAGGTGAGAATCCTCCCAGCTGTGAACTCTACAAGGCAGGTTCCATATGTTCTTTCGCTTACTATCTTCAGCACCCAATATTGTGCCTGTTTACATTTGAAAAATTTCTCTTAGATTTTTCTCATCTTCTGATTCCATTCTCTCATGTCCTTCCACTTTGTGGCACCTGAGAAATCTTGGTCTAATCCCTGGATGGTCCCTGGGTGAAGCTCAAGGGTATCCTGGTAGCCTTCCTTTCCTGGGAGTCCTGTTTTAGGCACACTGGGAGTTAGCCTGGCTCGTCCCACAGAGGCAGTCAGACCCAGGCTCAGTTTGATTTGTCCTGAGCTTTGTCACATGAAAATGGGTTGAGAAGGTTTGCATGGTGACTGGTCAATTTCCCTCCATCTTTTCTGATTCCAGGCTCCTATGCGGGTGCAGTGATTGCCATGCCTCTGGCTGGGGTATTGGTGCAGTACATTGGATGGGCCTCTGTCTTTTATATTTATGGTGAGTGGTTTGTCATTATGTGTTCACACCATGACTCATGAAGATGGCGCTTAATTCTAGAAGGGTTTGGCTAAGAGTTTATTATATGAAAATAGAGGTCACTAAGACCAATTTATTACATAAAAGGAACACTTATTTTTTGTGTTTAATTTAATACTTTTATTAAACTTGTTTTTTTTAACTAGTAGAACATTATTTTTCTTTAAATGCCTGTAAACAACAACAGGAAAATATAACAAAATAATTTCTCTTAGCTGAGAAATTCTTATTGTAATTTTGGAATATTTTAAAAATTGAAAAATTGAGAGAAGGAAGACAATTAGACTATATCATCAAGCCTTCTGTTTTTTAACTGCAGGTATGCTTGGAATTATCTGGTACATGTTCTGGCTGTTGCAGGCCTATGAGTGCCCTGCAGCTCACCCCACAATATCCAATGAGGAGAAGACATATATAGAGACAAGCATTGGAGAAGGTGCCAACTTGGCCAGTCTAAATGTAAGTCTAAATGGAAAGATAAAGTCTTGCCTCTTTCATATGGCTATTTCTCTTAGTAATTGTGTCATACTCTTAAAAAAATAAGATGCCAATATTTTCATGAAAAATCTCATAATATTTTCACTCTTTAGAAATTTAATACACCATGGAAAAGATTTTTCACATCATTGCCGGTTTATGCAATCATTGTGGCAAATTTTTGTAGAAGCTGGACCTTTTATCTACTCTTAATAAGTCAGCCTGCTTATTTTGAAGAGGTCTTTGGATTTGCAATAAGTAAGGTAAACACACATATGCTTCAAATATTCTTGAACTTTAACTCCCTTGATTCTGAGAATATATTTGTATGATAAAATAATTAAATTGCTGATTATAACTCATAACTGGTCTGTGACATCTAATAACTTAGAGGTCAGACAAGTTATATATTCAGGGCATGGTATATTGGATATTTAATTTTTTCTTAGGATCAGAGCTGTATTAAGCTGCTTGTAAAAATTTTATTTGTACCTAATTTCAAGGCGTTTTTGAAGTTAACTCAATGTATTTTAAGGATAAAAAGATGTGCTTTCTTTTCTCCCTATAAACTACTCCATAGAAAGAACCTTAAAAGTTCATTTTCAGATGCTCTTCTCTCCATAGTGCTGGCAGTAGCAGTAATAACAATTGCTTGGGATGGTTTAGAAAGAATGTCCTTCAGTGTCCCCAGCCACTTTCATTAGGCTGTTTACAGGGAGGGAAGATTTTGATGGTGAAACAAACTATCATCATAAAAGAAAAAAATCTTCTTCCTACAGGGAAGAAGCAAGAGCCTAGCAGAGGTCTATGTCTGCATAGCTATGGGTACTATGGAAGAACTAGTAGAGTCACCAAATGGTGGCTGCCACCAGTGAGCACTTACTCTGTGCCAAGTGGTCTGCCTTTTAAGTACCGATCCCTGTGCTGGCTGCTGGGGCCTCTGTGATGAATAAGAGTCATCATCATGTTCAAAATCATTCACTTGTTCGTTGTGTTTATTCTGACATTCAGACCATCCTGGATCCCACATTAAATGACTAAATTTGGTGGAGGCTGTGGGGCAGTGGAATGAGGGGGAGCAGGAAATGACAGATGCATCTCTTAGAAGAAATGTGCTTTTTCCTTCCAGGTGGGTCTCTTGTCGGCAGTCCCACACATGGTGATGACAATCGTTGTGCCTATTGGAGGGCAATTGGCTGATTATTTAAGAAGCAGGAAAATTTTGACCACAACTGCTGTCAGAAAGATCATGAACTGTGGAGGTACTGTAGAAGTTGGTAGATATTTTGAGGACAAACCCATAGATTTTTATGTGAAAGCAGAGGAAAGAAGAGAAATTCAAGATGATTCTCAAGTTTCTGCATTGGGCTTTTGGTATCCATTTGTTGAACAGTGCCCATCCACCTCACATATGCAATTGCATTTCGTCTCCCAGTATGCTACAAGGTTATATTATTATCTCCATTTTTTTTTCCAGTGAGGAATTGAAGAGGTGAAGTAACTTGTCCAGGATTACACAATCAGTGATTCTGAGGTGGAACTGAATGCCAATCTCATCTGACTTTTATAATCTGGGTCCTAAACACGAATATTAGTAGACTAATTTAGAGAAGGAAAACAAAGAACCTATTGGTGGTGGTTGCTTCATTTTTCATAGGAGTAAAAAAGTAGGGGAACTGAGACGTGGTTTGGGTATGTTGCCTTTGATGTAACTGTAGGTCAGTGGTGTGGAGATGTCTAGCATCAGCAGTCTCCAGAATGAAGCATCGCTGATTGTCTCCCCGTTTCCAGGGCACTTCACATATTGCAAATGGTATTTATTTGTCTGCTGTGGGCTGACTTTTTTTTTTATGAGAAGAAATTTCTTCATAATTTTCTCATCCATTTTTATTGTGCTGGACTCACTTATTTTGAATGAAAGGAACAGAAAGTACTTTTGTCCTGCTGTGTTTTTATGCAAATATCTAAGATTTGGTGAAGAATTTTGCTTTCTCTGTTACAAGCAGTCAGGCCCTGATTTTTATTTCAGATATTTATCTACTACAGCTTTCTGGCCATTTCTGGCAATAAATATTAATATTGTTGTGTGATTTTAATTTTATTTTTTTGTGCTATTGGGGATTGAACTCAGGGCTTCACACTTGCTAGGCAAGCACTCTATCCCTGAGGTACACTCCTCCCCCTATTTAAAAAAAAATATTTTGAGACAGGATCTTGCTAAATTGTCTGGGCTGGCCTTGAATTCATAGTCCTCCTGCCTTAGCCACCTGAACAACCGTGATCACAAATGTACAGCACTATGTCCATTTTGTCATGTTATTTTTATGTGGGAGGCCATAACCTATGTAGTCAAACAAAGAATCAGTAAAAGCATGTAGAAGAGTTTTAGTATTTAGAAAGAGTATGTACAACTACTCATGAAGTGACTAATAACATTCTGCATCCCAGGAACATCACCGGAACCATTTGGTGTTCAATGTGCACCAAGATAATGTTATCAAGTTCACAGACTATCCCATCTGGGTAATAGCATTGTGCTAGAATGTATGGAGCAAAACCTAGGCCCATGGAAATATGGATTCATTCTTATTTGATAAATTAATAACCTCTAGCTGACATGAAAATGACACTCCCCCCCCCAATGTTTCCATTTGCAGGTTTTGGCATGGAGGCAACCTTGCTCCTGGTGGTTGGCTTTTCCCACACCAAAGGGGTGGCTATCTCCTTTCTGGTGCTTGCTGTAGGATTTAGTGGCTTTGCCATTTCAGGTAAAGTATCCTTAGTGTGTCTGAATCTTGTCTTAGGAGGAAGGAAAGACAGGCCATTGTAGCCCCCTCCTTCAGTAGCCAGGCCACTCTGAGGAACAGGGCCACTTCACTGCCTAGAGAGTCTGTCTAATGGGAGACATTATAAGATGACTGGGATGGACTTAGACATCCATTTAAGCTGGGGTTGTCCCTACTTACTCTGCCCTGGAAAAAGTCACAAATGCAGGTGACTTCCTTGAGGCACAAGCAGAGACCTACTTTTTTTTTTTTTTTTTTAAGGAAGCTTCCTTAGATTTTAGAAAATGAAGGCTCCATTTTCTAAATGGAAGTCTGGGGAGGGAAGGGGACTTTCAGGACAGGTGGAGCAGGTAGGAATAGTAATGATGATATGAGCTGACCTTGATGAATCATATTCAAAACTCTTCATGTGTATTAAGCCCTATCATTCCCACAACTACCCTAGGGGTATCAGTGCTATTAGGATCCCCATTTTACAGGGGCAGAAATCAATCTACTGTAAGTGAGAAGCCAGTGTGCAACCATGTCATATCTAATAGACTTCAGAAGCTCCCCGTGCAAAACTGGATGGGAAAGCAAAATTTAGTTGTTTGTCTAATTTTTAAATATTGCAATAAAAATTGTACCAAAAATTTCATATAATTGCATCTATCTCACAGCATTGTGAAGCAAGTAGTGGTATCAATATTTTACTGATTTTTCATTATTTTACTGATATTTAACAAAAACTCGGAAAAACTGGGAACTTTTCTAATGCCATATGGTTGGTGAAAAAAGGACAGAAACACAGTTAGTTATACCTGTCATCTGTCTATATTTTTCTCATTATCTCAGCCTACCTTTAATATCAAATAGAGTGGTAATGTGCTAGAACAAAAGAAGATGGAACTTTTGGTCTAAACTACTCTAAAATAGGGGCTTGAGATATCTATGAAATGTAAATAGAGCTAATGAATAAACTGGGAAGAAATGTCTACTTTCAAAGTAGCTTGTATCTAGGAATTTGGGTTTGGACCTGGGTGTGAGACCATCCTTAACTACTTATCACTTTAAAAGAAAAATTTGCTAAATTATTTAAGTTCTCATCCAGAGATTGGAGAGAGACAACCACAACTTCATGGGATTGTTGGGAGGATGGATGGAGATCTTTGATGCATTCCCCCACACTTTCTACTAGGTAGGCACTGCTCTCAGCAGTGGAGTGATACAGTGAACAAATCAAACATTCTGCCCTCAGAAAGTTAACATTCAAGTGGAAATAAGGTATTTGAAGCCCTTAGCACAGCATCAGGGGCAGAACAAAATTTTAAGTATTCACTGTTGCTATTGCTATATTATTATGCACACTAACCCTTGCTTACCAAACTTTAGAAACTACCCTAAGATCTTGCAGAATTCAGATGCTGATTTGGTAGGTCCAGAGTGGGGCCTGAGGTCTGTATTTCTAACAAGCCACAGTGTGGCTGATAGCATCCTCTGAGTAGCCAGGATAGAGCAGTCATGACTTTCTTCCAGTAGGATGTTGAGGGACACCTTCCCTTGATAACTCTGTGATGCAAAAGAGATTCATATCCTGTCTTCAGAGATATTGAAACGTTCAGGTTCATATTACTTCCTTTCCTTTGGATTGCCAATTAAGTCACAATCAGAAGGTGAGAAACCCAATGCCCCCAATCACAGCTGCTGCCATTTTTTTTAAAAAAACACTTCATGCTTGCCACTTTTTCTTTCCTCCTTCTTCTTTTTGTTTTGTTGGGGGAGGGGGTGCTAGGTATTGAACCCAGGGATGCTTAATCACAGAGCCACATCCCCAGCCCTTTTTATTTTGAGACAAGTTCTCATTAAGTTGCCTAGGGCCTTGCTAAATTGCTGAGGCTGGCCTTGAACTTGCAATCCTCCTTCCTCAGTCTCCCTAGTTGCTGGGATTATGGCATGCTTGCCACTTTTAAAGCACGAGCTCTCATTTAATCCCCATCACAACCTTATGATAAGGAAATTGCTATGTCCATTTTACTGATGAGGATATTGAAGCTCAGAAAGGTAATTTAATTTACCTAAATATGTTGAGTAGCTTAACTTAAAATAAAGGTCTATCTGATTCAACAATGACACTGTGGGAGTGACTGTATCCATGAGGGTGATAGTTCCTAAGGATCTGCTGTCTGCAAAATTTGCAAGGAATAGATAAGGATTCTGGGGAAGACTGGCACAATTCGGGAGCTGATTATACACAAGACAATCTTAATACGTGAGGCTAGAAAGATGCTAAGCCCGAGTGACAGCCACTTTGGGAGATGTTCTGTGTAGAAAATACAGACTCTCCCAATTTCTCATTTGCTACAAAAATCTATCAATATCTCAGTTTCTTGATGATTGCCCCCACACCCAGAACACTAGGATTGTGGAGCAATCATCAAGAAACTGAGATATTGTCACATTATCTTTAGCTGAACACAGATGCCTAGGCTTTGTATCAGAATATAATACTAGACAATCATTAATTGCTTTTTATCTCTGGGTTCTTTTCTAATAAAGTATTTATCACATTCAAATGAACTGTAAGATTAATTAATCTTGCAGCTGTTTTATATTCTGACTTGCTGGCACTTTGATCTGAAAGAGAAGGTATGTTTATTACAGAAATGGTTTTCTCAAAAATGTTCCATGAATGGAGGTAGGAAAAAAGCAGCCAAACAATATGCAAGATTAGGAAAAAAAAATGTTTGTTTTAAATCCTATTTCCAGGTTCTTTGTACAGAAAGAGAATTAAAAAACAAACAAACAAGGGAAACAAAGATATGAATAAACAAAATTACAACCCCTTGCTGTAATTTCAGTAACTGAAATTAGTTATTAATTAAACAAATACTTAGGGAGTGGCTACTCTATGCCAGATGCTTTTCTAGTGCAGGGGAGGTAGTGGTAAATAAGACAGATGGCTAACAACCTATCAAGAGTATAGGTGTTGGCTCTCACCTCTGGGTAGCAGGTATTCAACATGCATTCAAACACATGAAAGTGTTTTATCAAGGGGCTAAAAGCATGCAATGGAGGAAGGATAGCATCTTCAACAAATGGTGCTGGGAAAACTGGANGAAGGGAAATTGCATGGAAATGGAAGGAGACCCTCAGGGTTATACAAAAGTACATACAAGAGGAAGTGAGGGGAAAGGGAAAAATAATACAAGGGGGAGAAATGAATGACAGTAGAGGGGGTAGAGAGAGAAGAGGGGAGGGGAGGGGAGGGGGGATAGTAGAGGATAGGAAAGGCAGCAGAACACAACAGACACTACTATGGCAATATGTAAATCAATGGATGTGTAACTGATGTGATTCTGCAATCTGTATATGGGGTAAAAATGGGAGTTCATAACCCACTTGAATCAAAGTGTGAAATATGATATATCAAGAAATTTGTAATGTTTTGAACAACCAACAATAAAAAATTAAAAAAAAACAAAAAAAAAAAAAAGAAAAAGAACCACAAAATAAAAAAAAAAAAAGAAAGTGTTTTATCAGTTATAGAAGGTTCATGCATTTAATTTAAGACTCAAAAATGTATGGGAATAACTACCCCCAATTTATAGATGAGGAAACTTAGGTTCAGGAAGTTTAAATCCTTAGACTCGGGTTGCACCTCAGAGCTGACGTCTGACTGACTCTGAAATGCACCCTTGGGCTGTATTGGCAAAGTTGATTTCCACTGCCTCAAGCCTTGTACATAGCTCTGCCTTTCCTTCCTTCACTGGTTTCCCCTTCCTTCTACTCATTCTTTTCTCCTGACAAATGAATTCTACAGTGAGGTGTTGGCAACATATTATCTTACCTCCTATTTTACCACTTTCACCACTTTTGATAGAAGACCCCAGAGACAGGGAAATGCTTAGCAATGACAGTGGAAGCAGCAGTGGTGATGGTGGTTACAATAGCTCAGCTGTTTTCTAAGGGCTCCCAAATACCCGTTTCTCTTGAGTCTCAGGCCACAGTATCTTTAGGAGGTGAATCACAAGACCACCAACTTTACTGATGAGGATCCTCATCTTTAGTGATGAGAGAACTAAGGTAAAAATGCACTTGATTATGAGGTGGAAATAAAATTCAAATCCGAAATGCACAGACTCCAAATCAAGTAGGTGGGTGAAAGTGTTTTTATCAATTAGAGAGGGCTCTGCTAATGTTTATGCAAATGTTTATTATTTAAAAAACAAAAACCAAAACCCAGCCTTTCCTGTAAGCTGCATGGACATGAAGGCAGACTTACCTACAGGGCCTTTTAGGAGTGAGTCTGGGGATAGGAGGGGGCATATTACAGAGTAAGGTTGGATTCTACAAATTTGATTGTTTACTCTGAAAAGATGTGGTGCAGGCTTTGGCTTTTCAGGATTCCCTAAACACTATGTTTTGGAGTTCCAGATCTACAGGACAGACATGCTGCAATTCTCCCCATCCAGAACCCAAGCAGACATTGCTAGTAGTAGCATGTTTAACTGTTTTGTGCAGACACAGCCTGGCAGTGCTAAACTGAGGCCTCTTGGTAGAGGGCCCATTTGTCATATACTAGAGGGTATCTAGTGGATTGATGAGAACTGGGGCACAACAAGTGTTTCTCAAAGGATATCTGAAATCCCATTCTTGACTCTGATTTTGAGGTTTTTGGCTTCACTGTAGGTTTTAACGTCAACCACCTCGACATTGCTCCCCGCTATGCCAGCATTCTCATGGGGATCTCAAATGGAGTGGGAACCCTCTCTGGAATGGTCTGTCCCCTCATTGTTGGTGCAATGACCAAGCACAAGGTAATGAATGGTCTCCTTCGTGGTTATGGGTTACAGTAGAAGTGCTGCAAAACTTGAGATCTCAAGGCCGTACCTGAGCCTGTAAATGTAAATACATGTGTCCTTAACCTTGATGAAGTTGCTGAACCACTTCTTCCTCTTCTTTCCTCCTCCTCCTATTTCTTATATCATTACTTGATGCCACCAGGACTGATTGTTGTTTGGTTCCATGTTTTCTCAACTAAGAAATAAAGGTGTAGGGGACAGGGATGAAGGTCACAGAGACCACTGAGAGACCCAAAGAAGAAATTGAGGCCATCAACTCAGGATAAATGAGTTACCAAGATTGTTTTATAATTTGAAGTGATTAAACTTTATAGGTTATTTCCATCTATTGCCTAGTGTGTTCTAGCATGAGAATATTAGTGCTGCTCTACTTCCTTGTTCAGAAGCAAAATAAACAAGACATTAATGATCCTTCCTAAGAACCTTCAAGGGTGTGGCACTCAGTCTTTATTGAGCCTTTGTGTATTTACACTAGCATGGGAGGTACAGAGAGATCCTGCAACCCATCCAGAGTTCAACCACAGGCCACTTGATTTCTGTATCTCTATCGGGAAAAAATTTCAGGATCCACTTTTTATAATCAGGAATTATTTGCTGCTATGGGGTTTTGGCCTATTTTCTTAGTCAAATTGCTTATTACAAATATGACTTCAGATATTCTTCCATCTTCTTTGAGAAGAAAGTGTGAGGTAACTTTCCTTGCTTGTTGACAAAAAAGGAAGATGGAATTTGGAGATAGCCAGAGAATCCATGTTCCCCCCCCCCCCCACCTTTTTTTTTAAAGGAAGGAATTTTTTTAAACACCTTTATTCTATTTATTTATTTGTATATGGTGCTGAGGATCAAACCCAGGGCCTCACATGTGCTAGGCAAGCACTCTACCGCTGAGCTATTGCCCCAGCCCCATGTTTCCCCTTTTTGTTCATGAGATGATAAGATCGGTAACACGCCTATCAATCTAAGTTATTATTTTCCGCTTACTTTAAATACTATCCTTCCCAACTTTTGCAGGACTGGATATGAAATCCAGGGCCTTGTGCATGCGAGGCAAGCACTCTACTGCTGATCTATACCCAAGTTCCTATTTTTTGATTTACTACTTTTTACGTAGAAAATATGATTATAAATAAGCTACTGATCATAAAGGTTGAACACTTCAATGGCTCAAATATTGTTTACCCAACAGTAAGCCAGAAAGAGATTTCTGATATTTAAAATCGTTGGGTCCTAAAGCAAGTGTGGCTTAGTCTACTATGACAGAGGAAAGCACATTTGTATGTTTAGGAGAGCTATGCAATGGTGCAGCATGCATTTTTGCATGTCATTTATTTTAAAAATGTATTTTTTAAATTCAAAATCACATTCATTCTAGTCTTTTTTTTAAAGTTTGTGATGGACCTTTATTTTATGTATTTATATATGCAGTGCTGAGAATTGAACCCAGTGCCTCACACATGCTAGGCAAGTGCTCCTCCACTGAGCCACAACCCCAACTCTCATTATAGTCTTAATGCAGCGTCTGACCATGTCCTCCTAAGAAGCACAGTGTTGCCTTGGGTTTGGCAGGTAGTTTTGTCTCAGTGAAGGCCTTCAGAACACACTGCTAAATCTCTGTTTTTGGTGAAAACATTAATTGCATTTTGTTCCATTTAGACCCGGGAGGAATGGCAGAATGTGTTCCTCATCGCTGCACTGGTGCACTATAGTGGTGTGATCTTCTATGGCATCTTTGCTTCTGGGGAGAAACAGGATTGGGCTGACCCAGAGTCTCTCTGTGAGGAGAAATGTGGAATCATTGACCAAGATGAATTAGCTGAGGAGACAGAACTCAACCACGAGACTTTTGTGAGTCCCAGAAAGAAGATATCTTATGGCGCCACCACTCAAAATTGTGAATTCCAGAAGAAGGAACACAGAGGACAGAGAGATATGACCCTCGAGGAGGGAGAACTGACGTCCTACCAGAACGAAGAGGGAAACTTCTCAGATATATCCTAATATCTGAGAGGTGCTTCTGTCTTTTCCTCACTTAGAACCATAAAGTATCCATACTTATTGCCTTCCTCAGAGCCCAGCTTGCCAGAGGGCCACATATGGGGACACTTGAGGTAGGAGGGGAAAGGAAGAAGATTAAATAGCAATGTAAAAAAGAAAATATTATTCTGCAATGACATGAATATAGAGTTTGTTCTCAGTTGATAAAATAGTTTAATACATATATATTTGGATTGGCAGTTGACCCTTTTCTCAAAGAACTGAACTTATGTGAAAAGGAATGACTAGAAGAATAAGGAAGACAATATCTTTTTGTTCAAAGAAACATGGAAGGAAATGGGGGTGTTTGATCAAGAGGAGAGTAAATGATAGTTGCTACCACATCTCAGATGGCAGCCATGCAGAGGAGGGTTTCTTATTTCTAATACAGGGTACCATTCTTAGAGGCCCTCTGTTGTGCCAGGTGCTTTATAAACATTTTTATTTAATCTCCATGTATTGATAACACACATTTATTATCTCCATTTTACAACTAAGGAAACTAAAGCAACAAGACATTAACTTGCCCAAGGTCATCTGGCCAGGGCTAGTGCTGAGATTGGCAAAGCCCAAAATGAGTGGCAGTTGTACGAAAGAAGATTTCAGCTCAGAATAGGGAAGACATTATTAGTAATGAAAATTAGAAATGGAATGAAATGTCTTGTGGGTAATTCTCTTTGGGGTAGGTGTGGGGGATGGGAGTGGCAGAGGGAATTCAAACATTAAATGACTGTCTGGACTCTAAGAAACTTAGGGTCCTATATTAATTGAAGAACCCAACCATTTTATAAATTCACAGGTTTTTAAAATATTCAGGGTCACAAATTATATGAGAGATTCAAATTAGTGAAGTGGAAAAAAAAAAAAAGCTAAGCAAGAGAGCCAAATTTCTAGGAATCCAATAGTTAGCATGGCTGAAAAGAAATAAACAAGGGGTTGACTATTAAATTTTAACCCTTTGTAATATCAAGAATGTGGTTAAATAATGTTTC
Organism: Marmota marmota marmota; assembly: GCF_001458135.2. NCBI lineage: Eukaryota > Metazoa > Chordata > Mammalia > Rodentia > Sciuridae > Marmota > Marmota marmota. The sequence continues at coordinate 11,045,662 of NW_025999853.1, read as the reverse complement.
AAATTACAAATCTTTAAGACATTTAATAGTTTCAGATGTAGGTTTGTGCATTTTATTAGATAAAATTGTCTTGAAAGAATCTTCTGTTTTAAAAAATATGTCTTTAGCCTTTTCCTGCTTGTGATTATATTAAGAAGTTTAATTAAATTGTACAAAATTATGGTGGAACTTTTCATAATAACTTTCTTTGGAATGATATGCAGGGAAGCCACAACAATATAGCAGTAGTTCTACAGGGAAATACTACAATGAAAAAAACTGAGACAATTAAACCTGTGTTGAAAAACTCATCTTTGATTGCATCAGGCAATAACGTGGGTACTCTCTACATATATTTAAAAATGTAATGTGGCATGTAAAAGATTATTTAAAAATAAAATTATTTTCCTGTTCATTGATTTTGAAAATTTTATTATTTTTGGAAGAAAAGTTTAATATCACGAAAAAAAGATAGACTTTCTTGTAGTATATTATAGTAAAGTATTTTTTCCCATATATATTTCTGTTGCCTAGTTGTATCTGTGGAATTATAATGTATTTTATAAAAAGAATAATATTAGAACTAACAAAAACAAAACAAAACAAGAATAATCTTGGATAAAAAAAAGAATTGCCAGAATTTCCATTAAATAATATTCTTTATATCATTGGTATATAATTTATAAGATATCTTTAAATCTCTTTAAGGAATTAATCCATGTAAGCCCCTTTTAGAATATAAAAGTGCTCATTAAATACCAAACATTATTGATATCATCTTTTAACCTTTTTGGGGAATTTTTCAGTCATAAAGAAAGCATCCTATGTCACTTTCATTCATCAGACACAGAGTTTATTGTGAAAATTGTCCTGTTTCTTAAGTAAAAAATTTATAGTAGCCAGTGGATTATTTTTTTTGTGTTAATAAAACAAAATAACTAAATATACCACACACAAAAAACCTTTAAGATAAGCTTTGATGTAATATTACAGATTATAATAGAAAATTGTGTTTATTCCATCATTTGAAATTAGTTTCATATGTAGAAATACCACATTTGTCTTTGTACATTTTGCTGCAAACATCCATTTGTAGAGCAACACTTGGAGGTGGAGTATAGATTCTAGCAGGAAGGAAAGACCTGAGAGTGTTGAATTCTTGAGATAAGAAAGTCTTGATTGACTTTTCCAAACAATAAAAGTTTTGGATGATCATGAAAATCATGACAAAAATAATAGTTATTCAAGAAATAATGAACCAGTGTTATTCTTGCTTGTATGTTAAATTCAACAAGTAAAAATTGGAGTCTGCTATTTCTGCTTCATACTACCTCCTTCCAACCCCAACAGACCCATTCTTCCTTCTCTGTTTTTATCTCACCCTTTCATATAAGCCAGAACTCTCAGAGTTTATCTTTGACTTAAAAAGAACAGTTTCCGCCTTTCTTTTCTCTGCCAAGTTCACATAATAAAACTTTCTTTTTTTGGGGGGGGGTGGTCACCAGGGATTGAATTTAGGGGCATTCAACCACTAAACCATATCCCAGCCCTATTTTGTATTTTATTTAGAGACAGGGTCTCACTGAATTGCTTAGCACCTCATCATTTCTGAGGCTGCTTTAAACTTCTGATCCTCCTGCCTCAGCCTCCCTAGTGGCTGCGATTACAGGAGTGCACCACTGCGCCTCTCTGCCTAACTTTCAATCTGTAGATCCATGTCTTACACCAGCTTTGGATAATTCTCAGTATTGTCTCTTTTTTCCCCTCTCTACCTCTATTGAGCTGTTATCTCTTAAGACACTTCTTTTGCTTCATTCCCTCTATACTCTCTAGGAGTCTCTGACCATCTCCTCTGTATTTTCTAGCCTTGCCTTTTTATATGTAATTCTGATTTATTTTTTAGTTCTTTCTTTCTTTAGCAAGTTCTTTTTTTATTACACATATAGAGCACAATTTTTCATATCTTTTTATATAAAGTATGTTCATGCCAATTCATGTCTTTATACATGTACTTTGTTGTTTTTTTTTGCATTACAATTCTTATTACACATATATACCACAATTTCTCAAATCTCTGTTTGTATATAAAGTAAGTTGACTAGCAAGTTCTAATCTGATAAAAATTCATCCAATGCTTTCTTAATTTCAGTTATTGCATTTTCAGTTTTAGAATTTTTGTTGCTTCTTCTTCTATTTCTGCTGAGTCTTCTTAAAAATATTTCCAAGGTGGGACTGGTGGTGTACACCCATAATCCCAGCAACCAGGGAGACTAAGGCAGGAGGATTGCAAATTCACGAGTAGCCTCAGCAATTTTTCAAGGCCCTGAGTAACTTATTGAGTTACTCAAAATAAAAACTAGAAAGGGCTAGGGGAGTAGCTAAGTGTTAGAGAACTTCTGGGTTCAATCATCAGTATAAATAAATAAATAAATATTTACAGTTTTTTTTTGTAAAAATTTCGACCTTGTATTTAGTAAGCTAAAGTTTTAAATTCAGATCAGTGCCAATATGTGGAAGCCATGTAATTGTTCCTATTTTCTGTTGATTTTGCTGGTTCTTGCTCATATAATCTTATCTGGGCCGATGCCTTGTTTTCTTTATTGTATTAGACATTGTATTTGGAAAGTTGCTTGAAGAATAATTTTTAGCTTAAAACAATACCCCCTGCTTTTTCCTCCAGGAAAGTTTTGTTTGTTTCTTCAAGGAGCCTGAGCCCATTAGCTATATGGGATCACCTTAGTCCAGTTTCAGGGCCTGAGATATTCTGGGCCACCTGATGATTAGAAGCTGGGCTGCAAGCTGTGTGAAGGCTCTTTTACTTCCAATTCATCCTCTCCTACAGGACAGCACTTCAGGGTTCCAATTCACACTATTGTGTTCTTACCAGTGTCCAACTGTGTTCCCCTCCATACCAGGCCATCAAACATACTGCTCAGCTATCAAACACTGACTTTGCTGGAATTAACAAATGCTCCTAGGAGAAAAGTATCCTCAAATGTCAAGCTCACTTCTCTGGATTTTCATCTTTTCTTGGTTGGTCAGATGGCAAGCTGATAATTTTTCACTACCATGTTGTTTTTCCAATGCTTTCAAGCAGATTGTTAAAATGTTTTGTTCAACTTTCCTAGTGGGAAGGTTGTCTGAATTACCTGGTATGTCATCAGTAGACATTGAAATCTCTTTTATTTTGTCTTCACAAGTTATTTTAAACAACTGTATTTTCCTGGGGATAATATAGCAATAAATTAAACCCCAAATCTCAGTGATTTAATACAGCAGATATTTAGTTCTCTCTTGTATTCCAAATTGAGGTAAGTTGGGTTGGGGTGGAGTGGAGGCTTGTTCTAGATGGTCACTTATGTATAGAGGATATATTTTTCCCCACTTACCATTTTGTAGCTCTCTATTTGTAACATGACGACTGGCCTCACCGTGAAGGTAAAAGGAGAAGGCACTCTGGGTCTTCAGTGCTTTTCTCTGAAATGATACCATAATTTTTGGTTCCAGACAAAGGCCTGCACTAGACACATAACCCCAATCTAACTCCAAGGGTGGCTAGAGGATAAAGAGGAATATGTAGATTATCAATTTAGCACTAATTACACCCACCTTCAGCCTTGATTCAGGGACTTAGAAATTCTCACAGCATGATGAAATAATCACCTAACTCCAAGTGTCAAAAATGTCCCAGGACTAAGGACATAGCTCAGCAGTAGACTGCTTGCCTAGCATGTGCAAGGCCCTGGGCTCAGTTCCTAGCACCTGGGGCACAGGGGAGGTGTGTTGTGACCCTGCTATGTGGCTTTCTGGAGGCCTGAACTAGGTTGTAGGGAGTAAATCTTCGTATGGGAAGGAACACTGATCCCCCTCCAGGAGAGACCAGAGGCCACAAAGATATTAATTAATTAGAACATAACAGATTTTGGTTTGGTTCAAACTTCAGCTAATCACCAAGTTTGGGAATCTGAACTTCCCTTTAGATTACATACATAGCTGTTTCCAGGCTTTAGACTAACCTTTCCATATATAATCTTATTTAATTATCATGGCAACTCAATGAAGAAGATCAAATGATTTATTACCAAGCATTTATTAATAAATAAATAGTGTTTCAGAGAAAAATTTAAACACAAATCTCTAAAGGCTGCATTTTCATCTTAATTTTTAATTAAGATTAATAATTTAATCTTATTCTTAGTTTTTTTTTCTGTACTGGGGATAGAACTCAGGTCCTTGCATCTGTGCATGCCTAGCAAATGCTCCAGCATTGAGCTACAGTCCCAGCTCTAATTCTTAAATTCCTAATTCTAATGAAATATTAGATTTGACTTAATAAATTTAACCTAATGAAATATCTAATTAAAGATTATATCCACATTTAATGTAATCTTAATTAAATCTTAATTCTTCATATTTAATTTGTTCTCCTCAGTTTCTCCCAGCTAGCAGTAACTCCAGACAATGGCATTCTCAAGGTCGGAAAAGTCACATTTGTTTCAGGAAGGTGTGATCAAACTGAACGCACTGAGCCCTGGAGGTTTAGTTCAGACCCAATGATCAGGCCAGGTTAAAAAAACAGAACAAGTGAGCTCCCTCTTCTCCCAACTGCCTGACTGCAGTGAAACAGGAGAACCAGGGGTCTGGGCTTCCCCTGCTTCCCTGGCTACACAATAGCTCAGGTAGGAAGACTATATCCAGTGCTGACTGAATATTGGGGGTGTTGGGAAAACCTTTTCCAGGTGGCTGAATTTTTCCCAGACATCCCATGTATGGAAACAACAAACACTATCTAATCTCACTTGGGACATGTCCTGCATGGAATAGATGCCCAATGGGTATGTTCTTCAAATTCAGCGTGGTATTCAAGGAAGATTAGGCTGGTGATGGCAGTCAGGTTGGTCTATTGAACATGCAGATTAAATGTAGGCTTTTATATGTGCCTTATAGAAGAAATTCTTCTTATAAAATAGAAGAATAGTCACCTTCAGGGAGCTGAATGGGGATGCAGGAAGCTTAACTGAAGTTACTGCACCCAGAAAAGCTGTAAAATTGAAGGCACCAATACCAGCACCTCTGGAGGACAAAGCAAGGGGAGTGAAGTGGGGAACAGAAGGAGGAGAACTGGGGACACAACTGGCTGAAAGTTAGTGCTGCCAGTTTAGCAGCCATACTGAAAGTGCAGTAACAGAGCAGCTATAGCCCCAGAGTCTCTCCCCAGCGGCTCAAGAAACCACTCTTCCCCCTACCTGATGGAGAATGGGTGGTGGTGGTGGTTATTTTCTGGAAGGGAACTCTGGCCTCAAGAACATCCCTCATCACTAAATATCAGCTCCAAAAGATAGAGAGTTCCATCTATTTTGGTGACTGATGTACCTCAAGTATTGAGAACAGTACTTGGTATTAAATAACGACTTGGTAAATATTTATCGAATCAGTGAAGGATGAATGAATGAGCCACATTAAATAAAGGGAAATTAACTAAAAGTATGCCTACTGGATACTGAAAATTTCCAGCTGCTTTCTGGGACTGAGATTCCAAAATGCTGCCAGCCAGGCATTCATATGTAGGAGATTGAAGGAGTCACAGCGTGAAGGTGGGAGCTCATTAAGAAAAAGTGTTTACAACTGTTGACATTTAGAGGTTTCCCCCATCACAATAAACAGATCCTGCTCCATAACTCCCTGCCAGGCCTACCCACCAAGGCTTACCCATGGGAGTAGAAATTAGATTGTTGGTTGGTTTGTTCATTCAACAATCACTTAATATCTATAGTGAGCACCTTGTTTTTTGAGCACTTATAGTCTTCTAGGCACTAGGGACAGAAACTGAGTGTTTGCTCATATGAAGCTTGTATTCCAGAGGACAGACAAAAAATAAGGCTATCAACTAGTATGGGATGTCAGAGAGTGGTAAGTGCTAAGAGCAAACATAGAATAGAATCAAGGAGACAGAGAGTAAGGGTTGATGTGCTATGTCAAGTGTTCAAGGGGTAAGCTGAACTCTGAGCAGAGAATTGGAGGCAGTGAGGGAGCAAGTCAAAGCATTTTTGGGCAAAGAGTTCCAGGCAGAGAAAAAGCAAGTACAAAGTCCCCATGTTCGGCATATATAAAGGACCCCAAGTCCCTCAAAGTGGCCTGGTTCTGGACATATTTTGATGAAAGAGGAAACATTTACTGAGGGGCAGGAGACCAGCAGGAGTAGAATTGGTGGAGGAAGGAATCAAGAATTTTGGACTTGTTGGATTTTGGAATTTGTCCGCCTTTAGATGTCTGTGTGGTGATATCAGGTGGGCAGTGGAAATACAGTCTGGAATTCAGGGCAGAAGTCAGAGCTGGAGCTACATTTGTAAGTCATCATCACATCTCATAGTTAGGATATAAAGCCAAGAGATTAGGTGATATTATCATGATTCCGTGTAGAGAGCAGTGTGACTGAGCCCTGAGGACCCTCCAACTAAGAGAGATCAGGAAAATGAGAAGGAACCAGCAAAAGAAATGGAAAGAGTTAGGTAAGGGTGGGGGCATCTAGAGATAGTGGTGCCCTGTGGCCAAGTAGAGCAAGCTTGGTGTGGAGGACAGTATGGTCAGTTGTGTGCAAGCTTCTTCATGGTCAGTTGAGATAACGACTGAGGAAGAACCATTGATTTAGGAACATGGAGATCACAAAGTGACCTTTAATGTAGCAGTGATGACAAAACCCTGAATGTTCCATAAAGTGTTCCATAAAGAGTGGCTTTTTATTGTCTTCCTTTTACTTATGAACAAACAGTCAAGGGTTGTCAGTTTGGAAAATTTTTCAACATGAAAGACAAGAGACCAACACCCACAGGAAGAAAGGTACTTGGAGGTACTTAGACATCAAATTGAATACTTTTGTCTGTTCTTGAGCTTCATATAAGTGGAATCATACAGAACTGGTTCTTTTGAATCTTTCTTCCCTCAGGATAATTTAAAAACTTTATCCCTGTTATTGTGTTTATCAGTAGTTCACTTTTTATTGTCATTGTATGGATATATTAAAATTTGTTTATTCTCTTAGTGTTGTTGGTCATTTGATTTGTTCCATGTTTGTGTGTGTGTGTGTGTGTGTGTATGGGGTTAGACGCTGTTATGAATAAAGTATCTATAAATGTTCTTGTCTTTTTGTGGACATACGTTTTTATTTCTCTAGGAGTGGAATTGCTAGGTCATAGGGTAGATGTATGTTTAATTTTATAACAAATTGCCAAACAATTATCCATTTTACATAGAAGTTGTACTATTTTACTTTCCTACCATTTATAAATAGAGTTCCAATTGTTCCATGCCAATGAGAACATGATCTTTAATGATTCAATATTATTATTTTATATTATGCAGTTGTATCACCTGGTAATTGTTGAGATGTCAGCTACTAGGTTATTTTAGGCAGTATCTTAATTTTCACTCTCACAAATAATAGTGATGATGTCCTTGATTATAAATCCTTGACTTCATCTGGAAGAGATATTTTCAAAAGAAAATGAACCTATTTCTATATTATCTATTGTTCTGTAAATATCTGGTTAAATTTACTAACAACAATAATAAAGCAGATAGTACTATAGTTTGGGTCTGGAATGTCCCTGAAAGGCCCATAAATGTCTTAAAGACTTATTCCCCAGCATGGCACTAATGGGAGGTGGAGGAAATTGTAGGAAGCCCTAGTGAGAGGTCTTGGGTCATTGGTGGTGTGTCCTCTAAGGGGACTGTAAGATCTCAGTCTTTTCTTTGGGCTCTCCCTTTCTCTTTCTCTAACCTAGTCAGAAGACGAATGGACTTCCTCTGGCATCTGTTCCATGTGGCTCCTGTCATGATGTACTATGCCACCACAGGCCAAAGCAATAGTGGCAATCAGTCATGAATTGAAACCTCTCAAAGTGTGAGCCAAAGTAAACCTTTCCTCTTTTGAAGTTGATTTATCTCAGATATTTGTCATAGCAATGGAAAGCTGACTAACAGAGACTGCAAAAATGCATCTATCTGAAAAACAATTTCAAAGTGATTTTGAAATGCATATTTTTCAGTAGTTACATGTGAAGTAGACAGACAACTGAAATTCCAGGGCTTGAAAGCACTTAAAACAAAGGGATATCCCAAGGTTATAGTCTCTTTCTCTTTCCCTTTCTCTCTCCCCTCTCTCTTTATTTCTCCTTCTCTGTGCCTTCTTTCTTTCTTTTCTCTCTCCATCCTCATATACATATCTACCCACAATGTCTGGATTCTGAAATAAAGTTTGAGTTTAGCTGATAATCAAGACATACCACTAATATGATGGCAACTTGACCCTGTCAGTCAATTGTGTGGGAGCCATTTGTAGAAGCGTGGCAGAAGCTGCCAGGTGAATCTACTTCCCTTTCCTCCTCAGCTGTCCCTAATGGAGATGGATGACACCACCTCTCAGCCAGGGCTTGTGGCTGAGCATGACGGATCTCCGTTTTCAAAGCCAGTGGGGAGGCAGAGCTTTTCTGGAGAAGCTCCCACTTTGCCACACATTTCATATGGAGAGAATATCAAGAGGAAGGGGGAATAATTAATGCCAAATACTGAAGCTTGGGAAGCCTCTGCTGTTTTGGATAATGCAAGTCCTTGAGATGAGACTTTCTCCATTTGGGGTTCATGGGTGGGGCCCACCGAATACCCTCAGAAAATGTGGAATGAAAGTCTGTATTTGTTCACTTTTTCCAGGCTACAGAGTCTAACTGTCACATTATCAAAATTGCCCATAATCCAACATAAGCTAAGATTGACCCAGAAGGGATAAGAAGATAATGTGCTCAGTTGAAGGAAATCTAATAACCGTGCAGTGCCTTTGTGACCCACTGCCTGAGACACCTTTGGTGTAAGATTGGGTCTTTGGCTTAAGCATTTGTTTATTTCTTTTCCCTTTTTTTTCCTCATCTTTATTGTAAATCTATCATGATTATCTACCATAATTCCTCTTTCTCTTTTCTTCATTTGGATTCTTTTTATTTCCCATCCTTTTCCTCCTTCTTCATGTAATCAGAGAAGTTTGGCTTATTATAGTGGTGGGTGGCCAAAAAGGTGAGAATGTCTCCACTTTATTTCTCTAACATCTATTCCTACCCTCTGCTATAGTAACTATTATGATACTGGAATTAAGAAGACAAACTCATGTAAAAAGTACTGGCAGGGGCTGGGGATGTGGCTCAAGCGGTAGCGTGCTCTCCTGCCATGCGTGTGGCCCGGGTTCGATCCTCAGCACCACATACAAAGATGTTGTGTCCGCCGAAAACTAAAAAATAAATATTAAAAAATTCTCTCTCTCTCTCTCTCTCTTTAAAAAAAAAGTACTGGCATAGGGCTGGGCTTGTGGCTCAGTGGTAGAGTGCTTGCCTAGCATGTGGGAGGCACCGGGTTTGATCTGCAACACCACATTAAAAAACACACTGCTGGGGGGACTGCAAATTCGTGCAGCCAAGATGGAAAGCAGCATGGGGATGTCTTGGAAAATTGGGAATGGAACCACCATTTGACCCAGCTATCCCTCTCCTCCGTCTATACCCAAAGGACTTAAAAACAGCATACTACAGGGACACAGCCACATCAATGTTTATAGCAGCACAATTCACCATAGCTAAACTGTGGAACCGACCTCAACGCCCCTCAATAGATGAATGGATAAAAAAAAGTGGCATATATACACAATGGAATATTAATCAGAAATAAAAGAGAATAAAATCATGGCATTTGAAGATAAATGGATGGAGTTAGAGAAGATAATGCATTTAGCCAATCCCAAATAACTAAATGCTGAATGTTTTCTTTGATATAAGGAGGCTGATTCATAGTGGGACAGGGAGAGGGAGCATCTGAGGAATAGACGAACTCTAGATAGGGCAGAGAGGTTGGAGGGGAGGAGATGGGGCATGCGGTTAGAAATGATGGTGGAATGTGATGATCGTTATTATCCAAAGTACATGTATGAAGAACGAATTGGTGTGAATATACGTTGTATACAACCAGAGATATAAAAAATTGTGCTCTATATGTGTAATAAGAATTGTAATGCATTCGCTGTCATATATAAATTAAAAAACAAAAGTACCCAATACAACTCCTAATACTCAACAGCATGCCTGAAACTCAACAGATAATGTTGAGTGTCTGGATGGCTGGATTGATGAAAGAATGAGAAGAAGAATGCTATTTATGTATTTGTTCATTTCTAATAAAATTTATCATTTTTTTAAAAAAGAATTGTAATGCATTTCGCTGTCATATATAAATAAATAAATAAAATAAAGGCATTTTAAAAATATCTTTAAAAAAAGTACGGGCATAGTTTTCCCCCCAAGTCATATTGCATGTGACTGTAATATGTAATAAAGCCTGATGAGCAACACCCTAGGGAGATAATGCTAACATCCTTGAGAAATTAATGGAAACTACTATGAAGTACCAGGAACACATAGCCATAAAGTCTAGTTAAATATTATCACTTAAAGAACCATTTGAAATAATGCTATTTATACAATCAGAGTCAATCTTATTTCTCTCCAGATTCAATAATTATTCACAGCAAGAGCAAACATCTTGGCTTTTACTAATTACAGAAACTTTTTTTTAATGAAATAGCTTTTTATGTTTTAAGAGTGCTTCTTGCTTTAAAGTTGTTTCCAAGATTGCATGTTCAAAGATCATCTTTTAATCTTCTGCATTTTTAACAATGATGTAATGCTTCCTTGATTATTTCAGCATAATGTCGAAGCCAAGCACCACAGGCTGGAGTTCACACATACTTCCTTTTTAATCTTCTTTGGGAACACATTTCATAATGAGTTCTGACCTGAAATATGGTCCTGGTTTTCATCAGAATTTTTTTTTTTCATTCTATTCTTAGCTGAAATGGAATAAAGAGTCAAATGACTTTGGGCTCTTTTTTTCGGTCTCGTGTTTGTGGTTTCACAGGGTTTGACTAAACTCAAGGATAGGATTTCACTGTGAGTAGAAGAGTTCAAGGTCCCAGGGTCCAAAACTGCCCCATGAGCAGCATCTCTGCTCTGATGAGGCCATAATATTTTTATAATTTTTTAGAAAGATTGAATATGGTTCTTATGAATGAATCCATCAATGCATTTGGGACATAACTGGTCTTTAGAACATAAAAGTGTTATTTCTTTCCTTATTTAGAATTCCAAAAGTTTCTGGTTTATAACTGCATAACAAACTCCCCCTAAGGTTTTATGTTTTTTGAACACAGATTTACTTAATTGCTCACAACTCTGTGGGTCAGCAGTATGAGTTGGACCCCATCAGTTGGTCCATCTGCTGGTCCGCCCTGGGGTTGGCCATATGACTAGGTCCTTTCACACTTGACTGTGTTAGATGGTCTCACTGGCTATTGACTAGTGCCCTGGTTCTGCCCCCATCACCTCTCATCCTCCACGTGACTAAATTGGGCAATGTCGTCATCTTCTTCTCTTTTTCCTCCTCCTTCCCCTTCCAGTTTTTAACAGTCTTTTAAAAAAATGATTATTTTTAGTTATACATAACATTAGGATTCATTTTGACATAATTATAAAAGTACAGAATATAATTTTGTTCTAATTTAGTTCCCAGAACTTCCTCTTTCCCTCCCCTCCTCCCTCCCCTCTTCCCCTCCTTGTGTTCTACTGATATTTCCGCTATGTGCTTACAGCTTTTTTTTTTTTTTAAATAATGTCTCGTGGATTTACATGATGGTGAGATTCACTGTGGTATATTCATATACGTTCATAGGAAAGTTAGGTCAGATTCATTCTACTTTCTTCCTTTATCCCATCCCTCCACCCCCCAATTCCCTTTGTCTGCTGTACTGATCTTTTTTCTATTTTGATGTAATTCCACCCCCACCCCCACTGCCATCTTTTTCATCCCGCTCCCTTATTTTGGACTAGCTCCACATATCAGAGAAATCATTTGACCTTTGGCTTTTGGGGTCTAGTTTATTTCACTTAGCATGATAGTCTCATTCATCCATTTACTAGCAAATGCCATAATTTCATTCTTCTTTATGGCTGAGTAATACTGCATTGTGTGCATGTACCACTTTTATCTTTTCTTTTCTTTTATCCATTCATTTGTTGAAGGGCACTTGGCAACTGTTAATTGTGTTGCTATAAACATTCATGTGGCCAAATCCCTGTAGTATGATGATTTTAGATCTTTTGGATATATCCTGAGGAATGGGATAGTGGGCCATATGGTTACAGAATGGTTACACTAATTTTCAGTCTACCACAGTATATAAGTGTACTTTTCCCCCTACATCCTTGCCAATACTTATTATGATTTGTGGTCTTGGTAATTGCCTTTCTGACCTGAGTGAGATGAAGTCAATGTAGTTTTGACTTGCATTTCCCTAATTGCTAGAGACGTTGAACATTTTTTCCTGTATTTGTTGACTATTTGTATTTCTTCTTTTGAGAAGTGTCTGTTTAGTTCTTTTGCTTATTGATTGGTTAGGTTGTTGTTATTATTATTATTATTATATTTTGGTGTTAATGTTTTGAGTTTTTTGTATATTATGGATATTAATGCCCTTATCTGAGAAGCAGGTGGCAAAAGATCTTTTCCCATTCTGTAGGCTTTCTCTTCAAGCTCTTAATTGTTTCCTTTGCTTGTGGAAGGTTTTTAAATTTGGGGTTTTTTACATGGTGGATTCTGAGCAGCATTATAGGGAGGATGGATGCTGTAGCACCTCTTGAGGACAAGGCCCAGCTGTCTCACCATTTGCTTTTTCTACACCCTCTTGGTTACAGGGCCAGGCTTAATTCAAGAAGAGGGAAAGTAGACTTCACCTCCTGATCAGAGGAGCCTCAAAATTTCCTTGCAAAGGAGCATCCACACAGGAATGCAAAGGCTGCCGTGGTCACCTTTGCAAAACAATCTCCCACAGCATCTCATCACAATGAGGATAAAAAACATTTTCAAGCATCCCTATGTCAATGACACTCCCTGTCTTCCTTCTCATCCTGTATCGTTCTTTCTTCCTTCTGTTCCTGGCCTCAAACTTACCCATCTTGCTGTTCCCTGTCAGAAATGCTTCTTCCTCAAATCTTGGCTCCTTCTCACCATTCAGATCTCCGTTCAATGCCAATCCTTCACAATGCTTAAAGTTGCCTTTCCCACTTTCCTAGCTGCGCCTTGATTTATTAATGTTTATACTTTTATCTGTTTCCTTTGTCACTCTCTGAAATCATTTCCTTTTACAGATAAATGCTGAGCACATATCTTTAAATGCTGACTCACACCTGTAATCCCAGCAACCTGGGAGGCTGAGGCTGGAGGATTGTCACTTTGAGGTCAGCCTGGACGACTAAGCCAGATCCTGCCCCCAACCAAACCAAACCATGCTTATTTTCCCACAGGGATATCAGTTCTATGAGAGCTAGGAGTTTGTCTTCTTGATTCCCTTATGTAGAGGAATCACAACAGGTCTACAGTAATGGCTGTCAACTTTGGCTACAGTTTGGAAGCGTCTGGAAGTGGTGGGTGGTGGTGGTAGTGATGCTGTTGCCCAGGCTGCAGACCGCTTGTGAGCCAGGTAATTCCAGACAGCAGCCAAGGCTAGGAAACACTGGCCTAGCCTAAGAAGGCAAATGTCAAGAGGGCGAGGAAAGAAGGCCTCCCTGCTAGGAGCATAGGGAGAGCAAGGGAGAAAGGCAGTGGACTCCTCAGAATGAACGATGCCAGGAATGGCTGATTCAATAAGCCGTTGGCACAGGCGCTATTCTTCCTGAGGTTTTCTGGGCTAGTTCTGATTTGATGTATTCCATTTTCCACGTAAGTCAACAAAACTTTCTTTTTTGATATTTCAGCTCCAAACTCCATTTCCAAGGTAAAAGTAACACAAAAACTATAGTCACATGATGAATTTGTTTTCTTCAGAAAGTATATTTCCCCAGGATGAGAAATGTCTTGAGAAAAGCCATCTTAGATGCTCAAGTAGGACATAGAAATGATGGAATGGTGTCCTGTGATTGGTCTGTTAGGACAGCTTGGAGATGATAGATGGGAGCAGGAAAGAGGCGAGAACCCCAGCCAGGTTGGTGCATATGCCCAGTGGATAAGGATCACGGTGACGGGGACATAAAGTCAAGTGCACATGTGAGAGGCATTTGGAAGAAAGAAGCTAGTCATGACTCATGATGACCTGGCAGCGTCACAGATATAGGAGAAGGGTGTCCTGACCCTTCTGGGTTAACTTGTTCTGCGTGAGCATTCACAGTGATCAATTTAACAGAATCAACCTCTCTCGGTGCTGTGTGTTACCTGAGGGGAGGAGAGTGGCAAAGAGCAAAGGGAAAAATCCCTTCTCCTGCTACCAGTTCCCCAAAAAGTCAAAAACCTTCCTTTGAAAAAATTGAGATCTAATTCACACATCATAAAATTTACTCTTTGAAAGTGTTCAGTTCGCTGGATTTTAGTATATTCACAAGTTGTGCGATGAATATCACTAGCTAGTCCAGGACATTATTATCACTCTAGAAAGGAACGCTGTCATTCATAGTCACCCCCCATTGCCCCGATCCCCCTTCCCTTTCTATGTAATATTCCACTGTATGGATATGTTGTGCACTTTGCTTATTCATCAATTGATGGGCGTTGGGGTTGTTTCCACTTTTTAGACATTATGAATATTGCTTAAGCCCTGCGTCTTCGAGATAGTCCTTATTGTGCTTTCATGAGCCGTTTTCAATATTTCAAGCGTATGGTGGAGTCATCCCATTGACTCCCATAATTGTGAGAATGAATTGTTAGAACTGTTAAAATGGAAGATCACGCTCTTCTTTTTCTCAAAACCCTCCAACGGCTCCCCTTTTCACTCAGAGTAAAAGCTGATCCTAAGCACAAACTCAAAGACCCCTTTTGATTTGTCCTCCCGACTGCATCTCTGGACCTCCCTCGGTCTCAGCTGAGGTGGGCTTCCCGTTGATCCTCAAACCCCTTGCCATCCTCCCTGCTCAGGGCCTGTTCCCTTTGCTCTCTCTTCTCCCAGAGGTCTCAGTGGAGTACTCTGTTATGTCCTCCAAGTCTTTGCTCAGATATCACCTTCTCAGACCTTTTCTGACCTCACTAGTAAAAAGAACACCCCTGCACCTCCACTATGCCTGGGTTCTCCCTTCCTGCTTTGTGTTTCCCTTAGAACTTATTCTGTCAATATATTTTATTTATCTTTCTCACTGTCTTTTCCATTAGTATGCAAAGCCCATGAGGGTGGGAATTTTGTGTGTTCCCTTCACTGCGACATCCCCAGCACCTCTAATTGTGTCTGACATCTAACAGGTGTTCCTTCAATGTATGGTGAATGAGCGTGTTTCAACCTAGGCTGCTCAGTCTATCTAAAACATCTCATTTATTTTTTTTTTAATATTTATTTTTCAGTTTTCTTTTTTTATTTATTTTTTTTTTAAATTTTTTATTGTTGGCTGTTCAAAACATTACATAGTTCTTGATATATCATATTTCACACTTTGATTCAAGTGGGTTATGAACTCCCATTTTTACCCC
>NW_025999853.1:10982775-11026761 GCF_001458135.2 Marmota marmota marmota | reverse complement strand
CAGGCAGCGGCACTGCCCCTCTGCAGGCCTCCGGGGCTGTTCTGCCAGTGGGTCGCAGGTCCGCCTACCTTGCAGGCGCGGGGGGCGGGGCGGCTCTACCCTTCCTCAGGCCACTGGGCCTGTTCTGTCTGTCGGTTGCAGGTCTGGCCTGTTCTGATGGTGGTCACAGTTCCGTCTACCTTGCAGGCGCGGGGGGAGGGGGCGGCTCTGCCTCTCAGCAGGCCGCTGCTCCTCTTCTGCCGGTGGGTCGCAGGCCCGCCTACCTTGCAGGAGTGATTGGAAGCTCTGTCCCGCCGCGGACCACTGGGCCTTTTCTGTCGGTGGTCACAGTTCCGCCTACCTGGCAGGCGTGGGGGGTGGGGGGCGGCTCTGCCCCTCAGCAGGCCGCTGGGCCTGCTCTGTGGGTGGTCACAGTTCTGTCTACCTTGCCGGCGCAGGGGGAGGGGGCGGCTCTGCCTCTCAGCAGGCCACTGCTCCTCTTCTGCCCTCTCATTTATTTTTGGCTGGAAGTCGAGCTTTGTAGCAGTGTGAAAGTCTGTTTAACTCACGCTGATCAGGAGTTCTAATGAATGTAAGTGTTTGGGCTCGTTAGACAAGTTTAAGAAAAAACAGGAATTATCACTTGATGCATATAGTTTATTTAGTAGAAAAAACCCCAGCAACAACAATTCAGGAAATCTGAGATTTATGTCAAGGAGGTCATGGGAAAACGAAGGAGAGTTCCTAGTGATGAGAAGCTTGGGATCAATTGTCTGAGGGTATTAGAGCAACTAGTTAATTACTAAAGTATTCCAGGAAGAAAAAAAAAAAGAGCCTCATACTAAATAATCTTTATCAGCATGTATCATTTGACTATGTTCAAAGGTTCTTCTTGCAACACATTTTGGCAGCACTGGTATAAAACTGAGGCAGCAGTAAGTGACAAAGGTTTTATTTATCTCTGATGTTATCTGTTGACTTTTGAAGGGCTCAGTAACGAACCACAGCAGATTAGCTAACCCACCAGAGCAGATGAAGCAATGTCTTGGGAGGCCCGAGCCTCCCTCAGCTTGCTTTTCACACTACTGCTGCCTGAACTGGCCCAGAGAAGGAAGGAACAGGTTCCAAGCCCATTCTGTTAAATAAGAATCTGGCTCAAGTAAAATGAAACTGTTAATTTGAGAGCATTTATAGGAACTGTGCCCTGATCACACCAGACACGTTCATCTATTCTATCACCCATACCAGGGCTGCAACCTTGTGAGATGGGCACTGTATTTCCCATTTTATGTTCATGAGACTAAGACACTCGGAGGCTAAGTAACTTGTCTAAAGTCCCAAGAAGTGGCAGAGCTGAGATTTAAATCCAATTATCTTTGACTGTGAAAATCTTTGACCTTTCTCTGAAATATGGTGTCTCCAAGGGGGGAAAATTTATTTGTCTAAAGGTCTCATGATTCCTGTCCCTTGACATTCACAAACAATAATGATGGTGGCAATGACGATAATAATAGTAATGATAGCATATATTTATGGGGTGTCTACCACTCATTATTCTAGCTTCAGGAAATACATAAATGAATAAAAGAAGAAACATCCCTGTCCTTGTGAGGAAATAAAGACAATGAACATAATATACTGGATTTATTTTAGAGCATGATAAATGTGATGAGGAAAATAACTAGAGCAAGGTAAGGGGAATAAGAAATATCTAAGTGTGACAAGTTCAAATGGAGTGTTCAGGGAAGGATTCACTAAGAAGGTAATACTGGAGCAGACTTGAGGTAGAGATGCAGACATCTGGAACAAAATGTTTGAGGCATAGAAAAGCCAGTGCAAATGCCCTGGGGTGGGAACATGGCCTGTGGGTTTGAGAAAATTACTGTGACTAGAAAGATGAGAGTAAAGGGATTTAATGGTGGGCCATGAGAGGTCAGGGGAACTGGATTTTGGGTCCTTGCAGCTCTCTGAACAGATGTTGGTTCTTCCTCCTAGTGAAATGAGGGTGTGGGCAGATGAGTGATGGGATCAACTTATATATTACAAGGATCTACTGGCTATTGTCTTGAGGAAAGTGAAGGGTGAGAAGGCCACAGTGGATTTACCTCTCCCCACACCAAATCCTCCCAGCAGCAATGCTACAAGGCAAGGGAGGGCTCAAGGACCTGCACAGTGTGTGACTGATACTTTACAAAGTATTTTACAGTCTGAGGAGAAACCAGAATACTGTTAACTATTTCATCAAAACACTTACTGTATACAAGTTATGATGTTTTAAATTCAAAGTAGCAAGAATCAGCGTCTAGTGCCATTATCTCTCTGCCTGCTAGAGTGGACTGTGGTTCACCAGGTCATTTAACCTCTCTGAGCTGCAGTTTCTTTTTCTGCACTAACTCCATGAGAGCAGACACTGTTAGGATTATGGCAGGGCCCGGGAACCTGGAAGGGTGCCTGGCACACGGTAGGTTCTCAATAAATAGTTGTCGAATGACTGCATGAAAGAGAATGTACTGAAAGACCTTTGGGGAAAATATGTAGATCCATGTGAGGTTAATTATCAGTGAACCAAGCAACTGCTGAGACAAGCAGCTTTGGGGAGGCCTGAATTAACAGGATAATTACTTTGCTTTGACTTGGCCTGTCATCTCTACTTGTTCATCTAACGAAATAATGAGGACATCCCCTTGGAGTGTCTAGCTTCGGGTGCTCAGACACATTTTCATAAGCCAACAGCACCTGGACAACTTATGTAAGAACAGTTTTGATGAGTACCTTTCAGGAAAGAAGAACATCTGTTCCTTGGCCAATCTCGTTAGAGAGTTTCTTTGCTCCGTGACTCTGATCACTGGAGAAGTTATGATGGAAATATACAAGGTACACAGAGCCAGGGGGACTGAGTTCTAATCCAGAGTCAATGAATCAATACAAAAAACCACCTGGCATTGGGTATAACAAATGCTCAGGAAGCACTGGCCATTCTTTTCTTTTTAAAAATTTTAAATTTGTTTTAAATAGTTATACATGACAGTACAATGCATTTATGTACTTTGATATATTATACATAGACGGTGTATAATTTCTCATTTTTCTGATTGTACATGTTGTAGAATCACACTGATCATCTTCACAGAAATAGAAAAATCAACCTTGAGATTCAACTAGCCATTCTTTATTACCTGTAAATTTTTCCCCTCCCTCCCTCTTCCCATCCCATTTTCCCTCCCTTCCTTTCTTCTTCACCCATCCATTTTATGTTTTCTGACACCTGTTTTGAGGCACAGGCTATGGTACATGCAGGGGACATGGAGATGAATGAGACACTTTTCCTGCTTGTGAAATGTCCACATGAAACCAGTTAGAAAACAGGGTGCAGGGTTGGGGATGCAGAGCCCTGGGTTCAATCCCCAGAACCACAGGGGGGTGGGGAGTGGAAATGGCCTCATCTAGTCCATCTTTCCCCTGAGAGTATATTAACGTAACAAAAATACCTGAGTAGATGCCCTTAAGTTCCGCAGACTTTTGAGCCCCTTTGTCTTCCCATTGAAATAAAGTGGTTTTAGCCTCCACTGCATGTACTGCGGGAGATCCAGTGTCCTACCTTAAGCTTTCTGAGGATTCCCAGTGGTCAGTTTTTCCTCTAGTTTCTTTCCTGCTCTTCAATGATCACCTTGCTCCCACATTTCTCTGTGATGTACCTGAATGGATTTACTACCAGCCATCCTGAAGTACCAAGGTTACTATGGATAAGAGTTTTGACTGTGTTTTTGTGTGGATGATGGGAGACAGGCATGTAACTTAGAGTAGGAGAGCAACCTCACATGCACGTCAGACTTCCCTGTTCTCTGAAACATATTAGACATTTCCCTTAATTGCATATTAGACATTGCCCCATCAGAGGGTCCTCTTTAGACTTTGGCTTGTTGCTCTCTAAATAGGATTTTCTTTAACTCCCCACAATTTTCTTTTATAACTCCTCCCTCAGGTGCTTCTAGAGACTGGGGTGGTGATGGTGAGGCAAATGTGGAAACATAAAGGCAAGAAAGAAGTCTATGGCAGATACTCAGGCAGCCACCAAGGATAATAATTTGGACCTTCATCAATGGAAGAGGCAAGAAGTGGGCACCAGAGTCAGGAATTTTTTGAAGGTGTTATTGAACTTCAAGGAAGAGATGAAAAAAGTGGAAAGGTTTCTAACTCATTTAAGGAGGCTACCAGTCTCTGTTACCAAAGACAGAGTAGGATGAATACTAGTGAAGTTCTAGCCAGGAGACCAAACTTGCCAGTTATGGAAAATTGATAGAATAATGGAAAGAACTGACTACTAGATATGAAATTTTTATCCTGGTAACAGAAGAAGGCTAACACATCAATGTTTATAGCTGCTGAATTCATGATAACAATGTGTGGAACAAACCTAGGTGTCCTTCAACAGATGAATAGATAAAGAAAATATGGTATATATACAGAATGGATTATTACTCAGCCATAAAGAAGAATGAAATTATGGTATTTTGCTGGTAAATGGATGGAACTGGAGAATATCATGCTAAACAAAATTACCCAATCCCTTTTGTTTTACAAATAAAAAAATTTAAAAAAAGTGAAGGCTAAATTGTCACAATTGTAGAAAGCAACTTCATCCTGGTGAGTGAAAGAAGTTGGATTTATTAAAATATAGATGTTTAGAGGAAGACCCCATGACCTGAAACTCAGATCTCTGAGGACAGGCTGCTGCCCTGGCTGTACTGAGTCATGGATGAGGCTGGTTCTGCTGTTGTTCGAGAACCACAGAGTGGATCCAGTTGCCGCAGTGGGAAAACATGGCTGCTGGGTGAACACTCCTCGCTGGCTTTCATATGCAGGAAAAGGAAGGAGATAGAAAGATGGCTGTGAGCCAGCAGAAAGGAATGCATCTTTTCTTCCCCTTTTAGCCTTGCAGATCTTCTTCATCAGTTAGAGCCTCTAGAAAGCCAGTTGGCAAACAGAAATTGGTTTGCAGAGTTTTAGCCCCAGCCCAAGAAGTCCACATATAGAAGGCAGGCTTGGAGCTAAGAGTCAACAACCTAACCACTGGCACAGAGGACACATACACAAAGGAACATTTATGTCCATCCTATTTATAAATGGATGAAATAAATCTTAAGCAAAACATTAGTATAAGAATGGATTTTTTGCTGGGCACAATGGTGCATGCCTGTAATCCTTGCAGCTTGGGAGGCTGAGGCAGGAGAATCGTGAGCTCAAAGCTAGCGCTCAGCAACTTAGCGAGGTACTAAGCAACTCAGTGAGATCCTGTCTCTAAATAAAATACAAAAAAGGAATGGGGTGTGACTCAGTGGTCAAGTGCCCCTGGGTTCAATCCTTGGTACCAAAAACAAACAAAAAGACAGGTTTCCTCCTCCAAAGAAAGGCATTATATATAATGTTAAGAAATGCATAACTGACCAGAAAGTGACATAGTTAATGGATATTTAACCTCAATAACCTTTTCTAATATTAGAAAGAATCTATAAACATATGGATTTAGCACTTTTGGTTATTTATCAATAATATACTATGAATGAGGCATTATGCTGTTCTTAACAGACATGATTTAGTTCTCAGGACTTCTTTGGAGTTGACATTACTATCACCATTGGCAGATGGAAAGCTGAGACTTAGAAAGAATGAGAGACTTGCTTAATCTCTCAGTTTCTAAACGGTGGGTCCAACATTCAATACCAAATCTGTCTAACTTCAGAATTCTTTCCCATGCCCTTTTCTCTTCCTTGTGCTAAATTAGTTTACCTTGAACATTTCTAAAATTGCATTATTATCTCACATAAAGCAGCCCTTGACCTCATCCTTTATGATGTGATCCAGCAAAACATTGTGTCCTTAAACTACCAAGAGCACAATGAAAGAATAAACATATTATATGGATAATGTAATGTCAGTGAGCCTACAAATATTTATTCTAAGTGAAGGGAGAGGGATAACTTATCACATCCATTCACAATTAAACTTTTGCCAAAATCAGGAGCTAGAAGAGAAATTTGGAGTTGGCTAGTTCACAAATTTGGTGTGTGGTGTTGTCAGAATTATTCATCAGCTTAACTTCATGCTGACAAGCAATTATTTTGTCAGGGCCAAGTGAATTTTGTGACCCAAACCTACAGGAGCATGGAAACTCTTAAGCATGGACTCTAAAGATATTCACTGTATCAATGGATGACTCAAATGAATACTTGACTGATATAATGGGGTGAAAAAAAATCAATGAAGTTCCCAGAAACTTAAATTTTTGCTTTAAAAAACCTATGGCCCCTGTTTTTCTTGAATCTTTGGCCAAATCTTTGAACAGATTTGTAATTTAAGAGCTAAGTTGATAGTTCTTAAATTACATCCTTTTCTTTAAAGATGAGTTTTTAGAGTGGCTTAGATTCACAGTAATGTTGAGAGGAGGATATAGAGATTTATTATATATCTCCTCCCCCTACACAAGCATAGCCTTTCCCTACCATCCCCCACAAGGGCACTACATTTGTTAATTGATAGACTCACACCCATGCATCATTACCACCTAGTTTATATCAGGATTGATGCTTGGGGTTGTACATTTTGTGAATTTGAACATATGCATGGAGATATAATTTTACTGTTATTTCATACAGAATATCAGAGTATTTTCAGATTTTAACTTATTTTTAGTTTTTTTCCTTGTGATACTACTAAATTATGACTTTTTTGGTGACACGTGATTGCTAACATCTCTTGGGCTAGTCCTTCTCATACCCCTTGGCAGATTCCTCTCTTCTTTTTCTGTTCTTTTAACATTGGCAATTTTTCTGAGTTCTATCCAAGGTCTTGTCTTCTCTATGATCTCTTATACTTTTATCACTCCAGTTGCCAGATGTGTGCAAAAGATATATGAGTTGGGAAAGCTTTGGCTAAAAATGTCAGGGTCCCCGATAATGGCCTAACAAGGATGCTACTTAAGTATCTCAGAGAACAATAAACCTGGAGGTTGTCTGTTTTAGGGATGTTTTGGAGGCTGAGGGATGCCATCAGGTATTTAGGCTTGGTCTACCTTTCAGCTCTGCCATTTACAGAACTGCCTCTCAGTTTCAAGATGATAGCTAATGTTCCAAGCTGCAAGTTCTCACATTGCACATTTAAAGTGGGAAGGAAGAGGGTTTGAAGGCAGAAGAGAACTCTTTCCATGTGGCTCTGTTTTATCAGGGAGGACATTTTTTTTTTAAAACAAGTTCCCCAGTAGATTTCTCTTGACTTAGAAATGGATCATATATGCAAACTCAAACTTGTCAATGATAAAGAGAAATGGAATTATCATGATTGGCCTGACATATTCAGATGAAATAAGTATGTCATTGCTTGAACAAATTGGGGCTATCTTAGCAAGGAAGATGGGGGAAATTATTGTTGGATAGTCAACAGTATCAATCTTGGTGCTGAAACAAAACAAAATAAAACAATCTTTCCAACTTTGATTTACTTCACATAGACCCATTTATGCAAATATTTGCAAAATATCTCAGACCCCTCAGATTCCATGAATTTAACATCTTCTCTAACAGTCTTCTGCTTAAATCCATGGGTCCTGCTCTACCAT
Organism: Marmota marmota marmota; assembly: GCF_001458135.2. NCBI lineage: Eukaryota > Metazoa > Chordata > Mammalia > Rodentia > Sciuridae > Marmota > Marmota marmota. Next base: position 11,019,170 of record NW_025999853.1, on the reverse strand, counting down.
ACACAAAACTCCTTCTTCTGTTTTCATGAAATGAATGTGAGACATCTTCTGCGTGATCATGTGGAATCACTGCTTCTCAGAATTGTCCACTGTGGAAGAAAAAGGGCAAGTAATTGATTTGTAAACTCATTTATGTCTTTTGCCTCATGGTAAAAGACCATCCTTCAGGGCACTGAGTCTCCCTCAATACCAATGCCTCAATGCCTCCCTAGGCAGCACCATTGGCTGGGAAAATGAGAGACTTCATGGCTAAGCCCAGTTCTCATCCCTGAGGAGAGTGAGAAAATTGGAGATATTAGAATATGAGGCCATGGTGGCAGCAGCCGGGACATGAGCCATCTCTGGGATTGCTCCAGCCTGGAAAGAAAGGCAAGTGGCCAAGGCTGGAGAGCATGTGGGAATGAACAGATCTGGTGAAGGACATAAACTGAGTACATTTCATAAAGTATGAGATCTGATGAAAGGATCCTAAAATACTTATGAATTGAAGAAAAAAGAAAATACACACCTGAAAGAACTCTTTCAGCTTTTTCTGAAATATCTGTCTGGATATTTTGAAGTATCATTTCTATTTTTTCAGAAATTAATCGCTTTTTTTTCTTTCACCAAAACTTCAAATGTAACAAAGCCATAATTAATTGCTTCTAGAATTAAAACCTTTAAACTAAAATTTTATTTCTTCAAAGATTAAACACTGAATTTGAAAAACATACATAAAAATTATTGGTTTAACCAATTCCAAAGATCCAAAGGCTGAATGTTTTCCCTGATATGCGGATGCTAATTCACAATGAGGGTGGGCGAAGAATAGAGGTATTCTAGACTAGACAGAGGGGAGTGAAGGGAGGGAGGGGGCATTGGGGTAGGAATGATGGTACAATGAATCGGACATTCTCACTCTATGTTTGTATGAGTACATCACCTGTGTAACTCCACATCATGTACAACCAGACAAATGAGAAGTTATACTCCATTTATATATGATGTGTCTAAATGCATTCTACTGTCATGTATAACTAATTAGAACAAATAAAATTATATTTAAAAAAATTTTAAAATTATTGGCTTAAAATATAGGAGAATGTTTTTATGATTCCAAGTAAGAAAGAAATTTTTAATTAGAAGACAAAAACACAAGTCATAGAATGGGCATTAAAATATTTAAATTTGGGCTGGGGATATGGCTCAAGCGGTAGCACGCTCGCCTGGCATGCGTTCGGCCCGGGTTCGATCCTCAGCACCACATACAAACAAAGATGTTGTGTCCGTCGAAAACTAAAAAATAAATATTAATATTCTCTCTCTCTCTAAAAAAAATATTTAAATTCCATGCACCAAAGTTAAAAGACTAGGGATAAGATATTTAGAATGCATATATCTAAAATACAGTATAAAATCACAAACACGTAAAGAATAGCTACAAGGACTGGGAATCAAGGTTGATGGTAGAGCTCTTAGCTAGTCCTGGGTTTAATGTCCATCACCACAAAACATAAAACAAAAAAAGCTACCAACCAATAAGAAATCCAGGCAACTCAGTAGTAAAGTTGGCAAAGAATTTAAAGAGACAAATCACAGAACAATGAAACTGAATGGCAAAGACACCTAAAAATCAAAGAAATGTAAATTAAAATGATAATGAGATAGTATTGTATGCCTATTATATGCACAAAAAGTAAAAAATCCTGAGAATATTATATGCTAATAAAGGTTTACAGAAATCAGAGTATAATTTGGTAGAGCAAGTATGGAAAGCAATTTACCAAAGTCTAAGGTTGAAAGTGTGCTTACAACACTATAATTTCGCTCATAATTAAGCTCATATCCTAGAGAACATTTGAACCTGTGCACCTGGAGTTAGATGTAAGAATGCTTACTAGAGTGTTGATTGAATTAGTGAAAAAAAGGAAAATAACCTTAATGTTCATCCTTGGGAGAATGAATACAATGCAACATAACTATAAAATAGAATTAAAACTAACGAACTACCACCTAACATTGAATGGAAAAGCAAGTTGCAGAATGATAGTCATAAAATCTTGCTTATTTAAAATTTGAAACTACCCAAAAGAGTACTGTAAATGGTTTATGATTAGGCATGTAGTAAAAATGTAAATATACAAGTAGGAGTGATAACACACAAAGCTCATGGCAGGGGTTCCTTTTATGGAAGAAAGGAGGAGAATGGAATCAGGGAGAGATAGGCAGGGCTTCCAGCTCCATGTCAGCTTTCATTTCTTTCAAAAAAGAACAGACCCTAATGTGACAAAAACTTAAGATTTCTTGAATTTTTTTGGCTAGTGACTTCTTGGGGTTTTAAAGATGTATTTTTCTGAGTGCTTGAAGATTTCATACTAAAATATATATATTTTTAATTTTTTAGTTGTAGGTGGTGGACACAATATCTTTTTAAAAAATATTTATTTTTTAGTTGTAGTTGGACACAATACCTTTATTTATTTTTATGTGGTGCTGAGAATCGAACCCAGGGCCTCTCACGTGCTAGGTGAGCGCTTTACCACTGAGCCACAACCCCAGCCCCAATACTAAAATATTTTTGAAAAAAAGAAATCTGAAAGTAGTAAAATTTATAAACTTAATAAACTTTAAATAAGATAAATAGAACTTCAATGAAAACAATGTGAAACTCAGAAACCTACAATATTTATTGGAGTAGAAAAAAATCCCATCACATATAAAATATTAATATTTTTATAACCCAAAACAGTAGAGGTCTATTGGACTCACAAGCATCTGCAGGATGATTCTACATGAAAAGGAAAACAAAAAAAGAGCAAGGAAATGAGCAGAGCTTACTCTAATGGATAATCTGATTAGAATGCCTGTCATATTATCTATTGATGCTGCCGATTTTTGCCAGTATCTGTGTAAAGAAGTGTATTAGGCAGGATACAGTTTTAGTGGTTGTCACTAAGAGCTACAATAAAAGTAGCTTAAATAAGGGAAAAGCCTATTTCTCTCTCACAGAAAGGTGTAAGTAGTCCAGGACAGAGATCAGAGATCACAGCTTTGCAATGGAGGGACCCTGGCTCCTGTCTTGTGCTCTGTTATTCTCAACATACAAGGTCTTCCATGGTCCCAGATGGCTGCTCAGTTTTCTCTGTTGAGTCTACATTTCATCCAATATGAATGAGGCAAAAATAAATGGACACCATGACCCATGGCTAGTAAATTTCTCACATGAGTTCTGCGTTTATTCTGTGGCTATACCTAGTTACAAGGGAGTCTGAGAAAGATGGTCTTTAATTTGGGTGTCTATGTGCCCAGTTAAAATTCAAGAGTTCTAATTGAAAGATTAAAGAATGGATACTGAGGGAAAAAAATTAGGAATGTCTGTTCAGATGGCAAAAATAATTCTTTAACATCTGATAGAAGAATCTTCTTAGGGGTGTTGGGATTGTGGCTCAGAGGAAAAGCACTCGCCTAGCATGTGTGAGGCACTGAGTCCAATCCTCAGCACCATATAAAAATTAAATAAAGGTATTTTGTCTACCTACAACTAAAGAATAAATTAAAAAAAGAACAGCATTAAAAAAAAGAATTTTCATAGGGAAAGTAGTACCTTTGTTTAGGGAAATACCTTTATGGATCATTTGGATGTGAAAATAGAAGCTGTAGGGTAATAACTGGAAAGAGAGGGTAGAGTAAAAGGAGTTTGGATATCTCCCTGAAGAGGTCAGTTAAAGTATGTGGGATTGTTTTTTCTATGAGGATAAGAGTAGGAAGAGTGCCGAGATCCTTGACTCAAGCCTGGACTCCCCACATTTACATTAAGTCTGTAGAGAAAAAGTGAACAATTCACAAATGGAAAAATGCAAGTACAGTCAGCTGACTGCATCCTTGGTTTCTGCATCTACAGATCCAAACAACCATAGGTCCAAAAAAATTTAAAAAAATTTTTTGTCTTTCCTGAACATGTGCATGTATTTTTTGTCACGATTCCCTAAACAATACACCATAACAACTATTTTCATAGAATTTACATCGTATGAGGAATTTACCTAATGCAGAGATGAAGCATATAGTAGGACATAAGCAAATTCCGTTATAAGCAAATTCTATGTCATTTTATATTAGGGACTTGAGCATCTGCAGGAGTCCTGGATACCAAGGGACAACTGTACTCAGAATTACTGCTCAGCTGTACACTGGCTTGTTGCCTGTGAACCCAGTTTTGGAAGAGTTATTTCTCAAGAGTCTCCTGGGTTTTCATAGGGAGTGAACTCCTGGCAGGATGCCTTCATCAGTCTTCCAGCTGTGCCTCAGTCAACACAGCCCAGGCCCCTGCTGCTAAACTCTGTCTTATCTTGGGGATTGGGGATTTATCTCTCTCTCCCCAAGCTTCCCCTATCAGTAGGGAGAAGGAGTCACACATGAGAAAATTGTGTGAACTTAATACTTTTGGGTTAACAAGAGTGTTTGAGGATTTTGGTGAAAATAGTCACACAAATAGTCACAAAAGAAAATAGTTGATTTATGAAATGGTCATGAGGCTTTGAAAGGTCTCTGAAAATCAACTCAAAGGTTTTAGAAGCTATTGTTTTATGGCTTAAGGTACAAAATTATGCAGAAATTGTTATGCTGTAAAGAGCTCTTTGTATCTCAGTAAATGATACTAATTTATTTATTCCTTGATAGGTGCCACAGAAGATAACTTGATGTATTTGATATGGTCCTGGTCATTGGTTCATTCATTGATTCTACAGATATTTGTTATGCACTTACTATATTTGTGCCACTGGGCTAGGAACAGGAGATGAACAGGGAATGAAAAATCCTTCTAGCCCTCGAGGAGTTCACGATGGGTGTGTGTTAGTCACTATAGTGTGTGTGTTAGTGTGATTTCATTGCTGTGGTCAAAATACCTGACAAGAACAATTTAGAGGAGGAAAAGTTTATTTGGAGTTCACAATTTCAGAAGTCTCAGTCTATGGTCAGCCAACTCCTTTGTCTCTGGGCCAGAGGTGAGGCAAGACATCATGGTAGAGGAAGCAGGGAGAGAAAGAGGAAGAGACCAGGAGTGTGAGAGAGTGAGCTAGAGAGAAATATCTAGGCACCAGGGGCAATATAGAATTCCCAAAGGAATGCCCGCCAGACCTACTTCCTCTGGCCACACCTTACCTGCCTACAGTTATTGCCCAGTATATTTTAGTCCTTTCAAATTATTAATCCATTAAGTGGATTAATCCACCGATTAGGTTACAGCTCTCATAATCCAATCACAAGCTTTTGGAGGACATCTCATATCCAAACCATATCGGGGAGGCAGTTGTGGAAATAAACAATTACAAGAAGGTGTGATGCATGCTATAGAAGAGAAAAGTTTGATGTGCTGTGCTTATTGATGGCCAATACACAGCTTTTGAAAGTCAGAGTCATTTGTGGTATCTTTTAGATTAAAAAAAAAAAATCACACAAAAACAACTGCAGACTGGGAGCGCCCTTCTGGTTTTTGAAGCATCTGTGATTTCTCTGGTATTGTTTATAGAACAGAGCCTGAGAAAATCTTTCCTGCTAACAAGCCAGAATTTAGTTTATAATTAGACAAGAGGGCTCAACAACAAGGGGTGATGGGACATAGCCGAGAGAATATTAGGACCAAAAGGAAGTAGTTTAAAATTAATTTCAATTTTGAGTTTTTAAAAATTTCTGTTTATTTTCCATGGAAACCAAACTCAACCATCTTGGAGACTGGGTATTTGTGGATAGAATGGTTTGCTGTATATTTGCTTGTTTTAACACAGTAGTGGTTATTGAATACTTGTTATATGCTGTGTCCTGGGTGCTTCGTATACATTACCTTGTTTAAGTTTCATAAGCATCTTGTGTGGGAATTCTTAGCTGCCCCATTTTATAGGTGAGGAAACCAAGGCTCAGAAAGGATAATACATTCAGTTTATACTGCTAGTAGAGCAGAATTGAGGTTTTGATCCAGGGTCTATGAGATTCCCAGTCCTCTGTGCTTCGTCCCTATTCCACAGTGTGACCCAGATCCCATCATTTTTATAATAAAACTATTTTAGTTGTTTATTATCTACATTTATACACTGCTATTTCCAAGAGACACATCAATAAAACACTATAAAAAACATATAACAGGAAAACGGTTACAGTAAAGAAAGAGGAACTTGAGAGCCCTTTGACACAGGAACAAAATAATCAAACTGATCATTTTCCACATAAATGTTCTTTGAATGAATAAAGGAATAAATTAAACTAAAATTAGTGTTTAAACTTGGAAATTCCTAGAAACTAGAGCAAAAAGAGAAAAGTGATGCATTGTATATCTAGCATAAGAAAGCATATAAGGTTAGAGAAACAATTTATTGCATGGATTTTAATAATGGAGTAACATAAATGACAACATCTTCAACAGCAGTATTTTAGAAGAAATGGAAACAGTTTATGTCTAAAAGGTATTTTTTAATGGTTTTTAAAAAACACATGGCAAATTCTTAATAAACCTTAATATTCTATAGCTATGTCACTATTTTGCTACTTGATACAACATTTGAGCTCTTACGTTGTAGAACTGTAAGAATGCACTTGAGAGAAAATCAGGGATTCCTCCAAACCTAAAAACCTGATGGGCTGAGTGGATGGTGGTAGATGACCAAGGTCCAGGCCTATCATACTTTCATTTTCCTTTTTCCTTTTCTTCCTGGGCCATGAGTACAGCCCAACCCCAGTTCCATCTTATATTTTTTTGAGCACAGGGACAGATACCCAAATTAATAAGAAGGGCTCCTGCACTCAAGAAGCTTATATTCTTTCCTGCCACCCAGTAGAGGAAGAACTATTCTTGCTTCCTCACAACCTAGCTACCTCTAAAGGTTGCTTTCTAGAAACTCAAGCAGGGAAATGAGATGGGATTTACTTAGGTGCACAGCTAGTAGATACCTTTTTGGGGGATAGATAAATGAGACTATTGTAGATAATAGTGCAGGTTGAGGGACACTGTCTTGTATGTAATAGTTGTAGGGTTTTGTGTCTCGACGGCTAGAAGAATAACCATGTTCTCATGTCCAGCAGATCCTCCGTCTTGGATTTCCATGTATAATAAAAGAGTGTAGTGTTGGAAGACTGGTGGGTCTTGGCTCAAACTCCACTATTTGGACTTGGCTTTAGGTGAGCCCTTTAGCTGGCTTCCACTTCCTCTGCTGTAAATCAGAGAAGAGGATCCACTTTGGAAAGTTTATATATCAAAATAATCATATGCTGAATGGAAGGTCAATACATGACAAGTGTGAACACTAGCTATTTTTCTTTGATTCCTGTTGGCAGTGTGGAGATTTAAATGATTTACCTTAATTCCTTTCAGTTGCTTTTCATTTTTATGCTTGTCTTCCACTTTGTTCTGTTTATGTGAAGTAGGTTTGGAGCTGACTGGACAATATGATGCATGAAGATGGGAAGTGCCATCAGTCCTGTGCACGTCCTACATCCAGAGGCTGCCCCAGAGCGGGGCTCAATAAGTATGTGTTGAATGAATAGATGAATTAGTGCACAAATTAACTAGGGTGAAGTGGGAAAGGTTTTTGTCCACATCTATCTTAATCCTCATCATATGATGCCTCAAGATTCCAGATTTAGAAAATATTGTTCATCTAATATAGGATATCTCCTTTATGAAAGGATTTAGGGGTTCTGATGTCTCCCCACCCTCTCCCTGGCCTGATAGTCAAACGTTCCTTTTTCTACTATTGCTGAAGATCTCTTTAATTTTTGCAATTTACTTTTCCACTTACTGCTGTTTACACTTTAGGAAGAGAAACTGGATACTGGTTCTGATGATAAATTCAGAGTTCATATGTGGTTGCTATAGATAATGTTTACTCATTTTATCATGTAGATAGTATTGTTTTTTCAATATAGTGCATTCAGCAATTAAGTCCAGGGAAGACAGCATTTTATGATATGTGGTTTAATATTATGCTGTAAGAGCAATGGTTTAACAAATTAGCCATTAATTTTAAAAAAGCCCATGATTAGTAGTATTCAATCATTGTTTATGAGTTCACAGATATTACCAAAATGATTAATAGAGACTGATGTTTAGAAATGAATTTCAAAAATCATTCAAATATGTTAGCAAATCAAGTATTTAATATTCATATGCATTAATAAATCATAAAGAATGGAAGAAATTCCAAGAATTTTCTTTAGAGGAAGAAAATTAAAGAAAGGGGGGGTGGGATGGTGGCTCAGTGGTAGAGTGCTTGCCTAGCATGTGTGAGGCACCACATATAAATAAATAAAAATAAAATAAAAATAAAAATAAAATAAAAATAAAGTTCTATCAACAACTAAAAAATAAATTAAAAAAGAAAGAGGCTTTGACAAAATTAAAACCAGTAATTAAAACCCAATGAGCAATGATCTAGCTTCCTGTATAAAATAATGCTCCATGTTCCCATGATAATCTGATTCTCTTTGATAAATACAGAAACAGAGAAGGATAATACTTTGAAAATGGGCTTTGATAAAATAACAAAGTATTCACTCTTTTTCAGCTTTATCTGTGATATCTGATCTCCAGACCTGATGCAGGCATATTCACTTCCTTTGCCTAGAGGTAGGAAAGAGAGGGCTGGGCTGACAGCATCTTATATCTCAGATAATTCATCATTCTGCAGGGAGATGTGTCTCCCCAAAGTGTCACCTTGTCTTACATCTTCCCAGGATAATGTATGACAATGAATCATTGTTGCAGGAGTATGAGTTGCTCTCTAAAATGTAAAATCCCAGAGATTAGTATAGATATTCAGCTAATCTTTGCCTATTGTCCTAGAGTCATGCTTGAAAGACCTGGGAGTGTGTACCCAAGGGGTAGAGTCCAATTGGCTGACCTGGACCACAGGAGAAATTTACCGGACATGTAAATTTCCTGAGAAGCAGTGCCCTCAAAGGCCATAGATTTCATAGGAAGGAAGATTTCAGCCACAGCGGCAGAGGTACCACTAAGACCAAGGTGTAGGATCTATGAGTACACAGTTAAATCTCAGACCAGAAAATCAAGGCTGTGAAAACAGATGCTGTTTTCCATTTTGTCTAGCTGGAAAGAAAATAAATCTTTGTCCATGTTAGGATTCTGCTCTGGTGTGGTCTCAAGATCTTACCCATAGTTAAAGCTTTGCCAACAGTGGGTCATCATCCAGTGTTTGCTCTGAACTGCCCATTGACATCTGTAGTTCTGTGGTTTCCATACCACACTTGGGATACCCAAACCTTTGGAATGACTTGGAACCTTTGGGCCTAAAGCCCCATTTTCTAGAAGTCCCTTGAAACTGTTCCCTTGGAAGCCCTTCCCATCACCCAGGACAGGGTGAGGCATACATTTTCACCAAGCTTCTACTTCTCAAGATTTGCAACATCTTCCCTCTCAAGCACCAAGTGCTAGATGAACCCAAAGGCAGAATAAACGCTTAGCACTTTAGGAATGCAGGGGCGCACACACATACCTAAACATACAAAGAAATGTATGAAAATATTTGATATTACAAAAATCATTGATCAAAAGGAAAAGCTAAATTTAATTGGACTTCCTGTTACTGACGGTATGCTTGGAGGATGATGGTGTTGGCATCATATTATTCTCAGTATAGATCTCTAAACGTCTTAATCTCATCCAGAAGTTTCTTCTTTTCATTTTCTATTTGCAGGTTCCCAGAATAATTCCTTAAAGAATTATAATAATTCCTTTGTTCTTCTCAATTGGCATAGTTATGTGGGTGAGATACATTTTGTTGTTTTGTGTTGTTGTTTTAGAACACACACACAATTGTCTCTTCATTTAGTATCCTGCTCCACTGCTAGGGCTAAAGTTATAAAATGACTAGAATCGAAATATGAAAACTCTCTTTTTTTAGTTTACTCAGGACCAAGGTTAGCAATCAAAAATGCCAGATTTAAGGGGCCTGTAGATTGCACGTTGATGAGCAAAGTGCCCAACTATTTTTTTTCCTGGAAACTTATTTCAAACCATAGTGATGTTTCTTTCATTTATCTTAGTTGGAAAAAAGAGTTCTTGGGCTGGGGATGTGGCTCAAGGGGTAGTGTGCTCGCCTGGCATGCATGCGGCCCGGTTTCGATCCTCAGCACCACATGCAAACAAAGATGTTGTGTCCGCCGAAAACTAAAATATAAATATTTAAAAAATTCTCTCTCTCTCTCTTTAAAAAAAAAGAAAAGAAAAAAGAGTTCTTTCACATTAATCTTCTAACACCAAAGATGTATTCCTTTAAGAAATAAAATATTTAGGGTTTTTTTTTTGATACTTGGAATGGAATTTTTTTCCTAAAATATATTCCACTCTACTCTGCCTTTAAATGAAAGATACAGGACATACTTCATTTTTTTCCTGTAGATTTTTTGATTGTTTGCTTCCAGTACTGGGGATTGAACTCACAGCCTCACACATATTAGCAAGCACTGAGCTGTATTCCAAGCCCCTTTTTTATTTTTATTTTGCGACAGCGTCTGGCTTAGTCACTCAGGCTGGCCGTGCATTTGTGATCCTCCTGCCTTAGCCTCTGGAGCTGGGATTATGGGTGTGCACCACGCCTGGCTCTTTCTGCACTCTTGAACTTCTTGTTCTCATCTGGATGTTAATCCTAAAGAGAGTCTCCTGGTGGTTTTTGGAGTGCTTTGGTCTCTTCAACTGATGTCCCCTCTCACGTTGCTCTTAAGTTCTCTCTGGTTGGCTGATGAACACTTGATATTGGTGAGGATCCTTGCCAAATAACTGCTAAGACACTTGGGGACTGGGACTGAAGCTTGGCTTCGTGGCAGCCATTTTAATGATATAATCTACTTCTGTTGAGAAGGGAGTATTGAATAAATGTTAGGCCCAGGGAGCTTTGGGTCTTAACCTGAACTTCTTGAGACACTAAGATATAAATAATTAAATCCCCTTTTAATGATGAGCAAGTAGAGCCTCAGAGCAATTAAAGAAACTTGCTCAGCATTTCCCAGTGTCAGGGGCCACGGCTCTTAAACTATACCCAGACTTTTCAAATTGTGAAATCAATCTAGTATGTCAAGACAAGTGTTTAAAAAAAATGAAGTAGTAAAATAAAATAAAAAATATCAGAATAAGTGACACATAGAAAGTGTAAATATTTTCTTGCAAACTTTCTTTTCAGTTACATGTGTATGGGTGTGTGTGTTTGTACCATGCTGTGGCGTGAAATTTATTTATTACTGTGTGGGAGTCACAGTGCAAAATTTTGGAAAAACCCCGCTCTGTGCCACACTTTTCCAGAGGGCGTTGTTGTTAGAAATGTGATTTCTTTTAGAAAATGGCTAACACCAGAACTCCCAACAACCAAAGCAAATGAGATGCAAGCTCGAATATTGATTCCAGAAAAGTTAAGCTTTCTTTAGGAAACTGGGTACATGAAACTATTAATGAGGCACTTAGAATATTTTCTTGAATCAAGGACACCTTCAGGGACCATCTCAAGTGACCATCCAACATGCTTAAGATGCTTATTATTGATAGACACCATCTGTATCCCTCAAAGGACAATAGCTGCTACTTATTGAGAGTTTACTGCATGCTAGGTCTGGTTCCAAATGCTGCAGGCTTTCTTAATCCTTGTGACAACTTTGGTTGGTATTGTTTCCCAGGGCTTTAGGTGAAGACGTTGGGACACCTAAAAGTTGACCTGGAATAAGTTTCCTGGAAACTTATTTCAAACCATGCCTTACAGGATGGGAATTCAAAGCTGGATTCATTTCTATATCATCCAGTCTAATCAAGAAGTTGGTGGGGGGGGGCTCAGTGGTAGAGTACTCACCTACCACGTGTGAGGCACTGGGTTTGATCCCTAGCATAAAAATAAATAAGTAAAATAAAGGTATTGTGTCCAACTACAACTAAAAAGAAGAAGAAGAAGAAGTTGGGGGAGCAAGACCGCATCTTCCCTAGAATCTGTTCCCTGGGTGTTTAACAACTTTGTTTTCTTTTGACAAAGATTTTTCTCCAAATCCCATTTAAATTGCTCATGCTGCAGTTGAAGCCCTCTCCCTCTTTGTCTTCTTTGTGGCAGCAGAGAACAGCTGGTCACCCTTCCACTGACAATGCCTGGTGAGACAGTCATCAAGGAGGGATGTAATTGCCCTCCTGCAGAACCAGCAATCGCAGCGCCTTGAGCCATTTTTCCTTGGTCCCATTTTCTCCCAACCCTTCAATTACTTCTTTGTTTCTTGCCCTGTCCTTTGGGGATAGCTCCACAGCTTAACTCCTTATCAGCACTTGATGTGGGGACAGGACAGATTGGGGCATTTCAGGTTGATATTCCTCTGAGTTGCCCTAGAGTGGGCACCACTGGCCAGACTTCAGCCTCTAGGACTCCTGAAACCCCCCTCTGGCCCCTTTCCCAGGTAGAGCTTGGCCCCTAGGCATCCTCACAACTGTGCAGGACACAAGCACCTTCTGTGACCCACGCCTTATTTGTGGTTCACTATTGTTAATATTTGTCACAACCTCTGTGACTCTGCCTCCTCCCTTAGATTGCCCCTCCTTCGCTCCCTAAATAGACTTGCAGCTTCGCCATCTTTAAAAGCTCTGCTCAAATGCTCAGCTCTTCCTAATGATCGGGAGGTTGGACTCACCCACTTCTGACCAGCTTGGACTGTTCTATTTTTCTCTAAACTCCTTTTGCTTCCCACCTCAGAGGTTTACGTACATGTCATATCATTCTTTTATATTAGTAATGTCTAATTTAAAAAATAAGTAATATATGTATACGTTTAATCAAAAGATAGAAAAAAGGCACACACAGGACACACTTTTCCTAATACTTTGTCCCACCAAGGCAGGCAACCAGTATTACCAGTTTCTTATAGACCACTGTAGATATGCTCTATAGATTTGATTTGTGATTTTACACACACATGACACACATGTTTATGGGTAATACACATCCTATTTGTGATAAAATATGCATACATACATACATATACATAAATGTATTATCCTTGAAGTGGATAACCACCACACACATTTTTCTGTCCTTTTTTCCAATTAATAGTATAGCTTAGATTGTATTTTATTATGAGTTTATAAAGAGCTTCCCCATCTTTATGATTGCATAATATTTCACCTGTGAATGACCCCTAATTTATTTCATTAATCCCTACCAAAGCACATTTGATTTTAACAGCATGAACTTTGGAATCAGATTACCTTCATGGAATTTTGGCTCAATCACTTATTAGCTCTCAGACCTTGGGCAACTTGCTTAACTTCTCATTACCATTACAATAGTTCCTCCTCTGACATTTGTTGTAAGGACTGTTAGTCAATGCTAAGGAGTCAGAACAGTGTGTGGCACATAATAAACAACAATAAACATTAGCTATTGATTATGTTTCTCAAGTTTTGCTATTGCATTCTGTGTTGCAGTGAATAACCTTGAACATAGGGGTGATATTCAAATATTTAGCAACTATTACAGCATTGGCACTGATTAAGCAGAATGATGTGGGCCACAGTGCTGAAGCATGGTTCCAGAGGCCCCTGTATTATCAGGCATTTGCCTCTTGAGTTGCTGGATTGTAGCAAGGTGTGGGGATTCTTGGGAAGAGATGAATGGCAGGACAGTTGTGGGGTACTGGGTGGGTCAGGGAGTAGCATTTACTAATAAATAAGTAAGCATTTCAGTATTTAACACTGGGTCTGGAGCATATCAGGTGATGCTAGCTCTGTGTTCAGATATAATTTCATACACACACACACACATATATGTGTCTGTGTATATCTTTTAGAATTACTTCCTAGTGGAATTGCTAGGTCAAAGGTTATGCACACTTGCAATTTTTCCTCCTTAGAGATCGAACCAATTTATATCACCACTGAAAAAGTATAAATGTGCTTGTTTCTTCATTCTTACTAGCGTAATATATTAGTGAAATTCTTTTGGTCTTTTCCCATCTGAAAAATGATACTTTGGTCTATTCTTAATTTGCATTTCTCTTTCCAATTGGATATGAATATCTTTTAGAGTGTCTTAACAGCTGTTAAACTTTCTTTTTTGTCTATTAATACAGTTCTTATGATCGAATGTCTTTTTATATGTTTATCAGTCACTTATACTTTCTTCATGTACTGTCTTTTCATATGCTTCACCCATTTTCATTTTTGTTGTTGGTCTTTTATTGATTTGTAGGAGTTCTTTATATACCATATGCCATTCATTCTTTTACTTACAATAGAAATTTATTGAGGATCTATAGCAGGCATGATGCTATTCTAGGACTAAGGATACAGAGATTAAAATAAATAACAAAAATAAATATGGTACTTATCTTCAAGGAACTTACAGTCAAGTGAAGGAGACAGATCAGAAAATAAACATTTGCAATAAAAAATTAAAAATGCTTTGAGAGGAGTGAGATGGGGTGCTGTGAGAGCACATAGGAGAGGTAACACTCATGTGGGCTATGTCTGATTAAGAATTTCTACAAAGGATGTTCAAAGCCTTTGAGCAGTAGATTTTTTTTTTTTTTTTAGTGCTGGGGATTGAACCTAGAGCTTCCCACATGTAGTCAAGTACTCTACCACTGTGCACATCCCCAGCCCTGGTAGATGCCTAATATGTGCTTGTTTTGCTATAGAGACAATGGTTGCTCTGTTTCAGAGTCACTTCTAAGGAGTCCTGTGTTATGATTTTCACCATATCTGACTCTGCTCTATAGTCACCTCTCTTCCCAGCCCCTGAGGTACAAAAGGTTTAGTGTGAACACATCATCACCAGTATTGCAAAGCTCTAGCCTTTCTGATGATAAGTGACTTTAATTCTCTTGAAGAAAGATAGCTTACCATTGAACTATCAGCTAAATTTCTCTAATATGGTCTTTTGTTCTATGCACGAGTAGTCTTTTAGCAACCTTTGTGTTTTAAAAGCAGATCAGACATAATATAGCACTCAGGCCCCAAAATGGCCTTCTTCTTTCTATTATATCTTTTATTGAGAACCTACTGTGAATGCGTCACATCCAATTAACCCATAGAGCAACACAGGGCATTAAGTGGGTCATCCTGTTTTTTTTGTTTTTTTTTTTTTACAAAACAATTGTGCAATTTGAGTGCAATTTGAAAAGTCTTTTCCATCTGGGGCTTGAACAATTGAACACAAACCTTGGACCAAACAAAAGTTCTCAATGGCCAGAGCTTCCCTTATGTGTGGTTCTGGTACGTGGCTGATTTCTTTGAAATGGTGCAAGTCGGAAACCTCAAAGCAACTTGTACATTATCTGCTAAAGTGGGGAGTTATTGCTTCAACTCTCACCATGCCAAAGAAAAGAATTTGGCTTTCCTATCAGGGAAATGCATAGCTTTTGTATTAATGGATGGGACGGGTTACGTAAATTTATGGGACTCAATGCAAAATGAAAACATAGTGTCTCTTATTAGAAATTATTAAGAATTTCAAAATAATATCTGCAGCATATTGAATGTAGCAAGGGAGAGGCAGAGACAGATCTACAATCACAGACATAATGAGACTAAACTGAATGTAGCAAGGGAGAGGCAGAGACAGATCTACAACCACAGACATAATGAGGTACAGGTTATTTGCAAAACCCTGAAATTTAAAGTGTCCTTTCTTATAAAACCACAACTTAGTTTATATGTCTTTTTCATAGCTAATTTTGTGTAACTTTGAGAGTTTTATCACATTTCTAACAGCACCATTTCCTCCCCAGAGTAGGTAAGTGGGATTTGTGTCCTTTTTATGTCCTCCTGGCTTCTTCCACTCCAAATTATGCCTAGGATCCAATGAGCTTTTGACTAACCAGTGCTTTTCAAACTTTCTACACTATGACCTTGCAATTATGTTCCATTGAAATCTAGGAGTTGTCAATACAAGTGAAATAAAAGTTTCATTATTTGATATTTACTTTCCTATTTGCAGTGCAAACAGTTGATATGCTATTCATTTATATACTATTTTATTGAAAACAAATACCAACCATGATCCAACCTGCTAAAATGAACCACTAATAGCTCATAACACGCAGTTAGAAAAAGTACTACTCAAGTGTTCACGTTGCTTCCTACTGAGAAGGGTAGGTGAGGACTGGGGATTCTTCTGGAAAAAAGAACCATCAAGACCTTGGTGAGCTAGTGAAAGGGCAGGAAATAGACACATTTGAATCCTATTGGGAGAATATAAATTGGCATAACCTTTTTGAAACTGATCTGCTAAGCTTATTGGAGAGTCTTACAAATGTATTCACTCTGACTTGACAATTCCACCTCTCAAAATCAAGCCCAGGAAATAATCATTGATATGGGCAAAGATTTAGCTACAAAGGATAATCAATGCAATATCATTTATAATTGAGGAAGATTGGAAACAAGCTAAATGTTCAACAGTTGGGAATTGGTCAAATGAAGACTTATATTCATGAATTGCACAGACCATTAAATTATGTTATATGTAAAAAAGGATTTAGTGATATTAAAATATTTGTGATATATTAAATTGGAAAAGCAGATATAAAACAGCATATATTATATGATGTCATTTTTGAAAATGGAAGACATGGATATATCAAGTTGCATTTAAAAGTTCAGGAGAAAATATACCAACTATTAACAGTGTGTTCTATGAATCTAGGGTGTATTTGTCTACTGGGGCTGCTATAACAAAATACTATTAGACCAAGGGGTTCATCCAACAAAAATATATTTCATAGTCTGGAGGCAGATATTCCAAGATCAAGATGTTGGAAATTGTTTTTTCCTGAGGACTCTCTCCTTAACTTGCCAATGGTTACTTTCTTTTTGTGTCCTCAGATGGCCTTTTCTCTATGCATGAACACTTCTAATATCTCTTCCTATTTTTATCTCCTTCCTCTTCTTATAAGGATACCAGTCCTATTACATTAGGGCTCCACCCTTATAGCCTTACTTAACCTTTTTTTTTTTTTTTAAGTGTACTGGGGTTTGAACTCAGGGGCATTTTATCACTGAGCTACATCCCAGACCTTTTTATTTTTGATTTTGAGACAGAGTCTCGCTAAGTTGCTGAGGGTCTCACTAAGTTACTGAGGCTCGCTTTGAACTTGCTATTTTCCTGCCTCAGCCTCCTAAGTAGCCACCCCACATATGTGTCATTTAATTATCTTCTTAAAGGTTTTATCTCCAAATACAGTCAACATATGAATTTTGGGGAGACAAAATTCATCTCATAGCATATGAGCTACAGGCTTATATGTAAATTTTGTTTTCTTCTTTTTGATTATCTGCATCTTATAATTTTTCTATACTTATCATTGAGTAATTTAAATTTAAATGACTTGTGTAATTAAAAAGAAAAGCAATCAATAAAGGGTGTCTCTGAAAAGAAGGTAATAGCAGGAAAGGTAAAGCAATGTGCCTTTGATCTAATAAGAGTGAAGAAACACATTTGAGACTTCCTAAGTACAATATAATAATGTGGTACCTTGTGGGTTCTACATTCAATAGAGTGGTTTAGGAATATTTTCTTTTTGAAAGATCCTGATGACTAACACTGGACATCCAGGCTCTAGTGAAAGTGCAGCTTCATTCCTTGTCCATGTGTGGAAGAGCTCTCCACAATGTGGACTCAGGGACATCAGTGAGTCACTAAAACAACCAATTACAGGAAGTGAGGTGGAGCTCCTACATGGCGGCTAGCTTCTGGAAGATTTTATATCTGATGGGGCCTGCCAGGCACTTCCCTTTGATAGTTTTTGCCACACATTTTCATGTGATAGTTCATGCTTATCTGCACAATTAACCCTATGAAATAGGCACTCTTTTCTCAGTATTATTATTGTTGTTTGGATGAGGAAACTAAGGCCCAAAGATTGAGGCACTGAAGGTCACATGATCAGACCAGAGACCAGACTGGAAGACCCTTACTCTTACATCCATGCTCTCAGCGTTATCCCCACCGTGTTCCCTCTAAGTCTTGGAAATTTTTTTGGTTTTGAGAAAACAGCTTCTTGAGGGTTGTGGTGTTTGATAAGAAAAATAATTTATTTAAGGCTGCAGATGCCAATCACTTTTCAATAGACAGATTCAGGATTGGGATGGAGACTCACACTCCCAGTAAGGCTGGAGCCTATAGGAAAAGAGGCAACTTGCTTTTGCACACGTTTCCTTGGCATTCCTTTTTGTGCATTTCAGTGCCCACTTGTAGTCAGTGGCCTGTGAAGGTGAGTGCCCTGACTCTGTCCTCTAAATGTAGTGATCTCCAGGCCTCAGATTCTGAGTTAATTCCCTGATACACCAATATTCAAAATTGACCTCTTCTGCCTCCCATTTGTTTCAAAATCTTTTTTGGTCCCTGATCTTCTGCGAATCACTGATGGGAGGGGAAAATTTTCAATTAACACGAGTCCTGGAGAAGGTCAAGAGGTCAAGGCATTAACAATAAAAAGTAATAATTGTCATGACTGAAGATCTTTTTTGGTTGGATGGCTTGGCTGCTCCATCACTAATAATATTCCAGTGTCGATCACTAACAAAATGGTAATGACTTCTTCCATCTCTATCCTATTCAGAAATTAATTAAAATATCCAAGTGCTGATAAGCATTTTTCAGAATAAGTATTTTCATCTCACTTTGCCTGGATTGATAGTGGAGGAAAGTGGAGGTTGATAGGAGAAGGTATTTCAGCTTTGGGGAAAACAAACCTGAATTTAAAGCCCTGCTTTGTCACTTAGATGAGTCACTGTATCTTTCAGGCTTAGTCTTCTTTTTTGTAAAAGGGAGATAACATAACAAGAAGGAGAAGCCTTCATTCTCCTAGGGGTGTGCTGGAGCCAGCTTCCCTGGCCTCTTGAGAGTTTGTTGTTAAATTTTCAGGAACTTCTGAGCTTGTTGTTAAAAATCGTCCGTATCAAAAATTAAATGACATAAACTTACAACGAAAAATGTTTTAAAAACAAGTTAAACACTCTAAGTTCATCCCATCTTAATTATTTAACTATATAATTATCTTTGCTCTCTTGGTTATTTACACCTATTGGATCCATATGGTGGAAATATTATGTAATGGTGGTCACTGTGCATCTCTTCCTGACTTTGTGTTTGGTAACAATACATCGGAAGTTTAAAATTTGCCACAGAGAATACTTACTCCCTGGCAGTGAGCAAAATCTACAAACCAAGACTGGATGCATTGTATTTTTATTGTCTAAGGCAGAGTTTCTAAACTTGAACACTATTTACATTTGGGCCTGGATAATTCTTTGCTATTGGAGGAGTGTTCCATGAATTGTAACATCCCTGGCCTCTACTTACTCAATGACATGTCCCCCAAATTGTAACAGCCACAAGCATTTCCAGATATTGATAAATGTCTCCTGACCCCTTCTCTATATCAAGAGTCACTGGTCTAAAGGGTCAACAAATGAAGGGGGCAGGCACAATTATACAGCCTATAAGATGAGAAGACATTTACAATATGACTATATATGATCTACAAAGCCTAAAACATTTATTTTGACCCTTTAGGAAAAAGTTTGTTGCCTTCTGGTCTAAATGATGGAGAGACTGTTAATGCAGATTAAACATAAAATGTTTGTGACTTCTATTTTCACCAACAAAAACAGAGGAAATGTTCCTCCACCACTTGAAAATTATAATTGAAGTTGTTCACATCATTGAGGAACAAGTGGATGTCCAACATAATTAGTATTGGAACTAAAATGAGTCCAGCTTAAAGAAAATAATTTGTGTGATTTAACTTTTATCAATAGTAGATCACGTATAAAATTCAGGATAGTAACTATATTGGGAAAAGAATCATTGGACTGAGATGTAATTCCATTTATCAAATCACAGTTGAAGTGCAACCATAAGCTGGTTTCAAGGATAAGAGTTCAGCAAAACTCCATGAAAGCATTCCCAGTGGACTCAATTGGCATATGGAATTTATACCATCCAAAAGTTGCTTATTTTATTATTATTTATAAAACAGGTGTTACATTTGTTATATCAACAAAATTTAAAATGTATGTGTGTATTGTGTGTGTGTGTATATATATACCCATCTCTCTGAGAGCAATTGTTAATCATTTATCAGCACATCACCCCCCTAACCTCCTGTTTTACCTCTATTTCTTCATTCCTTCTTCACACTCATACTTTATAAGCGCTGGTCCTCTCTTTATTTCATGGGGCTCTTTAAGCTACCTCCTGCATGACCCTTTGCCTCTGTCACTACTCCCAAGTGCTTTCCTTTTTCTTCAATATCTTTCGATCTTAACATTTCGAGGTCCTTCAGGTCTTTTGCTAAAACCCCACTTCTTGGAGGAAGCCTTTCTTAACCTCTCTGACATGAGTGTCCCTGATAAATACCATCATACACACCCTTCATAATATGTTGTCCAAGAAACATTATAGTATCATCTGTGTCGTTCTTATTGACTTATTGTATCCTGCATTAGGGTGCAAGTTGCATGAAGGTGAAAACCACACCATTTGTTCACTATTGAATGTAGCCAGTGCTTAATAGACTACCAGGAAAATACTAAGTGCTCAATAAATGCATGTTCCTGTTTCCCTTCTTTCTCCCTGGGCTGGATAGAATTATTCCCATGAATGCATATTTCTTGTTTGTCATGATTAATAAAATTTTTATGATGCTCTGGACATTTCCATCTTATCCCAATTAGTTGTTAATTTTTTATGTGATTTACTTTATTACTATTATTGCTGTTCTTATTTTTTCTTAGCACCTCCCTCTATCAATCGAAGGTAAGCTTCCAGTGGTTAGGCTGTGGGGCTCTCTGACTTAGCACATTGTATCAGGTGTCTGATTATCAAGGACACAGTAGTCAACAAGAGAGAGATAATTTATTTATGTTCTATGTGGCGAGACACACATTGAACAAGTAAATGTATGCCAAGTGGTACTAAGTGCAATGAGGGAAAATAAAGTAAGGTAAGACTGAAGCATTTTGTGCATAGTGTGTCCAGGAAAGCCTCTCTGATAAACTGAGCGGAAACCTGAGTAGAAAGCAATGGAAGGGCTCAGGGCCCAAAGGCTTCCAGGCTGTGAAATATGGTGCAGAGACCCTGAGGAGGAACTGTGATTTATGGGTTCAAAGAATGGCAAGAAGGCTATGTGGCTGGAGCAAGTGACAGAGCGGTAAGGGAGAGGGTGGGAGGGGGTGGATGTGGAGGGCCATGTAGATCCTCCTGGGTCACTGTAAGAAGACTGGCTATTATTCTGAGAAAGATGGAATTCCTTGAGAGCTGTTGAGTAAATGGCATGTTCCTCCCCCCCTTTAAAAATAGGACCACTCTGGCCCCAGTGCTGGGAATGAACTGTAGAGTGCAAACACAGAAACTGGGAGACTAGTTGAGAGCTTATGGCAGGAATCTGTGTGAGAGCAACCTGGCTTAGACCAGAGTGATGGTGATAGAGGTGATGAGAAGGTGTCAAGAAATTTAAGGGGCTGGGGTTGTGGCTCAGTGGTAGAGCATACACCTTGCACGTGTGAGGCACTGGGTTCGATCCTCAGCACCACATAAAAATAAAGATATTGTGTCCATCTACGACCAAAAAAATATTTTTAAAAAAAGAAATTTAAGAATTTTTCTAATGTATTAATTTTATGGTATGAAAAAAACCCAAATAATTGTTTAAATTTTTGAAAAGGCACAATCATGCCCAGTGTTGTACACAGTCAGGAATCCAGAGAATGGACACCATCTTTCTTTATGGCATATGTCAGCACTGAAATGTCCAGAGAAAATACAAAGAGCTAATGTGTACACAACACCTTCTGTGTGTGGGATTCCCTCCATGTACCAGCACTCGGCATGTATATTGATTCATTTAATCTTTATAATCACCCCCATAGAATACATAGTGAGGCAAAGAGGTGTAAATAAAAGCCTAAAGTCTAAGGTCACACAGCTCGTAAGTGGCAGAGCTGGGATTTGAACCCAGGTGGTTGGCTCAAAAGTCTGTGGCTTTGACGGTTATCACCTCCACTGCGGCTAGAGCCAATGAAATCACAATGTGAGTTCTTATCATCCAAGGAGAACTGGGCTTCAAGTCCCTCAGCCAGCTGCAGAGCACAGAGTGTCAGTTCAAAGCCCATTCAAATGAGGGAGGGAGAATTGGCAGGGCAGAAGGAGGTGGTGCAGTGACCTGGGAACCCATGGAGTGGAGAATGTGAACCTGTAGCACCTACAAAAGCTGTTTCCTAAGAGGAACAAATGATAACATTCCTGACAGATTTGAATGTAGGTCTTTTAGTTAACTGACTTTACACTGGGAAACACATGCACACACACACACACACACAGCTATTCCACTTTGGGGAGTTGTTAGTTTCCCAGCTGTTTGATTGATTGAGTTAACAAAGAGTGACACAATACTTCTGGGATAGGTGCTATGCTAAGCCAAGGATGGACACCAAGCCAAGGCTGCTACCATGCCTGTCTTCTGGGAAGTTTGTTCTTGTAAAAGAGATGGTAGAAAACTATATCATACAAGGTCAGAAGAGGAGGGATGGTAAGGGAAGTACACACAAAGGGTCAGAGAAGTTTGATGCAGAGTAGGGGCAGATGAGGAATGGGGCTGGCTTTAGGGAGAACTCAGCTTTTGTTCCATGCCTGGAAGAAGTGTGGATGTGAAAGGAAGGAAATTTAAGGATTACCTGAAAGGAAAAGCTTGGACAAAGGCAGGGAGGAAGGAAAGCTTGGTATAGGTGGGCAGAGGCCGGGGTCTCTGAAGAGACAGGATGTGAGAAAATTCTAGAAAGATCAGTCTAGATGGTTGGGGGTGAATGGGTTTCCAGATGTCTGCAATTTATTTTTTCTTTTTTAGTTGTTGATGGACCTTTATTTTATTCATTTATTTATATGTGGTGCTGAGAATTGAACCCAGTGCCTCACACATGATACGCAAACGCTCTACCACCGAGCCCTAGATGTCTGGCATTTTATGTTTGAGTTTTAGGCAATGAGAACCCATGAGAGAGTTTTGATTAGGAGATCACCTTTCAAATTGCTGAGCACGTAGTAGGCAGACAATCCATCCATGTTTGTTCAACCCAAAATAAAAGGAATAATAATGGCCAAAATTTAGCAAGTGCTTGATATGCTAGGTACTTTTCTAAACATTTTAGCTACTTAGGCTATTAATTTTCACTACAGTCCATGAGAGAGTTTCTCTGTATCTATCCATTCTACAGATGAGGAAACCAGGAGTCAGAGAGGCCAATGTCTTGCTTCCGGTTTTGACTAATGAGTACATCTGACCAGACCCTGTGTTCTATGCTGCTCTACAGTTTTGGAAAACAGAAAAAGAGGAGAGAATGGAGGGATGGGATCAATGTTATTCTTCAGAAAGGAAGCTGTGGTAGACTCAACATAGCAGAGCAGTGGGGTCAGTTGGAAGTAAGAGACATTCCAAAGATAGAATCAACAAAATCTGTTATTACGTGATATGGGAGGCCAGGGAGAGGGAAGAGTCATGAAGGCTGATAGTTTCTAGCTCCTGTCTCGGGGAAGTGAATGGAGCTGTGAAAACAAATTATAAAGAGACGGAGGATGATGGCAGACCTGTGGGTACTCAGGAGCCTACAGAACAGCTGATGGAACAGGTTTTAAAAGGTGAGCCGCGGGGCTCCTCACCTAGTCATGTTTCCTACTCTGGTGCTCTCTTGGTTTGTTCTGGGAATCTCGAGGCTTTCCCAAGGTTCCTTTCAATGTTTATATCATTTAGCAGGGAAGGCTTGTTAATGACTAATCTGTGTCCGTGAGGCACAGAGCCAAGGAAGAGATGCTTCAACTAGGGCCGGAAGGCTGCCTGTGATCATCCACGGCTTTTGCTGGAACTCTCTCCTCCTCCTCCTTCTCCTCCTCCTTCTCACCCCCCTGTTTCCTCAACTCACCCTAATGTGAAATCAAATTCTGAGCATTTTTAGCAAAGTTTCTTGGGATTTGGAGAGGTGGACTGGACTCAAAATTCTTCCAGGACCTTGGATGTTCATCTCCTACCCAAAACAATCCAAGTAAGTACCTAATTCCTCTGGGAGTGGGAGTGTCTAACTCAGGCAATACAGGGAAAAACAAAACAAAACAAAACAAAAAACAGTTGCTTAAAGGTTTCTCTTTGACATCTGTGATTTTTGTCAATGAATGAATTCTAAGTTAGTAAAGTTTGATGTACAACCCTGAAAACTAAAGCAAAGAAATAAAACAACTGTAAAAACAGAAAGAAGCAGGAATTAATGGTTCAATGATTGCTTATCTGTTGAACAATTGTTCAGGAATATCCTTTTAACATTGTGGTCACCCAAAGAGAATCACTGAAGAGAGTAAATTTTAGAAATGTTTTTGTTCTGATTCTATAGATAGCTTGACCTGGGTGGTGTGCTGCCTTCTGGTGATCTGCCAGATCTTGATGTGGGTCTGGGAATATTTCTAATGTCAGATGATCTGGGAAGTCAGAATAGGACACTGAAGCCATACTTAATTGGCAAGAAAATTTTCCCCAGGAGAAGGGTAGCTTTAAAAAGTTTTTTCTTTTGAGTTGAGTTGGAAACTTCTCTTTTGCTTTCTCTTTCTAATATGAGATGGAAATAAAAGATGGAAAGTATGAGGAAATTTTTTTTTTATTGGTGAGGAAAAACTTTATTATTAAAATTGTCCAAGGGCTGGATCTGTAGATAAGGCATCTCCTTGTCTGCTTCTGACATAGCAAATTAGGAAACTGCGGTGCCTGGATCATTTCTCTTAAATGGACTTTTATTTAGAAAGGAGGGGCGAGGGGATAACAAATGATTCACCTTATATTCTTGAAGTAACACACATCTGAGTTCTGAAGAAATCTGATGTTGTCTCTGGCACTATCTTAGAACCACTTTGACAGTATTGGCGACAGGGGTAGGGACACTTAAAATAACATTAATAAGAAATGAGAAGGTAGGGAGGAAACTTTTCAAGATGATAAATAGTTTTATGGCATAGATCATGGTGATGATTTCGATTTTTATATGTCAATCATACCTCAATAAAGTGGTGTGTGTGTTCCTCTCCCTTATGTGGGTGAGGAGGAGGGAAAGATATTTGGGAAGCCATCACTGTGTTTCTAGCCGTGATTTAATAAAACACAAGCCCTTGTCTTTGAACCCCTCCCTCCCTGCCCCCAATCCTCCCGATTGTGGAGCTCTGCCATTTGCACCCTGGACTTTTCCTGTTTTGCTGAGACTGTTGCAACATGACTGATGTAACTCCTAGTTCATAGAAAAAAAGTTCTAGAGAAGAACAGAGCTCTCTTGTCCTGGGACCCTTCCTCAGTATTTGTAGCACTCTTTCCACGGTCACCTCTGCCCCTGTCCTTGGAGCTGGAGAGGAAAAGTAATGTCATCCTTGTCCTTCCTCTTAATTCCACATCTCCAAGATCAGGAAAGATTGTAATGGAATACCCAGTGGTTGTGAGGCCCAGAGCTCTCTAAGGAAAAGAGAAGAAATGCGTGTGTGTGTGTGTGTGTGTGTGTGCGCGCGCACATGAGTGTGTGATGGAGCTAACTTGAATTCAGTGTCTACCAACATGATGGAAGTTTTGCTTCTACTCATTTTACAGATGAGGAAACTGAGGCTCAAAGAAGATGAGTAGCCTCTTCATGGGCAGGGGAGAAGCAGCAGGGCCCAAGTTGGAGGGTAGGTTTTTCTGATTCTAAAGCCCCTTCCTTACTCCCCTGATGTTGTTAGATGTTGGGAAATCTTGAAATCTGAAATGATGGGTGAGCAGGCAGGCCAGATGGCAGATATCTCGGCTTGACAGTGGTGATTTGTTAAAATCTGGAATTATTTTGAAGATTCCTAAAACCTTGTGTGTAAGGCATTTTCTAAGGACTGCACCATCAGCAGGGGAAGTGGAAAGTTTGCATTGTTGTTTGTTTTAACCCAGAGGCCAGCCTAGGAGAGCTGATTGACACTTTGATTATTAGCATCTTGGTTAAAGACTGGAATGAACCCATCAGGACAGGTGCTGTGGATAGGGACATTCTGGAGGAGCTCAGAACTTCCGTGGTTCACAGGGCTGCGGGTTATGAGGGCCGTAAAGAGATATATTTTGAAAGGCTTCCTTCCATTTTTGTTGGAAAGAAAGAAGGTTCTCTCCTGATAGAGTTTCCTTTGCTTTGCTCCCTGTCTCACTTTTCTTTGAAAACCTAGCAACAGAGACCATGAGGAGGCTGAAAGAAAGAAGGACAAATTTCCCCCGGTACATTTTTGGGTGGTGCTGAGGAATTCAACCCAGGTCCTTGTGCATGCTAAGCACATGCTTTACCACTGAGCTACACCCCCAGCCTCCTCCCAGGTATTTCTTATCATTCCTATGTCTTCTACAAGTGGGAGATATAATTGAGATTTATCACAGCCAGGTGCGGTCGTGCGTGCCTGTAATCCCAGCGGCTTGGAAGGCTGAGACAGGAGGATTGTGAGTTCAAAGCCAGTCTTAGCAAAAGCAAGACCCTCTGTCTCTAAATAAAATACAAAATAGGGATGAGGATATTGCTCAGTGGTGGAGTGTTCCTGAGTTCAATCCCTGGCACACATAAAAAAAAGAGTCATCACTATATGAGTGTCCCCAAACTTCATGGAGAGACAAAAGTCATCATTACATAAAAAATATCCATCCCCCCCCTTTTTCCCACTCACCTCTCCCATCAACATTGAGATTTCCTAACCCCTTATTTCCACGGTGAGTTATTTTCTCCATGTCTACACTTCTTTTTCTCTCTCTCTTCTTTGTAAAATTGTGTCAGGACATCATTAATATAATGCAAATTGATTGCAACGTGAAATTGCAAATATTTCGCAGGAGGAAACATGGTTTATTCTGTGCTAGGCCTAAGAAATATAAAAAAGTTCTGGTGGTTAAAGTTAATACATACAAATACAAAATAAAATTTTATTAGTTTTCATTTTTCAAGATAAAATTCTAATAAAACTTTGAGGTCTCCCTCCTCCATTTAAGTAGACTAATGGCTTTTTTTCCTGGCCCCAATGAGCCTGGGATAACTTGGGTCTCTTATACTTTAATTAATGCCATTAATTCAAAGACAGGAGAAGCAGCATGACTTTGCAATTTCAAGTCCTTCAGGTATATAGAACATGGTCATTCAGTAGTCATGGTAAATAATTTACTTGTCTGTGGAAATGACAGTCCTGCTAGGGAATGTTCCTAATCAGAGGAAAGACCCTTCTTCTGGGACTGATGTCCCTGATGGAGCAGAGAACTGTCTACTGCCATTTCCTCAAGAGTTGTAGAAGCTGTCAGTGTAGACAGCAAGTCTACACCAGTGTGGGGCAAAGATTATGAGCCAGGGTTGGGAGGGAAGGGGCAGGACCAAGTAATACCACCCTAAAGTGGGAGCGTGGAAGACCCTTGCTCTTTGGAGTCCAGGCTTTGATTTGGAGGCTATGATTGGGCTTCAGGGGGCCAGGGATCTTTTGAGACTCTATTTTTGAATCTGTGAATTCAACAGAAGATTTTTAGGGCAGTGAAACTAGTCTGTGTGATGCTACGGAGGTGAATACATGTTTGTCAAAACCCGTGGAACATATAACCCAAGAATGAACCCTGATATAAATTGGACTTTGGCTGACAATGATGGGTCAGGGTAGGTTCATCAGTTGTGAAAATGTACCACTCTGGTGAGGGACATTGATAGTAGGGGGGCATCTATCAATACTGTGCAGAGGTTGTGGGTCTTTGGTAACTTTCTCTATTTTCTGTTCAATTTTTCTGTGAACCTAAAACTATTCCTTCCCCATCCCAAATTTATTGATTTTTAAAAATCTGTGCATTTTATGTGTTTTTCCCCAATAGTGAGGTTTATAATTTATAGGTTTATAATTTAGTTTTTATTATCTTTAAAATATTCATTCATTTTTGTGCATAGTTCTAGGTAACTTATAGTACTTGAAGAGGATGACAGCTGGTGTGTGTGTGCTTTATTGCCTAATTCAGCCAAGCTCTCTATTAAGAAAACCCGGGGTCTCACAAGCTAGGTGCAAAATCTACCACTGAACTGTACTCCCAGCCCTTAAATATGTTTTTTGTTTTGTTTTTTTAAACTAAAAAGCTTCTTCTCAGCAAAAGAAACAATCAGTGAGGTGACTAGAGAGCCTACATCTTGGGAGCAAATTGTTACTCCTTGCACATCAGATAGAGCACTAATCTCTAGGGTATATAAAGAACTCGAAAAGCTAAACACCAAAAAAATAAATAGCCCAATCAATAAATGGGCCAAGAAACTGAACAGACACCTCTCAAAGATGATATACAATCAACCAACAAATATATGAAAAAATGTTCAACATCTCTAGCAATTAGAGAAATGCAAATCAAAACCACTCTAAGATTTCATTTCTATTAAACCTTTTTTTGACAATCTGATAGGGGAAAATGGTATCTAGTTATATTAATTTTCATTTTTCTGATTTTAAATTAATCATAGATGCTTTCTATGTTTATTGGCCACTTACGTTTCTATTTTGGTGAATTTCTATGTTTATTGGCACCTTATGTTTCTACTTTGGTGAATTTCCTTTTTTATATTTTTTGCCAGTTTCTCCCTTGCATTGTTTATTTTTTTCTGTTCTTATTTATAGGAATGATTTATACATTGCTTGTATGAATATTTTGGCTGTTATTTATGTTACAAATATCATCTTCTGGTTTCAGATATTTAGCTTTGTTTGTGGTGTTTTAATTCCTGTCATACATCTTAATGTTGTCAAATTCATTGTTTTTCTTTTTAGTTCTTATTTAGTTAGTCCTTCTCAATCCTCAAGTTCATAAAGATAATAAATTTCCCCATATTTCCATCCAATTTTTATTATTTTTAAAGTCTTTAATTTCTTTGATGCTTATTTTGAAAGATAATGAAAAAATAGAAATCTTTATTTTTACATCCAAAGAAATAGCCAATTTTCCTGACACAATTTCTTGAACAGACCATCCTTCTTCCACTGATTAGGGCTGAATCCACCAGCTACAGCATAAAGAACTGTCTACAGTTGCTCAGGACACAATGGGCTATTTTCCTCTCCTATAGTCATTAATATTAATACACCCCAATACACCATTCAAGAATCAATCCTCCAACCTCAGAAAGACTTCCTTCGTTCTCCTAATTACACCCCTGGCTGAAACCCTCCAATGGCTGCCATTTAGAATACATTCCAAACTCCTTCCCATGGCTAACAAGGCCATAGGAGATCTGCCAACTCTAAGCCTTGTCTCTTCCACTCCCTGCTGGGCTTACTCATCTCCAGCCTCCCTGGGCTTCTGCTTTCTTCCAACACTCCAACACAGCTTCTAGCAGTTGCTGGCTACTCTGCCAAGACTTGCTTTTCCTTTGCATGACTTATTCCTTGTCCTTTACCTCTTGGTTCAAATGTCTACTTTTTGGAGAGAGCTCACCTCTGATGATCGTCTCCAAATTGTTCAACTACACTGCTCTGTCCCTTATCTCTTTTTATCTTATCATCACCATCAGGAATCTTATGGTCAATCTATATATCATCCACCTCTTGCTCTCTGCCTCATCTATCATTGTGGACCTTTCCTTAAGAACATTATTGTAGCCTTTGGACTGAGTTCAGGGCTTCCCCTGAGCATGAAATTATGATGGCTAGAAAAACTTCATTTTTTCCCCTGCCCTTTACAAATGAATTACACAGACACACCACAAAGTGTATGCTGCCATCAATGACCGTGTTGATCAGCAACAGTGTCACCAAGGATGGTGTCTTCGTGTGTGAAGTGTTCACAGTGAACCAGGCATGTGGAATCAGTTTTCTATCTTCATCTTCCAAGAACTGAAAATTTCTCTAAATCAGAGTTAAAGCTATTTAATTGGAACAGTATCTTTCCAAGGCCCCTATTTGCAAATGGTTTGTGCTAAATGAGAGGCGCTCCTTACACCATGAACTTCCCGTGACATATGGTATCTAAACAAGTAAATATTGATAACCAGAAAGTGGGAATCCAAGCTACCAGTAACTGTGTGTCTTATCATAATAAAAACAAACAGTGCATACCATTTTTGAAATTATTCCCGAGTCCTTAAATTAAGACTTAGGCAACAGAATTGTACAAATAGACAAAGTAAAATGAACATTAGTCCTTGTTTCTAACAATATCCAAGGCTTAAACTTTGTATCCTCAGCCTGCTTCTTCTCCTTCTTCCTCCTTTTTTTAATGCTGTGCTAAATTCCATCCTTTACCTTTCTGTGGATGCTGCCTGGTATGGTCACTGATCATCTCATCTCATCAAACATGGAATTTTTTGGAATTTTCCTCCCTCTTTTACTACCCCCTTCCCCATCCTACCTTCTCCTTGGAGTACTCTTCTTTAACACAGATTTCACTGTTCTCCTCAAAATGACCAATATGTCCCCAGTGTCCAGAGTTAGGTTCCCAAAACATTTTGTGGGAAGGAATTACTTCTTCCTTAGAAGTTTAAGAAATGTATGTGCAGGTGAGGATACGAGTGTATGAGAGAGAAAATGTGTATGAACATGTGTATCTTTACAGATGAGAAAACTTTCTATAATATATAACTATATTATGATTCATTCAATCTTGCTCATTAGGAAATAGTTCCACCACGCAGAAAACAGAGTAATAAATTAATCTTTGGATTTATTACCCAACTTAAGAAGAGGAGTGTTATAGAAGTTATGGAAACTCCCTCTGTACCCAACCTACTCACAATCTGTGCCACTACTTTGAGTGTGGGATTCAACAGTTTAGTTTAAGTCTTTATAATAAAAGTGGAAACAGAAGTATTTTTTTTTTAAACACAGAACAGAGAGTGACCATGGCAGGCTTTGAAGACCATGTGGTCTGTGTTACAAATACTCAACTCTGCCATTGTGACTTGAAAGCAGCCCTGGACAACAAGTAAATGAAAGGGCAAATATGCTCCTTGGCAGGCTGGATTTGTCCTGTGTCATAGTTTCCTGATCCCTGCAGTAGAATATTGATGATAGTATGTGGCATTGTTCTGCATATCTTTAAACACATATAAATTGTGTAAGACTGTATGTATTATTCTGCAACCTGATTCTTTTGTTCAATGTTTTTAGTTTATCCATATGAATACATATGATTCTATTTAATTTTACAGTCATTTATTTTAGTTCTGTTTGTAGTCATTTTAATTACTATTTAGTATTGTGAAGATAATAATTATTTATTGTATCCATTCTCTGGTTGATTTATGCTGTTTCCAACTTTTTACTATTGGAAACAACACAATAAACATTTTTGTACCTGATACCCCACACCTATGTGTGAAGTACTATGAAAAGTTTATCTTTTAATCTTTGCAGCATCCCTATTATTTAGTTTTAAAATCCTTATTTAGCTGGGGCTCAGGGTGGTAGTGTGGGAAGGAGGTGTTGGGTGAACAGTCCTAGGTCATGCATGAAGCAGAACTGGTACTCCCCCCATCTTCTCACATCTCATTCTCTGTGGTATTTCTACTAGACCACAGGGGGAAAATATACAAAACTGAGAGTTGTAAGAGTAAATTTGTATAAATGGAGGCAAACTATGCTCCTAAAAGGCAAAACTGAATATTATCATGGTATAAATCTTCTTCCCTAAATATTTAGGTTTGACACCATCCCAAATACTCAAACTTTTTTTTAAAAAGGGTGTGTTTCAAAAGATGATAATTATAGTGAATAAGTAAATGAGAATATCTTAGGAAATGTTGAAAAAAGAGTAGAAAGGATAATATTGGTATAAGATATAACTATAAGATAAATGGACAACTAAAGTCAGTCTTAGTAAAAAGACACATCATAATTCAACGAGGAAGGGAAGAAGTATTTTGCAAAAATTCACCTTGTACCATAAAATAAAAGTAAAGAGCAAGAAAAATAAGTTTTAAATAATGTAATATACTTTAAATATATACTTTAAATATATACTTTAAATAATGTAATATACTTCAGTATATGCAATACAAAACTTTTCAGGAAAACATAAAGACATATAGTAAGTATACCAGTTAGTACATTCAACATACAATAACCTCTTCCAAGTCAGTAAAACACATGAATACTTCAATAGAAAAATGCCAAAGGACATAAACAGAAAACTATCACATAGTGCCATTAAAGATGTAAAAAAATGTTTATCAACCTCACCAGTAATCAAAGAAACGTGAGTTAATAGAAAAAGATAGAATTTGTCATCTAACAAATTAGAAATGATTGTTCAAATTGAGAGTAGGCAACGCCAGTATGAGAAAGGCACCTTTACTGCTTGTGGGAGTGTAAATTGAGAAAAAAAAATAGAATACAGTTTGGCATTTTAATGTATCTCTGTATTGCCTGAATTTTCTGCAATGGCTTTTTTATTAGAAAAATACTTTCATTTAAAAAAATAAATTTTAACAACTTTTCAGGAAAACAGTGTATGAAGGAATTCTTAAAGTTGGGGCTGGATTAAGTTAACAAAACTATTAATTGAGAATGATTATGCTGACCCAGAGAGGGTAACTGGTTCACTCACCTGCATTCACCCTATCCCCACCTCCAGGGCAGGAGTGGGGAATGAGGAATTGAGGGAGAAGGTAGGGAAGTGGGTGTGTGCAAATTCAGATAGGCTTCTTTATCTGCTCTGATTCCATATTTAATCCTTTCTGTATTAACACATGCATGGACTCATTTGAATGGAAATGATGGCTTCCTGTTATCTGGCTTTTATTACTATGGAGAGTTCTTAGCCTCTCTGTCTGAGGATGTTCAATTTCATTACTTATGTAGAACTTCTAACTATGTTTCTAAGGAGGTTTGCTTCCTCTACTGCATGTGCTCAGCCAACTGTTGCCTGACAATGGCATCTTCCTTTCTGATCTGCATTCTCTCTTCAACAACAAACTGCTTTTTCTACTTTTTGGCATGAAGAATGAGCCACCTATATGTAGAGACAGTTTAATGTGTGAGCTTGAGTTTTGATCAAGTGAGCATTAGTAATAATAACTAGTAATAAACTCAATCAAAATTTTGAATATTTAAAATCTTAAAGTCACTAGAAGTCAAAAAATTCAAATTTATAGGCTTATATGCTAGGGGTAAAAATTATGACAGAATGGTCAATAGTAGACTCTAAAACATAGAAATAGTAACCTATTAACCTAATGTTAGGAGGTTAACATTATTAACATATAACATTATATTACATTAATATTAATATATACACATTACATTAATATGTATATAATTAACTTATAACAGTAAAGGTTAATAATGTTAAACTATTAACATTGGGTTAATATTCTTTAGTGAAGTCAAATAAAATGTGAATTTAAGAAAGAAGAGGAATGACTTTAAAAATGTTTCCAGCTGCTAAGAAAACATCTTCAAGTATTTCTTCAAAGGATGAGTAAGGACATTAAGCTATGGTACTTAGGGTTAATTGGATAAACTTAACAGTAATACAACCACATGTAAAAATATCAACTTTTACAATATGATGGAAATTACATTTATTGCAAGTATCTTAGTTTTTAGTGAAAAGCTATAGATGTCAACCCTCCAAAAATGTGTTGAAGGAGCATACTATTTTTCAAACTTCTTTTAGGGAGAAAGTGAGTAAAAATATTTGAAGACCATTAATATAAAGAATAACCATTACTTATTCTCAATCTGTAAAATGACTCCTTTTATGGAAGGGAGGATTTAAAGGGAAAATAAAGACTCCAGGGTTCAAGTCTGGGGTATCCTAGGAATTACTTTTCTTTTAAAGTTCTTTCCCTAGTAAGAAGAATATTGGAAAAAAGAAGACACACAAATAACCCCAAGTAAAGAGATGGGTATATAGAAACACTTCAAATAGCGTAAAGCTGATAATCCCAGTAAGAAGCTGTTAGAGGTAAAGAAGATTTTACTGTAATGATATGTATATAATTAATCAGATTTATATTCCCAAGGCAATCTTTACACTCAGTTTACCTATACTTTGATTCTTTCTAAGCCCTTTTGTTCTTTAAGACATGGTTTAGCACATTTTATTTTATTTTTTTTCTGTAAAGGGATAAGTAATACATATCTTTGGCTTCTCAGGTCATGCAATCTTGTGTTGCAACTACTCAGTTCTGACATTGTGGGGAGACAGCATATAAACACATGCCATCAAAAATGAGTGTGGCTATGTACCAATAAGTCTTTATGGACACCAGATTTTAAAATTAATATAACTTTCACATGCCAAAAAACATACTTCTTTTGATTTTAAAACCATCCTAAACTCACAGGTGACACAAAAATAGCAGCAGATAAGTTTGTGAACTTCTTATCAGATATAGTACTTAAAAAGTCTCTTTATGTGAAAAACAGACTTAGTATCTGGAAGGAGACACAGGAAACTGGCCACTCTCATTGTATTTTGGTTAGTGTAATGGGTGATTGAGCTGGGAAGATTTATTTTCCAGTATACTGCTTAAATTACTTGCTATGTGCTAAGGTTTGGATATGACTTGAGTGTGTCTCCTTTAGGATTCATGGGCTAAAAGCTTGGATCTAGTGTATCAATGTCAAGAAATGGTGGAGCCTTTAAGAGGTAGAAAGAAAAAAAAAAACTGGGTTACAATAGCTCTTCCAAAACAAACAAACAAAAATCCTGTTAAAATTTTCTTTTCTCTTTCCTGGTATTTTTTTTTCCACAGAAGTTTTTTATTTAATTAAATCCAGTTTCTCTTAAAGAAAAAAAAAAAGAGGTGGAACATAGCAGAAGGGATTAATGCTGGTTTCAAAAAGTAAACCCCTTCTTCCAAGTATAGGTTGTTAGCAAGGCCACTCCATGTACTTGGCCCAATCTGCATGTGGCAATATCCCTTTCCATTTCTTCCCCCTGTTGTGATACAGACAGGGGCCCTTGCCAGAATGTCAGTGCCATGTTCCAGCTACTAGAACCATGAATCAAATAAACCTCTTTACCTAATAAGATATCCAGGCAAGTGTTTTGTTATAGCAACACAAAACAGACTAAAATACCATTTATTTGTGCTATCACTTCAAAAATTAAAGAATTTCCTTAAAAAAAAAAAAAACCCTTCAGGATTTGTAAATCTATTGAAACTGGTTTGAGTGAACCCTTTGTAGCTATCTGGGTTTAAAAGTTTTGTTGCTAGCTTTCAAGGGCACAAACGTGGTGGGTCTCCTGCCAGGGATAATCATCTGAATGATTCAGAATTAGGGGAATTGGACTTTCACTTGGGTGAGCAAATAATAAATTATCCTAAAGCTTATGCAATGAAAGAATGAAATCCTTATCTTATGTCATTTTTTTTCCAGGAAGAGCATGCCAAATGTCATGGATTTGGCAGAACTAAGCAAGAAAAGCAATAAATACAGATAATTTAAGTGAGCCAACATTTCTTTGGGGCCTATTGTGTGCCAAGCACTTGAATTTAAAGTGCCA
The DNA here is from genome assembly GCF_001458135.2 of Marmota marmota marmota. Taxonomy (NCBI): domain Eukaryota; kingdom Metazoa; phylum Chordata; class Mammalia; order Rodentia; family Sciuridae; genus Marmota; species Marmota marmota. The sequence continues at coordinate 10,983,683 of NW_025999853.1, read as the reverse complement.
AGTTTATATGAATATTACAGGAATCCAAAATGAAAATGAGTATACCTTGAAAGTATTAGAGAGTTGAAGTATGGGAAAGGTTTATGAACATTGTTCAAGGTTAAAAAAAAAAAGAGAGAGAGATTCTGGGTACAAAGGTGCCTGCTATAGTTTTAGCTACTCACAAGGCTGAGGTAAGAGGAACAGGTGAGCCCAAGAGTTTGGGACTAGCCTGGGCAGTGTAGTCAAAGAGTCTCTCTCTTACAAAAATTAAACAAAAAAATCATTCAAGGAAAGAAAAGCACAGAGGGAAACCTAAAATCAAAAAGTTACAGATTTATAATCTTTTTCTTTCTTTCAGTGTATGTGTGTGTGTGTGTGTGTGTGTGTGTGTGTTGCTGGGGATAGAACCCAGAGCTTTGTACATGCTAGGCAAGTACTCTACTGCTGAGCTACATCCCCTACATATATATATATATATATATATATATAATTTATTTATCTATTTATTTATTTATTTTGGGGGTACTGGGAATTGAACTCAGGGACTCAACCACTGAGCCACATCCCCCACCCTATTTTGTATTTTTTTAGAGACAGGGTCTCACTGAGTTGCTTGGCATCTCACTTTTGCTGAGGCTGACTTTGAACTCATGATCCTCCTGACTCAGCCTCCTGAGCTGCTGGGATTACAGGCTTGTACCACCACGCCCAGCCCCTCCCCATTTTTTTTTAAAGGCCAGAGGAAATGGGACTTAAGCTATAGGATATAAATTTGGGTTGGATATTAGGAAAAATCATTATTTACTTTTCATTGTAGAATTTCCTAATCCACAAATAGGGGAAACTATCTAGAGCAGTAGTGGCCTAAGTTTTGGAGGGCTTTTAACTTATTTATTAAATAAGCTAATAAATACATACATACATAT
>NW_025999853.1:10938559-10981765 GCF_001458135.2 Marmota marmota marmota | reverse complement strand
GATGTGTATAAGAGACAGATATATATATATATATATATATATTTAGTATATGTGATTCATATGTGTGTTCATATCTATACTTATACAATTGGTATTTATGTATTGAAACTTGAATATCTCTAGTCTCAGACTAGTTTGTGAGTATGAATGAGATCCCATTATGAGCCACAACTCAACTGTCACTGGCATTGCCCTCAGGACCTCCAGCTCCCTATCGGAGCGTCTCCTCCCACTAACAACCTCCAAACACTTCAGAAGTGTCCTGAGGTCTCTGTAGGCTCATAATCAAGTTTGTTCTGACTTCTCCTCCCACTGTGCTTTGTTGGGGGGTGGGGTGGGCAGTGCACCATTCACCCAGTAGTTAGTTGTGTTACTCTGCTGGGTGCTTCTCTATGGGTTGTGATGCTGCTTCTGTTTCACAATTGCCCCAGGAAGGCCCTGGGCTCTCTCGGGTTCAAAGTTCCACCACACTATATAGCCGAGTTATTTGAAGATAAGGGTGGGGTTGAGATGAACCATCTCTCTTACTCGTGGTGTTCTGTGGAAGAGTCTGCCTTATACTTCAGTGTTTCCAAGCTTCATTTTTATTTATAGGTCTTCTCTCCTCTGGGTGGTAGAAAAACATCCAGAGTCAAACACAGCTACACTGAGAATTATGCATTTCTTTAATGACTGAGGTTGTGCTCTGGGATGAAAAATCAGGGTTCCTAGCACCCCCTGACTTTAGAATGAGTTTTGTCCCAGCAAGCAGCCTGTCTTCGTAGAGTCTGATAATCGAGTTCAGTAGAGTTTATAGGGCTACACCGGTGGCTTATTATGGACCCAGGCCTGTCTGATTCTCCCCCAGGGGACACAGCTTGTGTCCCTTCTCAGGGGACTCTCATTTTTGCTTCTTTACTCCCTCTCTAGTATTTTCTCACAATTCAGATGTTACCAGTATTGCCCATCTTTTAAAGGACCCTGAAACCATGTCATCTTCCAGCTACTTCCCTATCCCTGTCTTTTCACACCTACGCTCTCTGTTAGAGCACCCTGTTCTTTGCCTTAGTAACCAGTGTTCAGGACACTATGTAATCATCTGAGTGTTCATGTTACTTTTTCAATGTCTATTCCTCAATAAGCTTGATATCAAGGATCACAGATTTCTTTTTTCCACTGTCACCATTTTATTTCCAAAGATCCAGTAAGTAGTTTATGGTAGAATAAGTGCTCAGTAAATGATGTTTAAAGCACGAATAAACAAACAAATGAAGAAAACTGGCTTCTGGTGGACTACCTTAACAGAAGCCAGATGTATCTGAAATTGACTTCTGTGTGAGCGGGGACATTTGATGAGTAAGAGAGAAATAGAAGCCAAATAGGGGGGGAAATTCTAATGAAATAAATATTTGTTCAACAAAACCCTGATGTTTTCTTTTTGGGTAATAAATAGAAATATTTCTTGGTAAACAAAATGATTTCTTGGTAGAGATAGGATAAAATGATTTGAAAATCATCCTCAGAAACCAGCGCACCTTTCATCATTCGATCTTTCAAATTACTTCTTAGGAGGTAGAGAACATCTTGGGAAGAAGGAAAGAAGAAAAGAAGACTTAGTGATATCAACTCAAAGTGAGCACTGCTTCTCTTGGACTTAGTCTGGAAATTTCCTCAGGATGAAACTTCAGACATTTCGGTGAGATTTACCATTAGTTTTCTTTTTACCATAATCTCTTTCTTTTTCTTCTTCTTTGTGAAGGGAGGGTGAACCATGGCTTCATACATGTAGGCAAGTGCTCTAACACTGAGCTACACCCCCAGCCTTACCATAACCTCCTTTTACCCTATTCTAAAATATTACCCAGGTAAACATGAGAGTGAAAATGCAAGTCCCTGAAACTCCCACTAAAAGGCAGAAATAAAGAAGATCTTGGGGGAACACTTTCTGAATTTCTGATGTGCTGACCATGCACAAATTATCAAGAAAGTTTCAGCAGGAAGTATTTTACTACTGTTGTATGTTTACACAAACCTGGTCAACTTTCAAATAAAGTTTAAGATAATAAACCATGGATCCATTTTTTTGTTGTTGTTGTTACTGGGGATTGAACTTGGGGGCACACAAACACTAAGCCACATTCCCAGACCTACTTTGTATTTTATTTTAAAGACAGGGTCTCATTGAGTTGCTTAGTGCTTTGTTTTTTTTTTTTTAATATTTATTTTTTGGTGTAGATGGACACAACACAATGCCTTTATTTTTATGTGGTGCTGAGGATCGAGCCCGGGTCCTACCTGTGCTTGGCGAGCGCTCTACTGCTGAGCCACAATCCCAATCCCAGTGCTTTGTTTTTGCTGAGGCTTGTCTTGGAACTCTCAATCCTCCTGCCTCCGCCTCCTGAACCTCTGGGATTACAGGCATGCACCACCGCACACAGATAATAATTGATCTCAAAGCTTTTATATTTATATTTAATAATTAATCAAAGCTTTTATATTTGTTTCTGTTTTTCTTTCTAAATGTAAAAGCAAGTCATAACTAAAATGTCATATATTCTGTTCAAATCTCCAATTGCTGAAATTTAAATGAAAACATATGGTGTTTCCCTAGATACCTAAGAGTATCTCTTCTGAAAGCATACATCTTGGACATTTTTAAGTCCAAATAAGGTGTAAGCATGATAAATGTTGAGAAAGGCTATAGCAAAATGTCTACAAAGGAGCCATTTGTACTTTTGTAAATCAGACTTCCCTCTCCTTCCTCATGTCTGTGAACCAGCTCCATATCCACCTTGCACACTGTCTATGTATTTGCCTTTCAGGGTTTTTATTTGAAGACCACCATGATGAAAGTGCATTCTCAAATTGAAAAGTTTGAATGGGAACAAAAATGAATCTTATTGAACACTCCCATATACCAGCCATGGATGAATTTTCTCTTTCTGAAAATTTATTTGGTAAGTTGTCAAGTTGACTTAAATATCCATAAAAAAGAAACTACCATTTGGAAGTACACAAGGAAAAAAAAACCCCTGAGATAATTAGTTCAACAGAGAGTCAAGAAAATGTTTTTGTTCCTTTTAATCTTTTAAGTACTCAATAAATGTTAGCTACCCTGCCAAGTTGGAGGCAGAGCGGACCTTGGATTCATTGAACCAAATTGTCTTTTTTTTTTTTTTTTTTTTTTTAAATAGATGAGGACTGCAAGAGCTTTGGGACTTGCCCAAGGCCATGAGGCTAGATAATTAACAGAGCTGGGAGTAACTCTAGGGCTAATTCTAATATTATTATAGCAGGTATAAAGTATGAAATCATGATTTGTATGGTTTAATATTATATTTATTAAAGACTTGGATTACAGCTCTGCAGTAGGTTTCCTTTCCACCATTCCTCCAGTGCTGGGGGAATCTATGGCACAGTGTTGGGATTAGTCATTGAAACTGGACTAAGGACAAATTGTTCTGAGTTGTTTCCAGTAGATCTGTAACTAGATGGTACCATAAAATGGTATATTGCTCCACTTTATGCATGTACGAAAAACATCTCCTTATAAAAGGTTTCAATTGAGAATATAAGCAGAGTCAAAATGAGGCAATATTTTGGGTGGGGCAGGCAGCCTTCCTGCCACACTTAAAACTATTCCCTTCTGTATAAGAACACTGCTGGGAGGCCAGGATATTCCCAGTCTTCATCTGACCTTGATATATGAACCATGGTAGACTATGACTGTGAAAATGTGGGGCACTTGAAATTCCCACAAGTTCAGTGTGTTGAGGTATGATCCCATATTTGGTTTCAGATATCCCTAGGAGATACTATAGTTTACTCTATTACCCTCCTAGTCACTATCATTTTACTGTGTAATGGGTTGTTAGGTCATTATTTGCATTACCTATTTACATGTCTGCCTGCAATATAGTATAAGGGCATCTAAGGATAGTGACCATGTTTCATTAATCCTTGAATCTACTCGATATATAGCAATGCAGTAGTAAGTTATACAAGTAGGGGGAAAGAGGTTGATGAAATAAGGAGATGTTGATCAGTGACTCTCAGTGAGACCAAAGGTGGCAGTAATTACTTATGAAATCCAGTTTTCCTCATACCCACTGGCTCTTATTTCTTTAGCCTGTAGATGCAGTCAAGGGCTGTGGGAGGCCCTGCCTCGATGTCTGGCCACTTGACCTTTTGCTTCTGGTCTGCTTTCCTTTAGCTCTTTAGAAAAAACGTTGTATAGACAGCTTCCTAATTATTGCTCTAACAATCATAACTCACAACAAAATTAGGACAATTAGTACTTACTAAAGACTAAGGAAAATTCCACTTAAGAAGGTTTTTCAAATAAAAACTGCCATTTCCTGCTCTAAAATTTTACAACACGTGTTGCAATCTCCCAGTCTGAACATTATTAAACCAATCTGTGCGGCTCCAGTTTGCACTCGGGGAGGAAATGGTAGGTGTCTCTTACGAACTAGCCCAGTTGTAAGCAAGAGCACCAGGTCGTAAGTTCACCTGAGCAGCCAGGAGGTGAAAAAGATGTCAGTGAATAGAGAAAAGGCCGTTGAAGGTGCTTTCTGGCTGGAAGCACCTGAAAATGATTGCTCAAGATGCAGTGAGACTCCTGCTTTCTGCATTGTGCTCCCCTCCTCTCTCTTTGGCTACATCATTCTCACTGTTTCCTAACACTGCATCTAAGGTTTCTGCAAATGTGTAGTACAAGGTGCCTGAGATGCAATGTATGGCTGCTAGTGCTGGATGGAGCAGTTTCTTCACCTCTTTATCTGGTCCCCTCTTCTGGTAAGCTAATCACCATGTATGATTAGCTTTGCCCCACTAAGCTGTAGAGCCAGACCTAAAGCATTCTTTCTAAATACATTTCCTCTATGGCCTCAGTCTTATTCTACTCAACACATCTGGGCTAGAGGTAGGCCAAAGGGGAGGATGATTGATTCCTTCCTTCCTCTTCTCCATCTTTTTTGTGTGTCTTGATGACACATGAATTCTTTGACCACCCCTTCCCTGAGTTTAGTGTGGAACACATAAGGAAAAAAGACTTTGCTCATGTATGAGTAGCCTCAGGGCCTAACTTATCACTCTGGATCTTAAGCTATGCCAGAGGTGCAGAAGGGTTAATCTATGGGTCCAACTAACCAGAAACCTGGACTCTTTTCCAATAGTCTGTGTACTCAAAACTAGTCATCATGTTCCAATAATGGCAAGTGAGGTTTATGGCATAGAGTATGGGAGAACTATCACTTTGTCCATTCAAATGTTGAGCACTGATGAACAGCTGGGTATTGGAGTAGAGAATTAGAAAAGATCCTGATGGAGAGTGGGCTCACGATAAACATGTATGTAAGTAAATAAATGAAATAATATCAGGTCATGGTAAGTGTTATGAAAACAACAACATGGGACAATGTCATTGGGACAGGAGGATGGGCTGCCCTATCTGATGTGGTAAGGGAAAGCTTTTGAGGAATTGACAATTTAACTCAGACTGAAAGACTAGGAGCTGAGAACGTTCTGGAAAGAGGGAATAGCAAGTGCAAAGTCCTCAAGTCTGGACTTGGAGGGACCTTGTCTTCCCCTTCTTACTGAGGGCAGTAGGAAGTCTAGAGTCTAGTCTGACTTTGGACCTGCTCTTCCATTAGCCACCTGTGCAGCTGGAATAGCTCATTCCCGTTCGGTTGGTAAAATAGGATAGTTAGGCTAGTAACTTCGGGACCTCCATCTAGTTTTGACTTCTTCTTCTTCTTCTTCTTCTTCTTCTTCTTCTTTTTTTTTTTTTTTTTGGTACTGGGGATCTAGCCCGGGGCGCTTTACCACTGAGCCACATCCTCAGACCTTTTTTTTATTTTTTATTTTGAGATAGGGTTTCACTAAGTTGCTGAAGATCTTACTAAATTGCTGAGGCTGGCCTTAGAACTTTCAATCCTCCTGTCTCAGCTCCCCAGTAGCTGGGATTACAGGTGTATGCCACCGCACCTGGCTTAGTTTTAACATTTGAGTCTACAAAATGTTGTAGTTGCCCATGTCAGGAAGTGGTGACTCTGTGGAACTCACTTTGTACATGACTTGACTGGTCCATTCAAGGTGGCCTTGGGCATGGTCCCTCTCATTGCAGGTTAGTATAGAGCCATAATTAAATCCCAACCTGAAGACACTGGGAAGGTGACCTCTATTGAAGACAAATACTGTTGAGCACTCACTAATGGGTGCTGGAGACACTAAAGACCTTTTCAATGATAACTTTCAGCCATGGGCTCTTCATTCTTCAAAGGTTTTGCCTAAGATAAAGGGGAATATCTCCACCCATAGAAATGATTAATCCAAAAAAGCAGAGCCTGAAGGAAGGATGGTGTGCAGGCAGTTTTTATATGAGAGGTGATGGGGGAGCAGATGTGAGGGACTGAGGTGATGAGATAGCGAAGGAAGGGAATCAATGTGAGGTGAGTGATCCTGATCACTGCTATGAGCAACGTGAGCTTGATGCCCTTGGGAGTAGCATAGAGAATTGTCAGTGAAGGGATCAGGGACTGGAATGTTTAATAACCAGTCTCTGGCTCCCATTGGTTGAGAGTCATCCTTGAGGGTCACTGACTCTCCTGTAGTTCTGGGCTGTCCTCGTGCTCAAGTCCAGCTCTTTCCTGTGCTGTTGGAGAAGTTCTGGTCAGAAAGCAAAAGGGCGGGCAGCATGTTCTTGAAATAACAGGCTGTCAGCCTGAGGTGAGTCTGTGCTCACGTAGGATAACTTGAGCTGCAAATCAAGTCAGAGGTGGCCGAAGGACTGTGACATCATCACCAGAAAAAGGAGGAAAAAGCTTGGGCAAAATGGAGCTAAAGATGAGATACTAGAATCACCTTCCCGAGGCCCTTTAATTTAGTCTGCTGCCCTGGTAAATCCAGATGGGAAACTAGACCATAGGTAACTGAATCCCCACAGATGACTCGGAATGGAAGGACTTGGTGACCTCACAAGAGAAGTCTCCTTTCCTTTGAGAGAGCCTGCAAGCCAGGAAACTCGGTCAAAGATTAATTCGGTGGTTTTAAAAAGGCATCTCTTTGAATGAAGGCAAGGTATATGATTAATGCATAATAAAAGGCAGTAATGACAAAGTCCACAGCTTTCCATGTTTTGACATAGTGAACAGGGTCAGGGGTGGTATATTAATTAAAATCTATATTTTCTTTTAGCAAATTTTGATTTAAAAACTAAAAAGCCACAGAACTTTTAAGACTAATAAGCAAAGCATTGTAATAATGGAGGAGAATAAACAGAGAAAGTGTAGACTTACACTCCCATGCCCGAAGTCCCCAGAGTGGTTCATCTCGATTCATTTATTGCAGTCATATTGGAAAAAGTTCACTGAATGTGAGTGGGAAAAAAAGAAATGAAATTGAAAAAAAAAAGTCTCCAAGGCAAGTGACACTTTCTGAACTTCTGTTCTCTCCCCTGTGAAATAGAGGTGCTAATGACTTCACAGCACAAGGGAGGAATGAATGGACTGTGTGGGAAAGTGTTCTGCAAACTGCAAGTCATCATGAAACATCCTAATTAATCCAGGGTTTGAAAGGAATGTGTTATATTTAAATTGTTGAAATGATAAACACTACTTTGCTCATTAAAAGAAGGAAGTACTGTTTATCTTAGCATTGTTGAGTGCAAAGAATTTTCAAAGACCCAATAAAATTAACAATATGTAAACACATTTCTGTGTCCTTTAGGGAAGGGAACACATGATCTGTCTCACGTTGGCATTACAGTATTGCTAGCAATAGCTTTGAGATCCACGTTTTATATTCTTTTTATTATTGTATCTAACAGTTTTTCCAAAGCCCCATTTTGAGAGGCTCAACAAGTGGCAGAAGGCAGATCCCATACAATCCTCATAACTTACATTCCATTTTCTTTGGCTATTTTTTCTTGCTTCATGTGTCACTCAGCTATGTATAGCCATTTTTTTCTGCACTTGCTTTATTTTATTTTATTTTGAAATGCTAGAGATTGAACCCAGGGCCCTGCACATGCTAGGCAAGCACTCTACCACTGAACTATAGCCCCAGCCCCTGTGTATGCTTTATTTTTATAGAAGGTACTCACTTTGGAATCTGGTTCTTGCTTATGACATAAGCTTAAATTAAAAGACTCTTTCAGATGTTATAGAGTCATGTAGATGTTTTAAAATACAATTCAAAGTCTTGAGATGCACTTTTGTAGAATATTTCTGACACTTGATTTCAAGTGTATTTTTCCATCTCATTGAGTTCAACTCAAGTGAATGTAGTTTTGACTTATTGGTTGAATTAAAATGTAAAGTTTCCAGAACATGGAAAGCTACCATTGGCTCAGAAAAAAACGAAGCTTTGTTTCAGCATACTTGAACCATTTCATCACTATTAATTTCTTATTCACATTTCTCCCACAGCTCTAATCAGTCTCTAAAGTTTTTGTTAATTCATTGTGGCTTTGGTTTTTACTCTGTCAAGGAATCTCAGATCTCTTATTCCTGTTAGTGCAATGAAGGACTTGGGAAAGGAAAGAAATATTGAATGAGCCTTTCCTTATTACAAAACAAGATTAATGCTTCTTTTAGGTAGGGCATGAATAGTTTGGTAAAGACATACAACGGACAAGTTGAAAGGCTGATAGGAGACTCCATTGCATTCCAGGATCTAGCTCTCAACCTTGCAGGCTCAGAAACAGATTCTCAGAGGACACCAAGCTGAGAAATATTTCAAATTTGTAAATTTATAGAGATAGAAGAATTACAGTGTTGACTATAGGTCAGCCATCGTACTAAGTGCAGTGTAGATTTGTTAGCAGACTTCCTGGCTCAGTTCTATTTCTGCATCTACTAGTCTATGATCCTAGGCAAATTCCTTAACTCTGTAGTAAATTCTTTGCCTTATTCAATAAAGTGCTCAGAAGAATGCCAGGCACATGGTCAGTACCTGTACTGTATCTGCCATTAATACCAATTCTCACAACACTCCTCTGAGGTGGATGCCATTACTATTCCCCCTTCCGTGGTGAGAAAATGGATGTTTAAAGATATTAAATAACCTGCTTAACATTCCATATTAGTAAGTAGGCCACCAAAATATAATCAGGACATGGAGTCAGATTTGAATGTTTAAAGGCTCCAGGCTAAGAGAACAGTTCTATTCACGTATTCAATGGAGAAAGTCTTTCCAATGAGATTATGTTAGACTCTGTTGACCACATCTCTTCTCAAGAATAGTGCTCAGCATGCTACAGGGACACTGCTACATCGATGTTCATAGCAGCACAATTCACAATAGCAAGACTGTGGAACCAACCTAGATGCCCTTCAATAGATGAATGGATAAAAAAATGTGGCATTTATACACAATGGAGTATTACTCTGCATTAAAAAATGACAAAATCATAGAATTTACAGGGAAATGGATGGCATTAGAGCAGATTATGCTAAGTGAAGCTAGCCAATCCCTAAAAAACAAATGCCAAATGTCTTCTTTGATATAAGGAGAGTAACTAAGAACAGAGTAGGGTCGAAGAGCATGAGAAGAAGATTAACATTAAACAGGGATGAGAGGTGGGAGGGAAAGGGAGAGAGAAGGGAAATTGCATGGAAATGGAAGGAGACCCTCAGAGTTATACAAAAGTACATACAAGAGGAAGGGGAGGGAAAGGGAAAAATAATACAAGGGGGACAAATGAATGTCAGTAGAGGGGGCAGAGAGAGAAGAGGCGAGGGGAGGGGAGGGGAGGGGGGATAGTAGAGGATAGGAAAGGCAGCAGAACACAACAGACACTAGTATGGCAATATGTAAATCAATGGATGTGTAACTGATGTGATTCTGCAATCTGTATTTGGGGTAAAAATGGGAGCTCATAACCCACTTGAATCAAAGTGTGAAATATGATATATCAAGAATTATGTAATGTTTTGAACAGCCAACAATAAAAAATTTTAAAAAAAATGTTATTGTAGCATTCTCTTGGTACCTTTTAATCTTTGCTATATTTATAGTTATGTATCTCTTCCATTAAAAATATTAATGTCTTCATTTTTTAACATTTTCAAGAGGTTATCTATTTTTTGCAAATTAAAACTACACTGAGATTTCATCTCACTCTCATCAGAATGGCCATTATCAAGAATACAAGTAACAATACATGTTGTTGAGGATGTGGGAAAAGGGTACACTCATACATTGTTGGCTGGACTACAAAGTGGTGCAACCACTCTGGAAAGATCTTGATTCATTTTTACTGTTTATATCTAATTGGGTGTGGCCAGAAAATGTGATTTACTTAATAGTTGCTTCCTGAAATTTGTTCAAATTTGCTTCATATCTTAGTCCATAACCAGCTTGCAAATGTAGATTCTTTAACTAAATTTTATATTGTCCATTAAATAAAACTTGCCAATAAAAAAAAAAAAGAATAGTGCTCAGAAAAGCATTGTCAATATTTTTTTTTCTGGGACTTCCCCTTTTTCATACCTTCATAGCCAAAGCCCTACTCAACATGATTGACCTATCATTCACATTGTTCCCAAGTTCCACTTACCACAGTGCTGTCCAATAAAACTTTCTGTGATGATGGACTATTCTAGATCTACTTTGTCCAATCTAGTAGCCACTGTCCATGTGTGGTTATTGAACACTTAAAATGTGACCTGTGTGAAAGAGGAACTGACTCTAATTTAACTTGGTTTAAATTTAAATAACCATATACAGCTAGTGGCTACTGCTGCAGACAGGACAGATTTGCAGGAAAAAAAGTATTTTTAGAAGAAAAAGATAACATAAGGCAGTTGATCATCTCCAAAAGATATAAGGGGATCCGATTCATCCTACATTGAGAACATTCTGTATGAGTTTCACTCAGTTACCAGGGACTCTTGGATCCTCTAAATTATCCCACTCATTTCTTATTTAGAATTGATGTTTTTGAGTAACAGATAGGTCCATTTATGTTGATCAGTGAAAAAACAGTGGAGAATTCTTGAAATAGAACATTTGGAGATTGTTTGTCTTGGTTCACATCCTTTGGGTAGACCTTCCAACTGAGATCCTCTCAGGGCAAGGAGAGTTCTTGGATTCTGAGGTGAGGAGAATGAGGTCAGAGCTAAACTGAGAGTAGCAAATGGCAACTCTTGATTGAGCAATGCAAGCCAAAACATACCCGCAGACCACCACTCTTTTCTTCTTTCTTGGTAAATTCAGGAGAGTGCACCTTAGTTTTTCAACCACAGGATTTTGAACCAGAAGTCTTGGGTTGAAGTCCCTGCTCCATCTCCTACCAACTGGGTCACCCTACACAAATCACTTAGCCTCACTGTAAAAAGGGATTGAAGATAGTAGGCCTCATAAATAATACCTTCTTCAAAGTCAAGGAGTGAAGATGCAAGGAGATAATGTCTTGGGAATCACTTTGTGTACTTGCAAATACTGTAGAGAAGTCTTGGCAATCACTACATTTATATATCACCTTTACCTCTTAAAACTGCTTTCATGTTCATTATCTCATTTTACCTTCATAACGGTCCTATGAGGGCAGGAATTATTACCTGTGTTCTACTATCTTTTAGTATAATAAAATGGGGCCCACAGGATCTAAGAGACTTGCGTAAGTTTATACATGTTTGACTGTATGATGCCTGGGTTCAACCTTGGCCCTACTGAATTCTCTTCTAGAACTTTCTCTCTAAAAAGTAACCAATAGATTTAAATTTAATGTCCAGAAATTATGCTACAAGATACAAAATGGAATTATTTCTGTTTTGTAAACAACCCAAGCTGCAACATGAGTCCAAAGCTGAATAATCATAACATCAATATATTGATGACAGGTGGTCATACATTGTGCCAAGATTTTTATAAATATTTAATCCACATATAACTTTATCAGCCCCATTTTTACAAATAAAGAAACAGAGGCAGAAAATTGTTAAGGAATTTGTTCATGGTCCACAGAGCTAGTAAATGCCAACCAAGAATGACGGTGTATTAGTTTACTAGGGCTGCTAGAACAAAAGTACCATAAACATGGTGACTTAAGCCACAAAAATGTATGATCTTCCAGTTCTAAAAGCCAGAAGTCTGAAATCAGTTGTCAGCAGGGTTGGTTTCTTCTGAGGGCTGTGAAGGAAAAGTCTTATCTAGGCCCTCTCTCTTAGCTGTCTCCTCTCTGTTTCTTCATATTACCTTCTTTCCATGTGTGCCTGTGTACCATGTTGGATTAGAGTTCACCCTAATCTTCATTTAAATTTGGTTATATCTACATACAAAGATATTTTTTATGGATTATAAAACAAGGTCTCATTCTGAGACATTGGGGATTAAGATCTCAACATAGGAATTTTGGGGGTAGGATGGGACACAATTCAACATACCAGATACAAACCCAGCTGGCCAGGTTGGTAGGACTCCACATTTAAGCATTAGTCTTATAGCTTCCTGACATTATCTTCTTGCTTTCTGATAGGGACAACTGTTAAGACCTAGAGCATGATACTTGCTCTTCAAAATACAGACGTAGAGCCACTGAATAGAAACTTACCCTGTAAAAGTTCTTAAGCTGGAAAAGTGTTGCCCAAAAATGTTTGTTTAAGAGACTGGTTTCCAGCTTACTAGGCAATTTGGCATGGATGACTTTTCTCATAAACATTTACAAATATTCTACTCTGAAATGAAGTTAATCAGTAAACTACACAACCTCTGGCCTCTCTCACTTCTTACCTAGTCTCATTTTCAGTTGCTGTGAATTAGCTAAGAATGGTAATGCAGTTTCAGGGGTTAGAAAATCCAATTCAAATTAGTCCTCCCCACAGCCATACACCGTCGGGATTTGTTACAGAAATGATGAATGTGAAGCCTGCTAAAGGTAGGATACTGTTCACACGAGGTCCCAGGTTGAGATTTTGCAGCTGGACAGAGGAAATCTGTGGGTCTTTTGCTTGAGATTATAGCAGTAGATCTCTATCAGAGATGATTCAGTCACATCTAGAAGATGGGGGTAAAAGGTTGGGTTGGGTGATTTTTATAGGGTTCTAAGCAGGTGAGTATCTTATTGAGACTAATTCTGTTTTCTCTAAAATTCTTTATAGGATATTAGGTTCAATTAGCACCATTCTTTCAAATTAGCACCATTCTTTTAAGTCAAGTGAAATGTGAATGTTAATGTCAATGCACACTTGAAAAAAATTAAAGTACATTGTTTAATGTTTTATTTTAAAAATGGTTAGCCTAAGGTCTCAGTAGATCATGAAGTCTATTTAGTGACTAGTATTAAAAACTGGAACAGAACAGAGTAGAATGTCTAGAAATGACAGTGTGTCCTTCAAGAATTAAATGGGTCATTTCATGGAAACTTTCAGTTATATGTGTTTAAGTTTGGGTAGGTATCATGGTATAAAATGTATTTCAAACTAGGGGATGTGATAAAAAAACAATAAATATAAAATAAGAAACGTGAATGTAATAAACTAGTTTCACAGTAGGTTTCTCCTAATGGTCTATGGCAAATCAGATAAGTGAAAATTTGAGCTGTAAGACTTAGGCTACTTGTGCTCTCTGAATTAAAATATACATTATAATTAAAAGAATGTATAATATAAATATTATTTAAACACTTTTCTCAAAGCAGAAACCCTCCTTTTAAAATCTCCACCAAAAAAAATTCTAAACATTTTTATGATAATTATAATTATGAATGTATTTTTGACCACAGACTTAGCAGCATACCATTTTGTTTAAATGTGATGTCTCAGAGTGATTGACACCATATTCAGAAATGGAATTAGTTGGAAGACTGGGGAAGCAAATTTTCTATTCCTTTCAATTTAACACACGTTTATTAAAAATTTACTATGTGTCAGACTTTGTGTCAGGTGCCAGAAACAATAGAAAGGGAATATAATCTGATTATTTTCTCCTCAAAAGTTCAGAGACTAACCACGATAATAACAAAAATGTACTGAATGTATGCATAATGTTTGCATAGGCACCATCACTTTATATTCTTTATGTTAGTGCATCCGTATTACCACCTTTGATATAGGAGCTACATTATTCTAGCTTTAAGGAGGAAGAAATAGAAGCTTAAAGAAGTTCAATGTCTTTCCCTAGTTCACACATCTAGGAAGCTGCAGGTGACTTGAACGCAGATTTTCCCACTCCTAGTACACTCTTAAGTAGTTTTCATACCACCTCAAGTTTAGCATGGAAGAAAAGCCTTGAACAAATAAAAGTGTACGTGCTTTAGATAAGCACTATAGTAGAGGTGTGTACAGCGGGTAGGAGAGATTAATTCCACCTGAGGGAACTGGGACAGAACTCAGCGGAGGAGGTCATTCAGCTGACAAGGCAGGGAGAGGCACCAACATCACAAAGGCCTGATGCCAGGATCAGCAAATAACTTCACAAATGAAGTCGTGCGGTCCAGCCAAGACACCATGGATTATAGGAAATGAAGGAAGGCAAAAAGGCAATTTTTCTGTTCACTTTGATTCAATAAACAGTCTCTAGACATTTGCTATGGTCAGCATTGTGCCAGAGATAAAACAACAACAACAACAACAACAACAACTAGATGGAACCTGGACTCTTTCTCAGGAGTATCAGAAACTGAAGTCATGGGAAAATGCTGCTATTATTATTGTGAACCTGATTCTCCCACTTGGGTGCACAGTGGTTCTGGTCACAAACTTTTTATATGTCTGATATGACAATCATGAGCCACATGTGACTATTTAAATTTTATTTACTTAGAATTAAGTAGATTCAAAAATTTAATTCCTTCATATCACTAGCCACATCTTGAGTGTTCGGTATCCCCATGGGGTTAATAGTCACCATATTTATAGGTATGGAACCCATCATCTCAGGCAGTTCCTTTAGATGATAGTCCTTTAGAGAGTCTATCAAAAGCTAGAAACCTACTCAGAATTCTGTTTTCCTTTTCAGGGATTCTCAGACTCCCCTGGAGTTTATCCATGTGTTCTTATTTAAAAACTCTTACCTAAACTTTCATGGAGATTTTCTGACTCCTTAAAATCCACTAAAAAAAAAAATCACATACCTTAAACTTGAATCACTTTACCTGCCCCCCACCCCCTTTTCTTCTGTGTCACAAAATGTCTTTATTTGCTTTCTTAGTTCCTTGTCATTCCCATCCCTTAACACACAAATGAGAGAAAGGCTAGATCCTTTTCTGTCTCATTCACCATTATGTCCTCAGAGCCTCACACAATGTCTGCCAGTAGCAAGTAAGTGTTCAATACACATTTATAATGAAAGAACTGTCTCATATTTGTGTCATCAAAACAGATTGTGTTAATAAGTATGAATTAGCTATCAATTGGCTATCATTAAAATAGGGATTTTTCTAAGTTCTTTGGGAAACAGCTTGTCTTTTAGTGGTACTGGACTTATCAAACTTTTTTCTTAACAACCATATTTTATATCAGAACTACCATCTAAGATAGCAGGACTGGGGGTTAATGGTCCCATTTTATGGAAGAAATTGGATCTGCAAAGGGTAGGCAATTGTTTAAGAACTCCATATAATAGTGGATATTGTTCTGGTCCAACCATTTTGGAATATGTTGGCCATGTTTTTTCTTTGCTTGTAAGCTTTATGCATATTTACCTCTCTAGTTTGTGAGCACACAGTGAAATACTTTGAGAATAGAAGCATTATTTACTATTATTATGTACCATTCTCATATTTTTGCCACTTTATTGTTTGGCATCATATTATCTATATCTTTGTAAAACGTCCTATGTTAATTTAGATGATTCCAGAGAATCAATATGACATCAATATTATCTGGCCTGAGTTGAATATTATGTTTCTTGATTATGGAAATATTTGTTTTGTTGAAATAATGCTCAGAGATCTTAAATTGTTTGAGAGGAGAAAAAAAATTGTCCATTTCCTTGGATTCTACAGAATCCAGATTCCTTCAGTAATTGGTTATTTGACTGTGGGTGAGTTGCTTAACCTTGTATTTGAGAGAACCTGGGCTGTAGGGGAAGAATTAAGGGAATATGCTGGAGGATAAAATCTAGGGATGAGCAAAACTAATGTTTTATTATTTTTAAAGTTCTTTTCCATCCTATTCACTCTGGAGATTTTAGTCACATTTGGTTATGAAACGGATCACAATTTTGCTTATATTTTATCTTTTTTTCTATAATCATTTCATATTTTTATTTTTCCATTTTGTGGGTCCTAAGGCAAAGCAACATTACCAAAATTTTTCATCTGTCAGCTGTACTGATTTTTCTGCTGGCTTATGTGGATAAGTTGGACATGAAAGAACGGAAATTGATTTTTTCACAGATACTGTATATTGTGTGCTGTTAGTCATTTCCTGGGTCATGGCAGAGCACATTCTTTTTGACAACATTTAATATGTATATACCCCACTTTGCCATTGTAGAAAAGTCTTGAATTCTGATGCTTATGAACTATTAGTCGTATGTTTATGAAGATTTTAGAATTAAGAAGAATTAGAACATCATCTAGCACAATCTTCTCTTTATAGATGAACAAATGGGGAGTAGGGTTGTAGTTCAGTGGTAGAGCACTTGCCTAGCAAGTGGGAGGCGCTGGGTTCAATCCTCAGCACCAATATAAATAAATAAAATAAAGGTATTATGTCCATCTACAGATTAAAAAAAGAAGAAGAATAGAGAAGATGGAACATGGAAAATGCCTGGGGAGAGGCAGAGCCTCACAGGCTTAGTTGCAAGGTACATGCAAACAGAGGCACTGAAAAGAGTAACAAACTCAAGTAAGAGAGCAGAAGAAGAGGAAAGCTTAGCCTTTCATGCTTTTGAAACATCTTATATCTGAAATTCTCCCAGAGTGTGATTCAGTGCAGGGGCTCTGAGGTCAGACTCCCAAAGTTCAAATCTCAAATCTCAATTACTTAGGTACGTAGGAGTAAAATTGCTTGACTTTAAAAAAAATGGTCAATGGATCTTTTATTTTATTTATTTGTTTATATGCAGTGCTGAGGATTGAACTCAGGCCTCACACATGCCAGGCAAACACCCTACCATTGAGCCACAACTCCAGTCCCCAAATGATTAATGTTTACAAATGGCTGCCACAGGTTATTTGTAAGTGGGCCATAATAATATTATCTACATCATGGGATTTTGTGGGAAAAGAGAGTATACAAATAAGTACCTGGTCTAGGAAGGACTTTATAAAATTTTCTGCCAACAATAGTAATAATATTAAGCATCTTTTGAGTACTTCAAAGAGCATTCTACCTATATAGAATTCTATCTATAAAATTGCCTATTTCAAATTCCAAAAAGCATTAGAAAGCTTTTTTTTTTTTTTTTTTTTTTTTTTTTTAAGTTTGGCACAAACTTATTTGGTGCCAAAACTGCATCTAAATGGGTGTGAAAGTATTTATGGTTATTACTTATTCTACTTTATTTGACTATTCATGCATTTCACTGTGGAAGATATTATATTTGACTCTTGGTTTGTCCCAGAGTGTTATATAAATACCACTGCATTCTATTCTGAAATCCAAAAAAAAAAAAAAAATTGAAATTCTAAAACATATGTGATCCCAAAAATGTGAATCTGTATTATCTCATTCAATGATCTATATAACCTTGGATATAGATATTTTCATTCCAATCTTGCAGCTATGAAAACTGAGCTTCATCAATACAAGTAATTTGCTTAAAGTGTCACTGTTCATAAGAGATGGGGCTGGGATTTTGGTTTAGGGTTATCTAACAATACTTTGATGAATCACACACATTTACATACTCTCTTATTTATTTATGTGTATTACATTTTGCATCTGCTTTTTAAAAAAATTTCATTGATTATATATATCAGTGAGATTCACTGTTACATATTCATACATATATGCACACAATATAATTTGATTTATTAAATTTTTTTAGCATTTTGCAAAATTCAAATATTTTTATTTTCTAAAGAGCTATAATTTATGTTTATGGGAAATAGAGACATTTTTATAACCTGATAGTTTTTTGTTACCTAGTGGTTTTGTATATAAGTAGCCCATTGAATAATAATGATCATAGGAACAGTAATTATTATTCCTATTTTAGTGTCAGATATAATTTATTGAGTATTTCTTATGTGCCAAAATTAACAAAGTACTCAGCAAACATTCTCGTTTAATACTTACATCAATTCAACAAGAAAACAGACTTATTATGAAGAGAAAACAGACTTAAGGATGTTAAAGACATCATCAACTGCACACACATAGTGAGTAACAGAACAGGGATTTGAATCCAGATAGATCCCAAGTACTGTTTTCTTGTTTCTTTCCTTAGCTCCCCCTTTGTTTTATAGTAATTTAAATAACACATGTACATGGAAAAATATCACAAACGGTAAAAAGATGGTATAATCTCCTACCCCAGAAAATAATGCAAAAAATATCAGCTTCCACAGTCCCCACGACACTCCTAACAATTATGCTAAACTACCTCTTTAATTTCTAGAATAATGACATTAATTTGAGGTTTGTTGCTTTTATTCAGGTATGCTAACAGAACAAGCAGCAGGTCCACTGGGACAGAATCTAGATGTGGAGCCATATTCACAGTACAACAATGTTCAGTTTCCCCAAGTTCAACCACAGATTTCCTCATCATCCTATTATTCCAACCTGGGTGTCTACCCCCAGCAGCCTGAAGAGTGGTATTCTCCTGGAATATATGAACTCAGACGAATGCCAGCTGAGACTCTGTACCAGGGAGAGACTGAGATGGCAGAGATGCCTGTAACAAAGAAGCCCCGAATGGGTACATCCGCAGGGAGAATTAAAGGGGATGAGCTGTGTGTTGTTTGTGGAGACAGAGCATCTGGATACCATTACAATGCACTGACCTGTGAGGGGTGCAAAGGTAAGCAGCCTGTGATTGGCAGTTTTCTCTTTGTTCAAGTTCTACTCTATTGGCTATTGAAATCCCTTGAGCTGGATGCTTCCTTTTTCTCAGATAACTTCCCATTTTTCCATCTCTGCTTCTGCCTCCTCCTATCTTCTCTATCTTTATTGGACTGCCATTGATCTTTGGGAAAAGCACATCAGAGTATTTAGCTTAGATATAAATAATCTTTCCCATATTCACAACCTCACAGATGGTTAAAAGGAATTTTGACCAAGTTTAGGGAGTTGTGGGTTTGTTTTTTTGCTGTTTATTTTTTAAGAAAAGAGAAACCGTTGAACTCATTTCTTTTAAAATTCAGATCAAGGGGAGTGAGACTTCATTCAATAAATGTTTTAGCATACATTTTAAGGGGCAATTATTATTAAATCCTGTCTCCCTTTATGTATCTTTTCTTCCCCTCTCTATATCTAGCAATCCCTATTCTATATTCAGGTCAATTTGGAGGGGATGGGGGGGGGTACTGGAGATTAAAATATTTTCAGCATACTTTAGTTAACTGAGAAAGAAATTGAGGAAGAAAATGGGCAAAGAAGTAAGTAATAATAGCTTAAATTCAACAAATATTCCATTTAGATTATAGATCTGTGAACGATGCTATAGAAGACTCTATAACAATTTATTCCAAATGGATAAAATATATTAAATATAAAAATGACTAAAAGACCCTTATTATTACTCTCCCAGTAAGGGCAATGATAATAAGTTTGTAAAATTTCAAAGGAAAAGAAGAGTGAATTCATAAGTTCATCTATTTAGTTTTGTCTTTAATCACTCAGCAAATATTTTTAGAACGTGTAGGTACTCTGCTAGCTTGCAGGATATTGAAAGCTGAATAAGAATTATCCTTTGAACAGAATCTATTGGATAATGTGCCAAACTGGGGTTTCCAGATGTTAATGATTGCTTCAAAAATAAACAGAGGATCCAGTCACATAAAAATAGAACAAGGACATTTTAAACCTTTGAAAGTTTAAATGATCAGATTACATTAAACCATAATAATTGCCCCTTAAAAACTGAGTGTGATTTTCTTAGAATTTTAAAGCACTGTTTTTAGTTTTGATTAAAATGTACTAATTGTACTTGTTAATGAGGGTCAGTGTGATATTTCAATACTTATATATGATGTATACTGATTGAATCCTGCCTCCCTTTATGTACCTTTTCTTCCCCTCTCTATCTCTAGCAATCCCTATTCTATATTCAGGTCAATTTGGGGGGATGGGGGGTACTAGAGATTGAACTCAGGGCCACTTGACCACTGAGCCACATCTCCAGCCCAATTTTGTATTTTATTTAGAGACAGGGTCTCACTGAGTTGGTTAGCACCTTGCTTTTACTGAGGCTGGCTTTGAACTTTTGATCCTCCTGCCTTAGCCTCCTGAACCACTGGGATTATAGGTGTGGCCACCACACTGGCCTTTTTTTTTTTTTTTTTTTTTTTTTACTTCTACATGTGAGAAGAAACATGAAATTCTTGTCTTTTTGTGTCTAGCCTATTTCACTTAATATCATGTCCTCTATTCCCATCCATTTTGCAGCAAAAGACATTATTTCATTTTTCTTCATAGCTGAATAATATTTTACTATATATATATGGATATCATTATATCTATATCTATCTATCTGTCTGTCTGTCTATCTATCTATCTATCCCACATTTTAATTATCCATTCATCTGTTGATGAGCACCTAAGACGATTCCATACCTTGGCTACTGTGAATAGTGAATAGTGCTTAAATAAACATGGGTATGTAGGTATCTTTTTTTTTTTCTTTCAGGAAATGGTTTATTGAATCATTCAATTTCCTTATATGCTTTTATATCCAAGAAAGATAATGAGATTTTCTCAGGTTTGAAAAACTGTTTTACAGGTATCTTTTTGATATGCTTATTTCATTTCTTTTGAACATATGACCCAACAGTGGGATAGCTGATAGATGTTATTTTTAGTTTTTTGAGGAACTTCCATATTGTTCTCCGTAATGGTTATACTAATTTACATCCCCACTCACAGTGTACAAGAGTTCCTTTTGTGACATATTCTTGCCAGTGATTTTTTGGTAATTGTCATTCTAACTAGGGTGAGATGATATCTATTGTAATTTCAGTTTGCATTTCCCTGATAGCTAATGATAGTGAACACTTTTTTCATATATCTTGCTATTTATATGTCTTCTTTTGAGAAGTGTTTATTCTGATCAGCTTGCCCATTTTTTAAATTGGGTTACTTGGTCATTCACCATGACCAAGTAGATATTGAAGGATGCAAGGATGGTTCAATGTAAATCAATGAAACACATCATATCAAGAGATTGAAGCGGGAAAATCATCCGATCATCTCAATAGAGACAGAAAAAGCATTTGATGAAACCCAACATTCCTTTAAGATAAAAACATGAGGTACATCTGGAGCTTCCTTGAAAGAAGATCTTTCATGGATGCTTCTAATGTTGACTCATATTGCTTTTATTAATTTCCTTGTGGTATCTTTTAATGTAATGAAAGATTTCTATATAACAAAAGAATGAATCCAAATTTTAAAAATTCAATATAAATAAAATTACAAAACCAATAAAATAATAAAATTTATTTGTTAGTTACATGATTTTGGTCAGGAAAGAGAAGCCCATACAGGATATATGTGCCTGATATAAAGTAAGTATGAAGTAAATGTCTTTTGAATACCATAATGAAAATTTACATTCATTGCTGGTACTTAATTAGTCCGCCAATATAATATATCTCCACTTTGTAAAAGTACATCCCAAAGGTTTTTATAACATTTAATCCTTTCTTGCTTCAAATGATAAAAAGCAAATACTACCTCTCAGTCCCTAGATCTAGTGACAATTTTTTTGAATGGGCAGAGTTATGGAAACAGAGACCTGCCTACTTATGTGACGTTGAATTAAAAAAAAAAAAAAAGGAGGTTGGAATAAATCTGGAAGGAATTGCTAGTTAGACAGCAAGCCAAAATATTTCCTGGTTTAAAATAAACAAAAATAAAAAATAAACCAAATTAAAAAAATAAAAAAAAATAAACACAAATAAATGTTCTCCAGGTTGTTTTGAGAAACCAACTGCTGACTCATGTACAAGACTTTGTAGTATCTCTAGTCAACTAGTGGCCAGGGCTGTTACTCTAGAAAGCAAAACTAGAACCAAAAAATGAAGCTTATAGGATGGCACATTTGGGGCTTAATTCAAGAATTAATTTTCTGATACTAACATGAGGGAATTTCAGCAATGAGATTGGCTTCCTGCCTCTGGTGATACCAAGTAACAAGCTCCTCAATATTAGAATTCAAAAAGAGGTAGATGAAGAAGGAGCTTGAGTCCCCAACAGGAAATTTCTGCATTGCATGAGAAATTGTATTATGTGGCTTCTGAGGTCCTTCTTCAAATACTTTAGCACCATTTCTTACACTATTCTAATTATTTCATGTCTGTGTGTCTTGTCTTCTGCAGTAGTTTGTAAATTTCATAAGTAGACCCTCTTACTGAATGAAAGAGAATGACAGACAAGAGTTTCTAAACCTTGTCCCTATTGACATTTCAGGCTGCCTAACTTTGCTGTGGGGAATGTTTTGTATGTTTAGCAGATACCAGTAGCAAGCCCCACTTGATGCCAGTGACAAACCCCAAATTTTACAACAAAAAATTTTTGTTCTTGGGGAACAAAAATCTCACCAACTGTGAACCACTGAGATAGAAAGTACTATTATGCAGAGGTTCTCAAACTTCAGCTACCTCTGGAACTTTCTTTTTTCTTTGTTTTTGGTAGGGGGCCGTACTGGGGATTGAACTCATGGGTACTCGACCACTGAGCCACATCCTTAGCCCTATTTTGCATTTTATTTAGAGACAGGGTCTCACTGAGTTGCTCAGCACCTTGCTCTTGCTGAGGCTGGCTTTGAACTCTCCATCTTCCTGCCTCAGCCTCTGGAGCCACTAGGATTCAGGCATGCTCCACCATGCCCAGCTAGAGCTTTCTTGAAGGAAGCTGTTTCTTGGGTGCTTCTAATGCTGACTCCTATTGCTTCTATAAAATTCCTTGTGCTATTGTGTTTTTTCATACAATGAAAAGTTTCTATATAGCCAAAAAACAAAACCAAATTTACAAAATTAAATATCAACAAAACTAGAAAAGCCAATAAAATGTGTTGGTTATGTGGTTTTGTTGCTCAAAATGTTACTAAAGCACAGGTTCTTTTGGGTTTGTTATGCCTGCACCACATACCACATGAGGCGTCAATTCTCTACTTCATTTGTCTGTTCAAACAATTGGTTCATCCAAACCTTGTTTCATGCCGAGCTCCATTTGGCCATCCTTAAGCAGGGTCCTGTCATGCATCTTACATTTACCCCGGCCATTTTCTCACGGCTCTTGATAATCTAGTCATACTTTTTGCTGTTAATGAAATCACTGGCACAAACAAAAATGAGGGCAATTAATTTGAATGTTAATATAAGATAGTCATTGAGATGATCTGGAGAATGCTATTATTAGTTTTTAAGACTGTCATAAGATAGAAATGTAAAAGTAATTTAATATGTGTGAAGGACTTAGAAAAAAGTGCAGCACATAGTCAAAACTCAATAAATGCCTTTTGTTGTTACTGTTATGGTCTTTGCATCTGTTTACACAGAAGGTAGTCGAAAGGTGGCTGTTTTCTGTTTGTATTTACAAAGGTTGATGCCCAACCCATTATCACTTGTTTCCTAAGGCACTATATTTGACATTGTTCAAATTACTAAAAGTCACTTTAATTTGTTTGTGTAGATTTGTGCTATTCACAGTCTGGTTCCTGGTCCAGCCATATCAGCATCATCTGGGAATTTCTAAGAGATGCTAATTTGGAGGTCCTACTCCAGGCCTAGGAGAATCAGAATTTCTAGGAATGAGACCCAATGCTTTTGTTTAATAAGCCATTCATTCTAAAGTTTGAAACTACTGATGTAAATTATTCTAAAAAGGCACTTGATGAAACTCATTTGGCCAAGCAGCTTGGTTGAGTGTTCTGATTGTGAAATCCACAAGGAAAGGAACAGAAAACAGGAGGAATGCTCCTTTCTAATAAGACAGTTTGTAGATAAAAATGCAGACTAGAACGTCTAACCTAAGTCCTATTTTTTTTGCCTGGGGCGGTGGGGAGAGAACATGTGTAATTTATTCTGAAAGTCTGATTCGAAAGAGAATTCCCAATAGAACCTACAAATTTCTATGCCAATTGCTGATAACTTGCTAATTCTCTTAGTTTCTTTATAATTGGTAAGTCGGTATTATTGTACCCATACAAAGGAGAGAAATAAGGCTATCATATCAAAAGAAGCTGAGATTGAGAAAGGCCAGTGCTAATGATTTATGAGATGTATGTAACTAGACTTCAACAGTAAAACTCAATCATTCTCATGCCTTATACCAATTATAATTATAGAAGAGGAAATTGAAGCATAAGAAGTTAATCAACTTACCCAAGGCTTCAGAGCTAATAAAGGGGTAGAGCTTCAAAACTACAGCTCTTAACTCCAACTCTAGAAACTGTAAAATTGACTACTAGCCTCTTCATTGCTTTCCCACTAAGTGTTCAATCTATTCTTGAGCTATTAGCTCAAGGTTAAGACTGACTACTTCAGTGGCCAAAGGAAAAAAGTCAAGTGCTCCATTTAGGTTTTAAACTATCAGTGTTTTATAAGCATAGGGAATAAACTCCTAGAGTCTGTATCATCTTCTAAGAAGGGAATACTACAGTGACACTTGGTTCTTCTGAGAATTCTGGGGCATGGCAGCATGATCATAGCCAGACTAGTAGGCCAGGACAACCCTAGGAAACACCCACCTTAAAGGCAGGCAGGGGAAGAGAAGTCCATATAGGATAGAAGTTGGAGATAGGAGGCTATCAGGAAAGTACAGGAATTTAGGAGACAAGGGACAGAGAAAGTGGTCAGAGGAGAACTTACCTTTGGAAAAATGTAGGAAGGAGAAGCTAGACTTGGACATTTTTTTTTTAACAGCTGAGTACGATAGAGCTTTTTCATTGATTTTGATTTGAGACTTTGCCCCTGTGGTGTCAACAAAAGGACAGGTGTCAAGAGAGGAACCAGAGGGAGCCAGGGAAAGCCATGTCCTATGCCAGAAGTTGTTTTGTTTTTTGGGTTTTGCACCGGATCAGTCTCTGTTGCAACTACTCAACTCTTGCCTGTGTAGCACAAAGGCAACCATATCAAGGATGGTCATGGTTGTGTTCCCATAAACCTGACTTTCAAAAATAGGCAGGAAAGTAAAAAACAGAGTCAGCTGTCTGTAGTTTGCTGACCCCTGTTCTTGAGCAGTGACTCTTGAGGGTCAGTATCCGAACTAACTGAAAGCGTGTATCGTGAAAGAGCACAACATTCAATGCACCGACTGTATGTGCAAGAAATGCAGCCCTGTTTTGAATGATTGGATTTGATTGCACTTCAAGCCCTGATGGAAATTTTATTTCATTCAATTAAGGATTGAATATCACAGGGTTTTTGTGAGGATTAAATCAGATTATTAGTATTATTCCCCTCACTCCTACCAAATCTCTCTGGGTTTTTGTCTAAGTACCAGGCTTAACATAGAGCAGTGGGAATGGAGTTCTGGTCCTTAGTGCTGTTGACACAGTCTGACATCTGGTCTGCTCTTCAGTTACCAAAAGGAAAGTTCTCTGTGGCACCATCTTGGGGTCCTGAGCACAATCCTCCTTCGTGTCTGGTCATGTCTGTCTGCTTCTTTTAGCTTGGGGGTAGGTTCCTGAAGCTGCTCCCTTGTTGTGCTAGGACACCTGGCTGTCTCAAGAAAGCATGCAGCTATTTCATGTGTTCTCTGCCATGCGGGGCTCAGGGAACCCCAAGGGCCTTCCCAGCCCTACCAAGGAAAGGACACTTTTGTTTTAGGAATCCAAATAATATGGAGTTTCTATCAGCTATCAATCCACCCCTAGGATTTCAGGGTACCAGAGGGACAGAGTTCAGGGCCTTCTCAGGTCTAGCATAGCTTAGCTCTTGTAACTTTCTCTTTGATTGATCGCACCACTCAAAATGGGGGAAATTTCATCTAGTATTTGGGAATCAAGGGCTTAGGCTTTGCAGACTGAAGAGTTAAAAATAGGCTTCTTTGTGGTCTTTTATGTTCTCTTCAGAAACAAATAAAAATTGTCTTAGTTTAGCAAATAAGGAAGGGAGAAGGAGAGGCAAGGAAAACCAGAGGGTGAGCCCAGAATGGGGTAGAGTGTGAGTGAAAGATCCAGGGCCCTGTGCCAGGCATGTCTCACAGCTTAGGCGACTTTGTTCGCACCCCACATCCACATCCCTTGGATATCTGTGCTCACCAGACACAAAGCAAATTTTACTCTATAGTGTTTCAGCAAAGGGAGCGTGGCTTTGGGGACTGACCAGCCTGCATTGAATCACGTTTTGCATTTCTTGGCAGCATAAGCAAATTAATATATCAGTCAGAGTTTGGTGAAATAAATCAGAAACCACTATTTCAAGCAGAAAGGAATTAATACAGGAGAAATTAGAAGGGCCAGAAAGAGGTTGTATGCCGACGAGGGTGCTCAGAGCCACATTGCAACTCTGCTTTGCCACAGTGAAGAAGATAGGGACCTAGGAAGCCATGACAAGAATGGTTGACCCCAGGAATTCACCACCAGCTGCCACCTAGGGATTGTGAAGCTGCCTTCACTGCAATTTCTGGCTCCAGAGCTATGACTTGTCTGCTGAGTCTGCTTCTACGTATAAACAGCAAGTGCCCTGCGCCCTGTCTCTCCGCACCCTCAACTGACAAGCAAGATGCTGCCATGGCAAAATTCCAGGCTGTTCAGAGAGACAATAGAAGCAAAAGAATCATGGCTCTAGCCTCAATTCTGGTTTTCAGTGTCTTTCAAAGGCATCTTTATGGGAGAGGTGAATCATACCCACCACGTTCGGGGCAAGGGTGTCTGAGAAAGGTGGTGCTCCCCTTTCCTGCCTCTATAGTATAGACTGACAGTAGGAAGAAGGGTACAGGGAATATCAAGCTAGCTAGTCCCTATTCAATGCCATACTTTCCCTCTGTGAACCTCAAATCAGCAAAATGGGGATATTATCCATATCACAGGGTGAGGATTTTTTGAGGATTAAATCAGATTATTATATGTAATGTTTTTGTCATATCTCTTGCTTTAGAATTTCACTTCAGATCTGCTGACCTGTGAAATGTAAAGAAACATGTAAATGTGAAAAACATGTAAATGTAAAAAAACAAGAAAAAAAATCTTAGAAACAAAACAAAGATCATAGTTGAATTTCTGGATTTCATTGGGTTTTAGTTCTAGTTCCATTAAGAATGTATTCATTCTCCTGAATGCTTTGTCATAGACATTTATGGCATCAATAACAGAAGTTGCAGTTTTAAATGTTTTAAAAAGTAATAGCAGCGGAGCACAAGCGTAGTGCAGAGTGATAATGGCTGCCATTTGTTTGGCCCTAGATCATATCAAGGGCTTTCTTTCTCTTTCAGTTATCAGCACAGTTTATGGAAATGTGATAACATCTGAATGAATTTTGATTCAAACCTTAACGAACAAAACTCATCTGCATCTGACTGGAAATTTCAAATAGCTGCATTTCCTAATAGGTCAGTGTCTGTCACATCTATCTCAGTGCCAGGAGTTTACATATCAGGGAGAGAGAATAGCAGAATTCTTAAAAGGTATTGTATGAGTGACCAGGTGACCCTACTGGCCTTCTGAATATATTTTTATATAATACCATGAACCAATGTTAGACTTAGCTCTGAGGTTTCAGAAAAGCTTCCAAAATCATTGAAACTATCCTGTCATAGAATAGATGAAAATGTTTTTGATAGAGCTTTTGTTTATGAACATTTGTGAAAGTTATGGGGCTATCATATAAACTTAATGAGATCCTATTTGAGATCAAGTGAGGTCTGAGTTTATAAGTTTACTAATGATCCTAATAAACTCCTAAGGCCAAATTGTCCTAGAGTATGATGCAAGATGGGATTCCAAATTATTTCACTGCATTGGAAGGCTTTTGCAGTAAATGTTGTGAAATCATGGGTAGAGTGGGACTCTGAAGTTAGACAATTCCAAGTGATTCTCTTCCCAGCTGTTGTAAATTGGTTAACATCTCTGGGCTTCAGACTCCTACATGTAAAATGCAGATGATAAAAAAGATGATGATGAGAAGGGTGAGTGGATGATGGTGATGATAGATAACACACATCAGGTGCTTACTATATGTAGTCACTGCTCTGGAACTTTCCATGTGCTAACTCATTTAATCTTCAGGACAACCCTTTGAGGTAGGGATCTACAGATTGTTATGAGGATTAAACAAAATAATGGCTACCAAGCAATTAATACCATACTTGCCAGTGGTAAATTCTCATTAATGTCTGTCATTGTTACTATGATTATGGAATTGGGCTTTTGTTGGAAAACTGAGACATCATTTTTAAAACACCTGACTTGATATTTTGCACACTTACGTGCTCCATAAGCATTAGTTCTTATTTTGTTGATGATTTCTTCTCATTTTATCATTGTTATTCCTCTGTTCACCCAGCCTCCTCAATTGGAATCACACTATCTTCTAAACTTTCTCTCTTCCTGTTAATTAATTCATTCATTAAGTTCTTTATCAAACATTATTAAGTAACAATTTCTACACCAGGCACAATTCTAAGATTAGATAGTCTGTGAACAAAACAGACAAAAGTTTTCTCCTCATAGTCACTACTTTGAAGCAATATTGAGAAAACCGTTTATATAATGTAACTGAGCAAAAGTAGACAAAAAGGAGAAAACAGTAAAACATAAAAAAGATTTAAAAACATAAAATCAATAAAATAGTATATGAAAGAACATATGGAAAATGACAGAAGAATGATTTCCAGTGGATGCAGATAGATATTTCAAATAAATATAGAGGCAATAAGGCAAGACAATAAATACTAGATTTAAACAAGAAAAAACAAACTGTTTAAAGTAAAAATACAAGCAATATATAGATATGTAAGTGATGATTAAAAGAAACTTTCCAAAGTATAAATTATTGAATGAAAACAGTTACAAACACAGGATCGAAGAAGAAGAGGAGGAGGAGGAGGAGGAGGAGGAGGCGGAGGAGGAGGAATAATAATTCAAGCAGCAACTCAGAGGGTAATCTGTAAGAGTAAACCAGTTCTTGGCTTCAAGCAGCTACAGGCAACCAGCAGGTACCTCCCTTGACTAAAATCCCTTACTGGGAACTCTGAGCACTCCAGGGAAGATGCTGGGAATCAGGTTTCAGGTCTTGGGAGTTTACCTACATGGGGGGTCCAAATAGCTCTTAAAGATGGGTATAAAGGTCAAGCTCCAGGAGATTAGAACCCCTGTGTATCTTCTCAGGAGGCTCCATTGGGGTGAGGGGGTCATTGTATTTTTGTTTTCTAGTGCTTTAGAGTACATTACCATTTGATAAAAATTTTGTTGAAGTAATGAGTGCACATGATTCTAAAGCCAAATGGCAAAAAGGGAGTATCACAGGAAAAAGATTTCTGCTCCAACCCCCACACCAAGTACTGCTCCCCAGAGACTACTACTAATAACCTCGATCTTTCTGTCTTTTTGAACTTAGCTATCTATTTATTTAGGTCATTTGGATAGTCTTTGTTTAATATTTGTAGAACCATCTTTTCTCCCACAACATGGAAGAAAAACAAGAAGGGCCAGGTAAGGAGAAATGTCCTCTTGGACACCAGTCCAGTGTCTCTGCAGTTTGAAGCAGGGGAGCTAGGTGGGAGGCCAAGTCTAAGAGGACGACAAACCCCTCTTTAGATGTCCCAGGAGGCTTTGGGAGCTTTTCAAAGCTTAAATCTGGCAGTTGTTTTAGAGGCAACGTTTTCGAAAGTTTTGGAGGTACAACATACCTGCTGACACTGAACCTTGTTGAGATATCTCTGAGGTACTTTGCACATCTCCATCTACTACTGCACTGAATCTTCTTGTCCCCAACCTGGCCACATGTACAGCAGCATGTACTTATTATGCAGTGTCTAGAGTCTGGAGGAGTTCCATTTACTCTGTCAATCATCTGCATGGCTCTCTGTTTCTTGGTCAAGATGCACCAAGCTAACTTCATTGTAGCCACTTTTCTCTTGATAATGGTCTTGATGAACCAGTGGTTGAAAAATATGGGTCTCATTCTCAACAGAATTGGATGAGAGACCCTGAAGTATGTTGCACTTACTCTTGGATTGGAGTCACAGTGTCTTGAGAGGTAGGAGTTTGTTTTTTTTTGTTGTTGTTGTTTTGTTTTGTTTTTTGGGGAAAAGTTGGTCCTAATTATCTCAAAATAGTCATTTCCAAAATCCGCCTGATGAGGTAATCTTCAGAATGGAATCACACAATACCAGACAAAAATAAAAATAAGCAAAACCAAATGCTAACAAACTAAATTTTAGAAAAATGAAGAAAAGAGATACTGCCTTAGAGTTTTCCTTTCTTATCACATCTTTCTGTAATTTTAATATTAAGTGAATGCTGACATCATAAAATAAGTTAGAATGTGTTCTCTCTGCTTCTATTTGTGGAAGAGATTATAGATAACTGGTATCATTTCTCCTTTAAATGGTCAATATTGAAACCATCTGTGTCTAATGCTTTCTGTTTTGGAAGTTATTCATTACCAATTCAATTTAACAGATAAGTCTATTTTGATGGCCATCAATCCTAGTTTTACAATGACTTCAGTTGACCCTGTCAGGAATTAACCCCATTGATTTTTCCTATTGTTTCCACCTGTTTATTCTCAGAGTTAGTGCACCTGTTGCTGCTCTACACGTTACTTGATTGTTCATTAAAGGCAATTCAAAGAAATCCCATGACCCTGCTATGTTGTTGGTTCATATTTCATTGCTTATTACTAACCTACAATAGGACTAGTGGTGAGGCTTGACATATTCCTATATTTTCCTAAATCAAATTGAATCTTTTCCAAGCTCATAACCCTCCTGGCTGATGAGAAGTTCCATTTGGACTACGCTCTTTTCCCCAGGACGGTTTACAAATCTCAGGGGTGCTATATAAGGTGGAATATTTTGCTATCTCTTGGTATGCTCCTTTTCAACCTTGGATCAGTCCCTTTAAAGTGAATAACTCTGACACAGTTCAACATGGAGATCTTGCCCCGGGGTTCTCAAGGCTATGGTTCTTAGTGTCTTTCCGTCTTCATCTCAGAATCAACGTATTAGAGAACTTTATCCTTTCTGGAGAATTTGTGTGTGTGTGCTGGTCCAACACTCACAGATTCTATGAGACTCATTCTGTTCCCAGGCTCTAGGAAAATTTCCCAAACCTCTTTCCAGCTAAGCTGCCTCTGCTTCCTGCAACTCTAAAAGCATTGACCTCCATGCCAACATCTTTGAGATGATCCCCTATATCCCTGTCAACAAAGGCTTGAAAACAATAGCATTGTGCAAGAGTTCTCTTTATTTAGAGGTAGGAAACTTGAGCTTTTGTCCCAGCAAGTAAGCATAAAAAGATGATTATCTTCTTGGAATGGAAAGAAAATACAAAAGTAATAGAAACAAGGACAAAGCACATATGAAGAGCTCAATAAATTCTGGATTCACCTTAACATTTCTAAAATTATTGCAAAATGCTCATATGAACTCAGACTGAGGAAGGTAACAGGTCTCTGTTAGAAGTAGGGAATTGTGCAATGTGAGATTTGGGGAGATTAATGTCTCAAGTCATGTTTTTTTCTGGAATGTAAACTACTGGAAGGACAGTATAATATGGTGGTTAAGAGTGCAAAGTCTGAATAGAGACTATTAGGGTTCAGATTCAGCTCTACCATTTGCTATCTGTAGGACATTGTGCAAATTAGCCTCTGTGTAACTCATTCTCTTTTATAAAAGAGATTATAATAACGTCTCTCTCTCTGGATTGTTAAGAATTTTAAATGAATCGCTATATGCAAAGTATCTAGGACAGTGTCACAAAATAAGTGCTATATAAGCTGAGATAGACTAGCTGTATTGAGGCCATATTGAATGTAAAGATCTCTCGTTACTCAGCTGTGTTTGTTCTTGTTTCAAAAGCTTAGAGACCTTGAAGTTTTAAAACATTAAACAATATTTTACTAAGTTCAAAGTAATGGGTAGCTTAAGTACCAGTGACTACTGGTGTCAATCACTGGTGGCTGGCATGTGTGTGTGTATGTACACATATATTTGCATGACTTGGGAATAGAGTGTGGTCTGTGTGCACCCAGAAAAGCAGGGGTCCAAGAAGAATTAAGGGATCCCAGTAAAAGCACCATCCTGTAGCTATTCTGCTACCCCAGGGATTCCCTTAGTGCTACACATTCCCCAGATGGCAATGCCAACCATGTCTACTCATCTTTTATTACCAGGAAGGCTCTGTTCTTCTGTGAATTTCCTTTCCATTCATTTCCAAATGAGTTTTCTGATATGAGCATTGTTGAATATGCACAAGAAAGAGCAAGATAGAGGCAGCAGGTATGAGTGTGGCTAGATTTGCATAAGTATAAATACAGTATATGTATCCATATTTAAATGATATAATGATAATATTGTGTTGCCATCTCAGAATGAAAGCTAATTAATTCAGCTATTGAGATGATAATGATTTCTTTCTCAGTTAATACCAGAGTTAAAACACACACACACACAAAAAAAAAAAAAAAAAAAAAAAACCCCTGCAGAATTGTTCTATGCACCATTCCTTTGACTCATCTTGGAATAAGGAGTTTTGTTCTGTTAAGTATTGAGCTGTCTATCAGTATCTATGACAGTTTTAAAGGGAATCATTCCTGGGAGGAGCTGAAGTTTAGTACTACGAAGACTGAATCATGAAGGTTAGGTTGTTCACTGAGCTCATGATTTGATACAAGGGAAAATGGGTCTCTTTTTTCAGCCTCTTTTAAAATGCATTCTTTGGTATTTGCACTGTCAGTATCAATCCTGATCTGAAGCACAAAGTCTTTTTTTAGACTTTATTTGGCTGGATTTGACATTTAAGAAAACGTTATACCTCTCTCCTACTGAAATTTACACCAGCTGACAAATTCACAAGCAAGTCTATGACTTTTTTTAACCTTGACAAGTCTAACTTTTCTTCAGCCTCTGTTTTCATAGTAAGTTACCAAAGTCTAGAGTGTTCTCTCCCTGTCCTGCTTTCTATCCTCTCCCAATCCAGTTCAGGCATCTAACACCTCTTAGCTCACGATGGTAGTCATCCTGACTTCCCAGTCTGCCCTCTCCAAGCTTTCTAGCTTCAGGGATTCTTCCCTGTATGCAGGTTAGGTTATACCTCCCTGTCCATCTCTTTAATGACTGTTCTCTATTTGGTGAAGACTCAACTCCTTTGCTTGGCCTTTAAGGGAATTTAATCACATTCTTTTCCCCTTACATCCTCTAACCATCTCTCACTAGTGCCCCCACACTCTACCCTTCTACCATGTTCCAAGTTCCTTGGAATTTCTGAAACACCCTTACTTTGCCCATTTCCCAGAATGTCTTTCCTCCCCCTTGGTCCATGTTTCAAAGTCCCACTTATTCTCCAAGGCCTTTCTCAAATCCCTACTTCTCTGATTCCCCCTACTTGGAATTAATTAGGGTCACTTTAAGCCCATGTAATGCCTTTTCTTCCAGACACTTATTTTTTCGGTGTTGGGAAATCATCATATTATACTTACTTTATCATAGCAATTTTTTTGCCTGCTTCTGAAAAATTGTCATGATAAATATGCAAATTTCTATGTAATTTGCAATGTAATTGCTGCCCCTCTTCCCTAAACATGACACAACCTTTACAAGCATATGTCATGCCATGAAATAATCACTTTTGCTTCTATAGGTCAATAATTTATTATTTAATTGGTTATCTAATCAGTCTATCTTGTATTATGCTGTGAATTTACTTCTTCATCATCCCACTAAGTTGGAATCTGCAGATAGCAATGTCTTATTCATCTTGTTATCTCCCAGGTCAGAGCATGTGTTAACTTTCTCTTATGACCCAAGGGAGGCAATCTTAGTAAACTTGTTAGGAGTATGAACTTTAGAGTAAGACTTCCTGGGTTTGAACCCTCCCAGTCCACTCATTAAACGTGATCATGACCAAGGAATTTATTAACTTCTTTGTACCTTTTTTCCTTCATTTATAATATGGGAGGATGTAATATCATCTTCATCATAAAATTTATATAAAAATTAAATACCGAAATGGAGGTAAAGTGGCCAGAACAATAGCTAGTAAATACTTAATAAATTTTAGAAATTATTCTAACAGTCTGTTAAAATATGAGGTACTCTTGTCTCAGTTATGACATGAAGACACTGGTTGCTACATTCAATAGTGAGCCCATCTTGTAGAAATTCACAGTGGATATTCAAGGACCAGTTAAACATCTCACTTATTTTGAGGATACAAATAAATCAGCAGTTGGAAATTATAGAAAGGTCTTATAATATTTTTTAAGACAGAGAGAGAATTTTTTAATATTTATTTTTTAGTTTTAGGTGGGCACAACATCTTTATTTTATTTTTATATGGTGCTAAGGATCAAACCCAGCACCCCGCGCATGCCAGGTGAGTGCGCTACCACTTGAGCCACATCCACAGCCCCTCTTAAAATATTTTGAAGCATGCAATTAGTGTTCTATGAATCTTTCATCCCCATAGCAAAGGTGCCACAACTGGTATGTGTAGTACCTTTGTGAGAATTAGAAAAATGTGTCCCTTCCTCGGTAAAATATATACATAAAGACATCCTGCTTCCCCAGGCCCAGAGAAAGTATCTACAACAGGATCATTTGAGAATATTGTTGCATCCCTCCTGAAATTGAGGGATGTAAGGTTTGGTGTCTGTCATTTACCTGAGAAATTGAAAGGCAGGTGGCTGACCATTTATGGATAAGTGGGAGAGATTTATCTGTTCCATAGAGTTTGTTGCATCAGAGAAAGTCAGCATTAGATTATCATAAGTCCATGCCAAGAGTACCACAGAGTTAGGCCTCAGTATAACCAGTGTGGAGTGAACTGCCAAATTCCTAGGTGCTGGAGAAGGGAATACAAGCCATGGGACAGAATAGAAACTTATTTGCTCTGATCAAGGAAGTACCGAAGAAAGCATCCCAATGATAGAAGGAGCTCTTTAGAGAACTCAACCCAAGGAAGAAGAATCAACTTTAAAACTTGTTAAGGATAACCAGCTTATGACACTACAGTACTTCCCACTCTCCACAGATGATATATGTTCCATGACCCCCAATAGATGCCTGAAAACATGGATAGTATCAGACCCTATGTGCACTATACATAACATGCCTGTGGTGAAGTTCAGTTTATAAATTGGGCATAGGAAGGTATTGCCAACAATAACTAATAATAAAATATAACAATTGTAACAATATCCTGTAATAAAAGTTAAGTGAATGTAGTCTCTTTCTCAAATGCCACTGGGTGGGGGTAGTATATAGGGTGGATATGATAGCCAAGGGCTGAGTCACATACTGAGTGGCATGGAATGAAACTGCAAGATTTCATCACACCACTCAGAACAGCATGCGATCTGAAACTTGTGAGTTGTTTATTTCTGAAATTTTCCACTAATACTTTCAGACTGTGGTTGATCACGGGTAACCAAACCTCAGGAAGTGAAACTGTGGATAAGAGTATAGGACTATGTACCAAGCAATTAAGCATTTTCCTGTCACTTCTCCCTTGCCTCCCACAATCTTCTCTCTCTTCACCAATCCCCCTGACACTGGAGGTGTCAGAAACTGTGGTTAACCAGATAGAGGAAAATAGGAGAAGTGGGACATGGGGAAAAGGAGAAGCAAAAGATGAAGCCTGTCACACTCCTTTTCTGACTCTACCCATCTTAACCGTAACAGGCTGAAGCTGTGCTCCAGTTTCTCAGGGGAGACGTTTGCTTTTAAATCAAGGTTGGCATTTTTATTATTATGACAGATTGGCAACATAGTAACGTGAATACAATTTTCTCCCTAACTGCTTGATAAACACCAAAACACTTTCCCAGACTTGGATCATTGCTCTCTTCCTGTCCTGACTTCTCCATCCAAGACTGACCATTCTCTGTGTCTGCTGGGCCCCAGCATAACCTCCAGGTAGAACCTGTGCAATGCTTAATTTCGTGTGTTTAATTGTGGGTATGTCTTTGCTTTCAGTCAACCTTTACACTCTTGGAATTGAGGGATGAATTTTTTGCTTAGAGAGCACAAGTACCAACACTCGCTGGCATAAAATTGTCCCTCCATAAAGATCTATGAAAGTAATTTATCATGCCATACGAACTGGTAGTTTTCTAAGAGAGACTATAATTCAAACTTGTCTTTATTTTTTTGAGAGGTAAATTAAAAAAATAGCAACCTTCTTAACACGGTGTAATTGAAAGTACCTTTTGTTATAGGGGTACTCAAGGAGTGCCTGGGTGCTGGCTCTCCAGCAGTTCATGAGAAAACATTCTGGCATCTCTGGCTCCAGATGTGTTTTCCTGAGTGGTTAGGGGCCTTTTGACATTCTTCAGTGTTTCTTCCACAGGTTTCTTCAGGAGAAGCATTACCAAAAATGCTGTGTACAAGTGTAAAAATGGGGGCAACTGTGTGATGGATATGTACATGCGAAGGAAGTGCCAGGAGTGTCGGCTAAGGAAGTGCAAAGAGATGGGAATGTTGGCTGAATGTATGTATACAGGTATTCACTTCAAGCAATTAAATTCCACTAAAAATCTCTTAAGGAGGCAGATGCCAGGTAAAAATCATATCGCAAGAATGATACTTCACATATTAAAGAGGGAATCTGCTGAGCCATTTAAGTTCTTGAAAAGGGTCATGAACCACTGAAATTGTCCAAACGTCATCTAAAGAGCATCTTGTTCACCTGAAAGAAATGACTGTTGTTTGTTGTTCTTTGTTGTAAGGAACTATACATGGAGTGAAGTGTCTTTAACATGCAGTTTAAATAACATGCTTAATATGCTACAAAGAATGACAGTCTGAAAGTCTCCTCCAAATTTGATTTTAATCTACTCCTTCTTTATTACTTAATTAACATAAAATTTATAGTTGTGGGAAAAAAGTAAGAATGCTTCATAGGGTATAGCCACCTCTGAATGGTCTAAATAGAGTTTTAAACCAAGTCATTTTATTAAGAATCCATTTTCTCCTAGTGCAGCTTTGAACCAATTTGTATAGGTTTACACAGGAAATTAACTACCCTGAGTTTTAATATAATTTTGTCCTTCAATCTGATAAAGAGACACTGTATTAACTGCTGGCTTTGTGAGGGACCGCGATCTTCATCAAAAACTGGAATGCATGTTAGTATATAACATAATTAATTTTTCATTCTGCAAATGCTACAGAGCACTCAGATTCTGAGATATGTCCTGTTCCTCCTCAAAACACAAATAGACAAACAAATGTCACCAAGGGGACGATGGCATTCAGGGAGGGAATGCCACATGAAATAAAAGCCTGTGGAAGGTGACTCCAGTTCTATTGTTCCCAAATAGTACAGGCAACTGGGATGGACCCAGAAAAATAATGTATGCAGGAGAAGGGAAAATAGGTCTGTGTAAATAATCCAGCTCTAGGTGGATGAAAGTTTTATAGTGGCTGATCCCAATCTTATTTTAGCATACATGAAACAAGATCCCAAGCAGGGGCTGCTGCTGGAATCCAATCTTGCAATGGAAATAGTTTGATACTGCGTGGTTCATGTTGCTCATCACTTAAATATGAACTTGTTCCAGTTGAAGCTCCAAAGACATTTTGTATGAGTCCCTCTATAAAAGTCTATAATATCATTTATGAACATAAACTTTTTCAGTAACAGATATAGATATTTCATAAATCTATAAAATAAATTTCCTGCACAAAGAACATTCTGGAACTTCATTTTCACTTAAGTAAATAACTTAAGTGTGAACATGGAAGATTGTTCTACATTATTTTTTATAACTTTGTTTAAGTGTAAATCAGTTATGATATTGTATGAGCATTTAAAACCATTTTTTTTCAGGCATCTTGCTTGATAGTCAGATTTCCATCACAATAAAAAGTACTTGAGATTATTTAACTTATAAAGAGAAAAGGCTTATTTTGGGTCACAGTTTTGGGGGTTCCAGTTCATGATTTGTGGGACTCATTGCTTTTAGGCCTCTGGTTGGGGTACCCAGTGGCAGCGGTGGAGAGGCAGGCGGAGGAAATTGCTCACCTCATGACCAGAAATCAAAAGAGAAAAAGGGAGGAAAGGGCCCTACAAGCCCCCTTGAGGGCACACTCCCAATACCCTAAGGACCTTCCTCTAGGCCCCACTTTCTAAGGGTTCCACTGCCTCCCAAGGGCATACTAGAGACCCAGCCTTTAACACCTGGGTCTTCTGGGGACATTTAGCACCCAAACTATAGCATTTCTTGAGTTATTTTAATATTTAACTATAATTTCAATAATTTATATAGTTATAGAAATTGATAAGATTTTGTTTTCCTAAAGGATGTTAATATTTGTTTTACTCAACAAATTTAAATGTGAAAACAAATATACTTCTTATGGCATAGTATATAACATGTATCAAAATAATATTAATCTATTTTGAATTAACGACTTTCCAGATCCCCTAGATTAGGAATGGGGAGATTGTCATTCACCTTTTTATTGATTGTCTTGCATTGTATATAATGCTTTAATATCACAAATTCTTCATATAAAAGCCATCATTAAAAATGATTTGATTATACTTAATCTACAAAAAAAATCAGAGGTGGATATTATTTGCATTTTACAGATGAAGAAATTGAGATTCACAGAGGTTAAACTTCTTATTCAAGGTCAAGTCTTTAAATCTCAGCCTTCTGTTTTTAAATATCTAAAGAGCTGGAATTAGTTCCTTGCCAAGTTGCACAGATTGTCTGAGCCAACCATACAACTATTGCATGACCACACACCTAACAGAACTTTCTGTGATTGATAAAGTCCCTACGTTCATTTTTTCAGGCTTGTTAACTGAAATTCAGTGTAAATCTAAACGACTGAGAAAAAATGTGAAGCAGTATGCAGATCAGACCATTAATGAGGACAGCGAAGGACGGGACTTGCGACAAGTGACCTCAACGACTAAGTCATGCAGGGTAATAACATGCAGTGGTGTCTGCCAAAGCCAGCAGGAGCCTAGCGATCTGGCTGGGAGACTCAGATTAGAGCCATAGCCACAGCAGAATTCCCATTTCCATTTTGCATTAAAATGGATCCCTTCTTTTTTTTTTTAATCAAGAGAAAAATACATGCTTTGTTGAAAAAATTCAAATAATAGCAATGTATAAGGTGAAAAGTGAAAGTTTTTATTCTGAAAAGGGCCAAAGAGAATTTCGTCCATTTTTTTAATTTTTTAGTTGTAGTTGGACACAATACCTTTATTTTATTCGTATA
Organism: Marmota marmota marmota; assembly: GCF_001458135.2. Classification (NCBI taxonomy): domain Eukaryota; kingdom Metazoa; phylum Chordata; class Mammalia; order Rodentia; family Sciuridae; genus Marmota; species Marmota marmota. The sequence goes on along the minus strand of NW_025999853.1, from coordinate 10,942,325 downwards.
TTTTTATGCGGTGCTGAGGATCGAACTCAGGGTCTTGCTCGTGCAAGGTGAGTGCTCTACCTCTGAGCCACAACCCCAGCCCCAATTTCGTCCATTTTTACTTTTTCAAAATATATTATCTTGTATTCATTTTGGAAAAAAATAATTTTATAGAAAAATATTATTCTTTTTAAAAATTTTTAAAATATTTATTTTTTAGTTATAGGTGGAAACAATATCAATATTTTATTTTTATGTGGTAATGAGGATTGAACCCAGTGCCTCACGCATGCTAGGCGAGCGCTCTACCTCTGAGCCACAACCCCACCCCCCAAAAAAATATTATTCTTCCCTAGTGTTTCATCAGCAACACTTTTTGGTATAAGGAAACAAAGAGTTGACACAATTATTCATATTCCTTAAAAGATGCTATCAAGAGGGAAAGAAATGTTTGAGATCTGAATTGGCCTGATTGACGACTCTCTGTTTTGGGGATCAGCAAACCTTTTCCCCCCTGTTAAGTGCCAGATATTTGGGGATTTTGTCACATAGTCTCTATCACAACTATTTGACTCTTTCATTTTAGTGCAAAACCAGCATAGACAATACATCAACAAAAGAGTGTGGCCATGTTTCAATAAAACTTTATTTACCAAAGTAGGTAGTTTGGTCCATGAGCCAGTTTGTCAACATCTGCATATAGAATAATAAGCTTAGCTGGAGTCTCAATTTTCATGCAGGAACATTTCCTTACTTTTGATTAAACCTTGAACTTCCCCTGACCTTCAATGTGAAAGGGCTTAATAGGCTTTCATGTGCACACTATAAGTTATTCTTAAGAAATACATGAAAGGCATATTTTGTTATACATATTTTCTAGATAGGAAAATGAGTAACTTGAAACAAATGTAAGGAAGAATGATATTGCCTGCCCCAAGACCCACAAAAAGCTCTTAATTACACACTATATTAAGCTTCATAGTTCCTGCTGTACTTAGGGCATTTCTCAATACTTTGCTATCAGTTCACTCCAAGTGAATGCACATATAGGAAGAATGACTTATAACCGCCCTCCCTAACACCTTTTATTTTCTTGCCAGTGTAGGAGAAAAATGAACTCACCCCAGATCAACAGAATCTTCTACATTATATTATGGATTCATATAGCAAACAGAGGATGCCTCAGGAAATCACAAATAAAATTGTATGTATAATATTTAAAAAATATATTTCTTTAAAGTTAATGTTTTCTGGAGCTTTTATTACCTTGGATGTGAAATTTTTATATGGGTATGTTACTTGAAATAATTCAAACTAAAAATTTAAGTTCTAAATTTAAACTTTTAGCAGCATTAAGCAATTAAAAAGGAAGAAGTCACACATCTATCTTGTTAATAGTTGCTCTCCAAAGATCTGAGAAATATGAGCTGGGTTTTAAAATTTCATTATCTCAATTTTGTTTTCCTTTAGTCTAATGATTTTATATTGATTTATCCTTTTTTCTGTCTATTTATTAATCATTTGCTTTTTTCTTAAAATTTAGTTAAAGGAAGAATTCAGTGCAGAAGAAAATTTTCTCATTTTAACAGAAATGGCTACCACTCATGTACAGATTCTTGTAGAATTCACAAAAAAACTTCCAGGTAGTATTTTTTAAATAATAAAAGCTAATATTTATTGAGTGTTTATTTGCCACAGATTATATTGATCACTTTACATATAATGGGTTGGTTTTTTTTTTTTTTTTGAGTCTCAAACATTCCTTTGGGATCAGATCTTTTATCACTATTACTGTTGGCAGGTACCTTTACATGTAGTCACTTCTCTGCTATGCTGTATAATATTCTTGTGACACTGAGTGTAGGGCAGATATATTTATTGTGTGATGAGAATCATCTCACATCCTATTCGTATATAACCATTATAGACATGAAAAGTTAGAGTTATAAAGGATATTTAATATCACTTATAAAGATTCTTCCAAATCAATAGAAATTGGGACTTTGTAAAGTTGTCATTCATCCACTTGTTCATCCAATAAGTAATTGTTGATACTTACTCTGTAAGTATCTAAATGCTTAGCTGCTTAGCTATTACCTTCAAGAAAAGTGGTTACAGGCTATTAAAACATGCATGCATACACACATACACACAAAATGAGCTGTTAGAACAGAGAGGGAACAGTTACTCATGGTGTCTGAGAAAGACAGGGAGACTTCAGAGAGAATTATATTTGTGTTGAATAGAACACAAAGGAGGTTTTCAGTTGGCATGGAGAGGAGCTTTCCAAGTTGAGAGATCTTATGAGAAGGTAATGAGGCAATAACAAAAACAGGATTGTTAAGAGATGGGAGAGAAAATTCAGTGTGACAATAACATGATGTCTGTGGTGGACTCCTTCATTTGACAGTAAAGCAAGTTGGTACAGATGACAAGGACCTAACTAAGGAATTTAATCCTTGCCCCCTCCTGGGTGATGAAGACATTTTGATGGCTTCTCATTTTGTAGAGAGGGAAATGATACAATTTTTCTTGTACGAAGGTGGTTTTATCAGGGTCATAAAAGATGGATTTGAATAGGAAGGGATGGGAGCTGAGAGGACCAGCTAGTAGGCTATTGCACAAGACCTGTCAAGAGGGCTTGAAATAAAGCAATAACAGTGGGAGAGGGAAGAGGAACAAAATGAAGACAGATGCAAAATGACAGGACTTGGTGAACAGTGTACATGTTAGGTAAAGGAGAGGGACTTATCAACAGTCCTGTCTGTGGTGCAGCACAGAAACTAGAATGCGGGAGTCTTATCTTCTAGCCTAAAATTCTTTCTGCTGCATTATCAGTGCCCTCTAATCTAATCAGTTGAAATTGTTACAGTGTTTTAAATTAAGAAAAAATTTTTAGTGTATCAAATCCCTGGTTTTAAAGAGTATAATAGATACCTTGCAAAACTCTGTAATGTAAATTACTGCTGTTCTGTCATAAGATTTTAATTTGGTATGTTAATTTGCCCTCTTTTGTCAGCATTATGCTATTATTTTATTAAATGTGTCACAGGAAGAAGTCTACATAAAACTAATAAAATGTGGGGAGAAAGTTCTTGTTATCATTGAAACATTGATATTCTTTCATTTCTTTGTTAGCAATGAAAGATAAACTTAATTTGCTATAGCTAATTAATTCAAAGGCAATCTTGATCAAAAAACAGGATTACATAAAAGTGAAAACTGTATGTGCTGGGAGGAGCTGAGAAAAGGAAAGAAATGTGATATTTTTGGTTACTTATGGGAAAGGATTTTTCAGTTCAAATGGTCAGTTGGTCTTGAATCAAGAAATAATTGAAGACAAAGAAATCTTATTCATACGAAGGTAGCTTACGTGAAAGCAATGGCTATATATTAACATTTCTTCAAAATTCTCAGTGCCTAGCCTAGTTCCTGAGGGAGAGTACATTTAATGTATATTCAATGAGTAAAGCAGAAGGAAAACAATACAAATACAGGAGAAAATATGATGCAAAAAAATAAACCCTCAAGAAGGAAAAATTATTTTAAAACAATTGCAGAAATTACAATGTTATTATATTCAACAATATAACATCAATACTGAAAGGGTATTTTCAGAAGATTCCAGTTGAGTGTTTCCCTTTAGTTCCTTGAGCAGAGCCTGTGTCAGGCTCTGTCCAGGGTGCTGGAGACCCAGAGGGGAGTAGAGCATGGTTCCTTCTCTCAAAGGAGCTCTTGGATACTCCAAGATAATAATGTTTTTTTTTTTTTTTTTTTTTTTTTTTTT